>NC_041400.2:28185688-28505510 GCF_900747795.2 Erpetoichthys calabaricus | reverse complement strand
GCTGGAACAGAACGAGGGCTTACCTGTAAACCTTAACAGTGTTAATGCTCTGTCAATATATTGGCACCCAATGTTATTATTACAGTCCTAATAAAGGCACAGAGATTTTGAAAATTTCAAACTCTTTTTCACAGAACATTGATGTGCCATATATGAAGATTTGGCGCGTTTTCCATTGAGTTTCCGGTAGTGTACATATAATCAATAATTATTACTGCCACTATTAATTAGTGCATCACTTTGATGTATGATTTAATTGATTATGTAAATATATGCACATTTTGTTCAAATTTCTGTATACTACATAAAGAGGTAGTTTGCATTTAAACATGCATATTCAAGTATTTTGCCTTGCATTGCTGTATTGGTACTATATAAACTACAGAACAAAGCCTTTTTGCAATATAATCACCCACAGATACACCAGGAAACAAAATCACAGCTACAGCCTTAGAAATTTCCAGAATTTCTGGTAAGAGTGAGGAAAAAGCAGCATATAGTATATGGAGATATGCCACTTAAAGGGAAATGTTATGAATGATATTTGAATAACATATTAGAGGAAAGGCACTAAATATTGCTGCAGCTATCTATTGAGCCTTTATGGATGAACATCTGAGTACTTGTTCCAAATCATTGAGCCATGTAGCCTCTGGACCTCTTCTCCAAAGAAACCCAACAGATATAGCTGAGGAGCAAACACCTGAGCCAAAGACAACAAAATTGGCCTTGTTCTTGTTGTACCAGAGAGTCTTGTTTGATGAGGTTGATGTGATATTTTCACAGCCACTTCTTTTACAATGTTAAATCAGCATTACAAGCTAAATGCTTTTGTCCCCCTCTACATGTGTTTTGTCTTCCACAAGTGTGTGTGAAGATATTTTTACTAGCGTAAAAAATAAATACTTTTAGGGAACATGTGTCCTTCTCAAAATACAACCCCCATGTCCTCACCCGACACTTAGTCCAGCATTACCAGGTCTTCAATAGAAATGAGTAGATACAGAAAAGGAATGAGTGCAAAGGAGAAATGGAGCTATGCATCGATTGACTGGCCAAATTTCCATTCCATGGAGAGAGCTGGCTTTTATTTGATGTGCACTGATGGGAGGCCACTGATACTTATGCATGAGGTATGAAGATCACAAGCAGGGACTAACCACCTGTGTGTTACACTTGTGTGCATTGCAGTACTCATATCATACCTGGTTTGGCATGGTTGCTCATTGCATTTTCGCACTTGTGGCTTCGGCTTGGTCAGATGCTGGCACTTCTTTTCATCCACCAAACTAGTTGCTTTAGTGCACGACACAATGGTTTTTCGCTCCCCTGAAAAGGAGAAAGTGAAACTTTTATTAGAACATAGGCTGCCAGTTTCCAAAAGCACAGCTAAGAAGTTGGACAACTGATGTGTTCACCCATAAAATTATAATGAAACTTAAAATGCAACCCCACTCCCCAGAGTGAAACTGGAGAGACTACGAACGTGCGCAGGTGCCACACAAAGCCCCCCCGACCCAGAGCAAAACGGGAGAGACTACAAACTGTCTGACATGCTGCAAGCAGGATAAAGCGAGGTCAGAAATAAAAGACAGAGTAGGAAACAAAGTAAAACGTCATAAAGAGGTTAAAGAACGGGGCCAAACACATGGAGAGCGGGTTACAGATGATGAAAACTGGAATGCAACAGCTTCAAAAAACCCTACGCACGAAACACATGCACAGCAAGATACAGAATATAAAGGCAGAAACAACGACAGTTAAACATCCACACCACACAGTGGAGGCAGACCCGGAAGGTGCAGGCGCCTACATCACGCGTCGGAAGGCGCGGGAAAGTACGAAATGCAAAGGCGCCTACACAGCATGGTAAAACCCGACATAATATGGAAGGCGCAGGCCATTTTGTGAGTGGCACTAATGCGTAGTGAAGGCGCAGGCGTCACCGTCATATTGTGCGTGGCACTACTGCGGAGTTAAGTTAGGAATAATGTGCTGCTTGGGATCGTACAAAACGCCGAACGCGACCCACCGTCTGAAACTGCGCAGGCAAAGCAGGCACGGGTTCAAACCGAACGAGCTCGACTGACAGATATATGCATACAACGCGTGTCTCAAACCGCAGAAGCAGGGCAAGCACGGGTTCAAAACAACGCAAGCTCCTACAACGCGCGTCAGAAACTACGGCTGCCCAGCGGGCACGGGTTAAAAACGCCTGGCCAAACGAGCGAAGCGAGCAGGGGGCGAAGCCCCCTTGTTACTCATAAGGAAGAAACCAGCATTGGATGGGGTGTCATTCATGGGGCACAGTCACAACCATAATCAGTAATGTCAGACAAATTTGGACATCTGTTGTTTCCAGTGTTCCTTGCTGATCACCTTTTCAATAGTTTTTCCTCATGTATTGTTTGCCTCATTACAATTTCCAGATTTTGTTTTCTCTTGTCTGCAATTACCAGCACACTAGGACACTTTGTGCTCCCTGACTTACACTGAAAAATGACCACCATACTGGTAATTTCTTTTATGCAATACAAATTTTCTAACCCAATCAATATAAGTTGAAATTCCAAAGTCATATTCTAGGTCCTGAATTCCATAACCAAGCTAATGTTCTTCAATAAATTTTAAGTTGGATCCCACAAACACAGCAGAAAGCTGTTGATCTGGCGAGGAGACTTATAAAAATATACAGTAAATATCTAAATGTGGAAGCGAAGGTCTGTGATACAGTTTGCATATCTGTAGCTAGTAATCCACAAAGGGAGAACATGAATCACATATCTTGAAATAGTTTTTTATTCCTAAGCTTTTGACAGCCTACAAGATGTAATCATCAGAGGTAAATGATTAGACATACAGGAATCAAATGCAATGTATAGCAAATGGGGGGGGGTGGGGGGGGTGCAAGTGGGAGGATCAATAAGGTGCGATTCAGATGGTGTTTGTCATAAAGTCTCTTTTGTTATTTAGGTGTTCTTCTTTTTAAGCCTGCCAATGCTAGGTTCATGTCCAAATGTCTGTTAATGGAGTTCTCATTTGAAAGCCATGATTCAGCCAGCTCTCTGGCACTTTTAGTATTAGCCCGGAATTTGACTTGCACCATGTCCCAGTTACACCTGTGTGTGTGTATAATAAAACTTTGCCATCCATGTGACATGAGTTCATTGTTAAAAGGCCTGAAACAAATCAAAGCAACTTGATGCACTGGCTCACCTAAGCATTCAATGTTTAAGTAAGCCACATTGATGGTGGGGTGAGTAAATATGGAGAATAGCACACAGATGTTTTGAGGTAAGGTAGTTATACTCAATAATTATGGTTGGCGAAGAGTGGTGACATATTGTGTGTCGATTAGCACATGCAAATAAAAATTTCACTCTACTCCGTGCATGTGACAACAATAAAACTACAGCATATATAAGCCTATAATATGAGCAAATATATTTCTCATAACCTATTATAATTACTGTTTCACAATCCAGAACTTTTCTTAAGTTATATTAATGGCCCACACATACAGTGTGTCAGAGCAGAGGAATCTGACTAAGCTATGTAGAATATGGTTTAATATGCTGACCCAAGTTCCTTAAATGTGCTGACATAGTAAACTCGAACTGACTAACACTAAAGTTAACGGTGCAAAGGCAGGCCCAATGTGTCAATGTGAAAACCAGTGTGAATACAGTACCTCCGCCACATGCTGCACTGCAGTCTTCCCAACCTGAGTGTGTCCACATGAACAACGGCTCACTCGCCTTACTGCTCTCATCTTCTGGCACAGGCTCCAAAGGAATTGTGTACTCATAATGGATGCCATAGTTTTGGTCGTTGAATAGGAGAACCTAGAATATTTATGTAAGAGAGGAGACAAGGCAAAAATAAAATAAAAGAATATCAGCCCCCAAAAATTATATTTTATATCTTATTTACTCCATGTAGTTTGAAATGATTGTCAAAAAAATATGTTAAGGTTGTGTTTTCATGCAGAAAAGAGATAACAAAGCTCCTGATAGAATGGCTGATTATGGCGGTCAATACTGGACAACAGCAAGCAATATAAAAAAGTAGCCATGATAAAATCTTGTATGCTTACAATAAACCAAACACATGTATTTTCACTAAGATACTGTTAAATTAACCACTTCCAGGAAATGCTTTCATGAATTGAAACACAGTGAGATACCCCCAAGGATTTAAACCAAAGTCCATAATCCCTGCCCCCAACAACTGGTCGCGAATCTAGCACAGTAACAGCTTATAAACGTTGGTTAATATAAGAGCCAAATCCTTAATGTTAATGGAAAACTGACCTTACTTTTTGCTTAGTGTGATATTGAATATAATATACATTTAGCATAGATAATGAAAGATTCAGTTTAACTCATATAAACTAAGAAGTAATGGAATGTTCTTAATGTTCATCTCAGAATAACAAAAGAATAATCTTCAGATTGAAGTTAGAAAGCCAGAAAGACACATGAACTGTTAGTCAGATAGGAATTAATGGCATATACGTGCAGTGAATAGGATAACATATAGAAACCTTATGAAATGTAATCTAGATTCTTACGCCTTAAGCAGAATATAATAGACATGAAGTTCTTTTTCTTACACGTATTATTACATTTTTTCCTTATTTAGTGTGAACTGTTTGCTTTGAATTTCACTAAAATCTTTAGAACGAAGACACTTAGACTATGGAGTTTTTTGTACAGCGAGTCACTCTATTGCTGGAATGCTTTTCTGGTATTTGAACTATTTTCAACTATTTGGAAACCCTCATCAAACGCATTTACATTTTAAGTCTGAAAACTTCCATCGGAGGACTTTAAGACAGAAGAACTGCCAGATAAAGTTGGCTAATGCAACAGAAATAAAACTGAAAGAACCAAAGAATCTGAGCTAAAAGAATGGCCACATACTGTATAATAAGGTACTTAATAGGTGATTTTCCTATTCCTTTATCTGCTTGTTTCCTTGGGCATGCTGAATTGGCCAACTGTGACTGTACATAGAAAGGTGCTAAGAAGCTGTGATGGCACTGGAAGGAATTAGTGTGGCTAATGCCTTAGTCCTTATACAGTAAATATCCTTGTATAGATAAAGGAGTTGTTGCCCAAGTAGTGCAGAAACTTTTAATGTGCATTGTTTAAAGTGATGAAACCAGATAGCCCGTCTACTGAAACAGAGAGATCACAGCGAGTCCCCACCAGAGTTGACAGAAAGTGACCTGGAGTTCGATCACCTTAAGGAGATTGTGTGTACAGTTTACTTTGAACTTCACTAAAATCTTTTAAAAGAATACATTTGGACTGTAGAGCTTTTTCTTTTGTACAATGAGTCATACTATTGCTAGAATGCCTCTCTGATCACTGCATTTAAACTATTTTGAACTAATTGGAAACCCTCAACAAATGCATTTACAGCTAATATTGCGCTTTACGTGGTATCAACTTTGTGAAGTTAACTAAGAGAAGTGTACAACTAAAGATTAAAAGGCAAAGAAAAGTGAGAGAAAACATTATCAGGAAGAAAATCTGCCTGGGATTAGAACATTTAAGATGCTTCAAAAAACTGTTGGTCAATTGTCCCTTGTAGTTTCACAGATAAAATAATCGCAGGGCACTCCAGTTGTGCCTCTCTGCTATGAATGTAAATATAAAACGACAACAGATGGGTCTAAAATTTAAACTTGACATATGAGTGTGTTCAATTTTTTTTGTAATTTTTCTGTAAGTGGTTTATTTGACATTATTTTATTAAAAGTACATGTGTTTGGGATGTTGTGTGCATACGAATGAATGGCTTGACATGTGCATGATAGGAAATGAGTAACATGAGATTTTATTCATGGATGTCTTTGATGATGTTTGCTGTTGTCCAGCATTGGCCAAAACAGAAATGTACACATCACAAACTTTGTTATCTCCATTCTGGATGAAAAAATTATATTAAAAATTATAAATTACCAACTACAATGAGTAAGTAATATATTAATAAGATTGAATTTTTGGGTGGAGTATTTCTTTAAAAAAATATCATTTATTTGAAACATTATTTAAGCAATGAGAATAAAACCAACAAAGATGGGCACACATGGCTAAATAAAAGGGAAGACAGATAGGGTCAGCACTATAAAAAAGTATGGTCAGTTTCTACCCAGTTCTGACTCAAGAAAACATTTATTGACATTCATTCTGACCCCTCCTACGATGTGAGATTACTGACTGTTGTCTTTGTTAGGGTTAAACCATTACATCAAATAAATTATATTACCATCTTTCTCACCCATGTCTCATTTTGACAATGATATATGTGCTCATTGGTGCTTTACATTTTTGAAAGTTTGTGTGCAAATGACAACATTTGTATCCCATTGTCATGAAGCCCTAAAGCACCAAGGTTGAGGGGTAGACCCCCTTAGACCCTGCTGGTAGCACAGGCAGTGAGGCACTAGCCTCTGCAGTCTCTACTTATAAAATGAGCTGTTAGCTGCTTGCTGTTCTGCACGTGGAATTCCCAGTGCTACACATTATGTGCACACTCGCAGCATTCAGTATGCGGTGGACTCATTCTTTCATCATGTCTCCCTTAACACTCTCTTTTTTATTAACTAAATTAAGGACATGTCACAGAAAGTCTTCATTTTCTCACATAAAGGCAGAAAAAGTCAAAACAATGCATGAAATGAAAATTCCAGCGCGTACAAGTAGCAGCACATATGATGTCGATTAAAGTGCTCCTGCAGTATTTGTCTGCAGTTGGGTCAGGTGAGGACAATATGGCAGCAGTTGGTCAAATTGAGAGCAGATGGTAAGCATCATGCCGACAGTAAGAAAGCAGAAACTGTAATAGAGAGCTACAATTACACTCCCTCCTCCTCGGTCATTCATTCACAACTAAGCAGGCGCATAAAGTGCCGGCAGGCGCTGTACCATAAGGTGCAGTGGGGATGTGGTGGGGCCTTTAGCTGAAATTTTCTCCCACAATCCTCTTCTGACGTAGTGCACTGTGGTTCCCGCTATGTTAAATGACCCTGGATGCTCAATTTTCCAATCGCTGTTGATGGATTGTTTACTGGTGTCACGCAGTGCTGCAAAATAAACCAAACAAAGGAAAGGAATTTGCTTTTAAGTAATTTAATTATTCAAAACTAGGATAAGAAAATATACTTTCAGATTAATTTATGGTAGAATCAGGGAGCAGAAGTAAAGGCAAATTCTTGAAACCTAATATACGCTTTTGCTATCTAAGAACCTCACAAAGCTAATGGTGTAGTAACTGATCTTTAGTAACAGCCTCATTTAACCAGTCTGCTTGGCACAGCTGGTTGCTTAATGGTCGTCACGGAGTTATTCCTTAAACGAAAAACTATTCCTGCTGGGATTCCAAGAGAAGCATTGAACTTCATATATGCTGGGTAAAACAAGTCCACTTGGAGAAATGCTAAATAGGCCGTCCTGAGGAGAAATGTGAAAAACAACTTTAGGCATCACAGCTCATCTAAGAAACATAAAATAACAGATCTTATTAACTTCTGGACTGACAGATCACAAAGAACATTGCTTTGCTGTCTCTCTACCCATTAACCCAATTCAGGCTTGTAAGTAAAAGCTGCATCTTGAACAAGATGATTCCGGTTCTCTAACAGATAGATAGATAGATAGATAGATAGATAGATAGATAGATAGATAGATAGATAGATAGATATTAAAATTTGAACTAATTGAAACATTCAAAAATAAAAAAATGTCATGATTGATAAGCATTAATATTTTCATATAATTACCAGTTCACAACCAATTCACTCACCCACAAGTGTAGTATAGCACTTGTCCATTTCCCCACATTAAACAAAATAATCAATCAGCTTGTGGTAGGTAAATTCAAATTTTGTTCTACTTTTAGTCAAAACTTTAAACAACAGCAATCAGTTACCATGAGGTTTTTTCTTTGTTTCTTCTCATATACTGTATTGCTAGTCTAGCATGTCCTAGCATGAAATTTCCAACCATGCACTTTTTTATTTTTTGGATTATATTTTATTCAGAAAAATAAATCAAAATTATATCTCCAGGCCACTGTAAATAAAATCTAAGAAACTAAACAGAGAGTTCAGTCTTTCACAATAAATAAAAAAAATGAAAAAGGGTCTTTCTTATTGTACAAAAAGGACACTAATCGAGAAAAGCACTGGTGGCCAAGGCAGGCTGCACAATCCTCCATTGAAAATCTCCAAGTACCTTCTGTAGTGGAAGTTTATACAACACTCTCCCTGCTAGTCAAATAATAACAGTGACAAGTAATTCTTCTCTCCACAGCAAAGCTGTAAAAGCTTTCAGTAACTCATAAAATGTTACCTTGATACAAGATCAGCACTATTCTATTTTATAAAATAAATCAAATTGTTTCTCAACTTGTGTGAGAAATTTTAGATAGATAGAGACAGACAGACAGACAGACAAAGTTAAATGAATTGTATGCTTTACTTAATGCAGGGGTGAACGGTCCAGGTCCTGGTGACACTTTGGTTTATGAAATGTGCTGTTTGATTAGATGTTTTGCTTTATATTCCTATCAACAGGAAACACTCAGACTTGCCATCCTTGAAAAAAGGTGGTTCATGCACCTCTTATGAAACATGGCATCCCAGGTCACTTTGCCAAGGGTGCTACCAAATCTTCCATTCTTTAACTGGTGTGTATAACTGTCTTCTGTACTTGGAGTGTGCAATTTGCTTTTGAGATAAAAACAATTAGTTGGTCTGTGCAATGTGCTTCACTGTCTGCAGAAGTTGCTTTGGTTCTTTTCTGCTCAGCCATATTGTACTCATATACTGCTATTTGTTAAATGTCAGCCATGGCACAGTTCATGAAAAGGATCTGAAGTCCAATTATGTGGGCAAGGTAGCCCACACCTCTAATTCTTGGTTCGCATTATGCATGTCACATCAAAGCTCTCAATTAACTTCAAGACCCGGTGGTTCACAGCATAGACCTTAGCATATACAGTATATACATTATGCTTTGTCAGTAGTTCATTCCAGCCTATGTTCCACTCTTCATGAAAATCAATAAAGTGTACAGAGAAGAACTGGGTCTTCTAAATATGTCATGTTGTAGTTTCTTCATATTGTACCACCAAAATATTTTATTCAACGTGGCTACTTAATGAAGAACACACAAACAGGTGAAAATGGCATAATTACCTGGTTAATTGATGTCATACGTATTGTCTTCTGGCATGTAAAAATAAACACTAAGGAACCTAAACACTATGCTGCATTCAAAGAAGATGTATCTGGTTAAAGTATGCTTAACTGCTTTGAAGATGATGAATGTTTGAGAATTAATTCTGATATTTATATTGTTGAGGAACAGGAGAAACCTCACACATGTTATAGTTTAGTTGTATATACGACACTCTCATTGAGAATCACTTAGCTTGACCTGGCTCCTTTACATTCAGTATTCAATAGTTAATATTCAGCATGCGGGAACTTGTGTGGAAAAGATCTCACATGGGAAAGTGAAGTCTGCTGCCCACATCTTAGCCATCTGGCAAAGAAACACATGCTGACAAAAATGAAAAGGAAGGGCATCCATTACCCAAGTAGCTGTGTGCTGGCTTTTCTTCCACAACCCGGATTCTTCTAGCACCTGCAGGAATAACCACTGCTTCAACATAACCTGCCGAAGAAATGATACAATGTCAGAGGCTGCATGTCATGTCTCAGTTTTATGCCTCTGTTGTTCAATTTTGATTCTTGGACTTAGGTTGATTATGCCAATGTTACTTTTTCTGATTATTTGCATTATTATTTGTTTTAGTTTTGTTTAGGTTTGTCACGGTCTGTGTTATCTTCCATGTGTTTTGTGGGTGGTCCCCCAAAATGTAGGACTTCCTGCCAATCACCGCCAGGAACTTCCCTCCACCCTATAAATCCAGAGGGTCTCCCACAGAACCTGGTGGTTCATTTCAAACGTGCCTGGGAGTGGTGAGTTTACTTGTGTTTTTTGATTTTTTGACTTCACCTCTGCTAACCTTTAGCCCTCTGCAACTGCTCCTTGTAGTTTTTCCAAGGACAGAAGTGGAAATTGGTGAAGTCACATACTGCATTCATATGCTACAGGAGCTGTCAAAGCTCCCACTTTATTGCTTGATTTTTAGGTAGAATTTTTAGGTGAAGGTCACTTTTGATTAGCTAGTTTTAAATAATTTTATAAAATTACTCTTCAGTGTGGTAGCACAATGATTAATGTCTTATAGGTTTTTCTTCAAGTACTGAAGTTTTTTTTCCCACTCTCCAAAGACCTATATTAGTTTAACAGGCAATACCGGCCAGCACTAAAAAAAAATCTGCGTACTCTATAGATTTAGATTTGTAGAAACCATTTCTGAAATTCAAATTTCTCTACCATAAACCATTTCCACGAGATATCAGATTAAGTGAAAAATGTGATTTTGACAAAAATAGATTTTTATAAAAATAATTTACATTTGGGGCGGCACGGTGGCGCAGTGGGTAGCGCTGCTGCCTCGCAGTTGGGACACCTGGGGACCTGGGTTCGCTTCCCGGGTCCTCCATGCGTGGAGTTTGCATGTTCTCCCCGTGTCTGCGTGGGTTTCCTCCGGGCGCTCCGGTTTCCTCCCACAGTCCAAAGACATGCAGGTTAGGTGGATTTGCGATTCTAAATTGTCCCTAGTGTGTGCTTGGTGTGTGGGTGTGTTTGCGTGTGTCCTGCGGTGGGTTGGCACCCTGCCCAGGATTGGTTCCCTGCCTTGTGCCCTGTGTTGGCTGGGATTGGCTCCAGCAGACCCCCGTGACCCTGTGTTCGGATTCAGCGGGTTGGAAAATGGATGGATGGATGGATGGATAATTTACATTTGTTTTATGGCATAAGTATTTTTTTCATGCTCAGAATATTATTTGATTATTTTGAGGTGAAAAAAATGACAGTTTTCCTCACTGATAATGTTAGTTGAAGTGGAAACAACTCAAAATCAAGTATTTGCTACACATGTTTCAATCAGAGTTTTTTTTCTCTCTCCTTATTACTTCAAAATAGCCAAGAATTTGTATTTAGATGGTTAGAAAGATGCTTATTAATTGTCCAGTAGAGAAAAATGGTTGTTTAAATATTTTTACAGAAATATACAAGGTCAGATTGATTCATCCATTGGCTTGACCAGGTAACATGTATACAAGTTTTAAAACGAGTGAAAGTGTGGGAATACAAAAGCAGAAAACTACAAGGAGCTAGCTGAGGGACATCTCTCTTCCCACCTAGCAATTGGGGGGCAACATGTCTTTAAAACTCCATTACCTGCACTTTCATTTAGATTTTATCCCTGACAGCAATGGAGCAGTCTCTGATGAACATAATGAGAGGTTCCACCAAGACTCCGCTCAGATGGGGAGACGTTATAGTGGAAAGTGGAGTGAGTCTGAGTTAGCAGACATCTATTGGTCATCCTACTATGAGACACCTTCAGACGTTTATAAGAGGAAAAAAACAACTAAGTAATTATTTTTGCAAGTAATAATTATATTTAAAACAATTATATGTTTAGTTAATTATTTTTCCATGTGTAAATAATTAATTTAAAAAAAATATACATTTATTTTCTCTAAATTAGTATTTTAAACCTACACCTCTCCAAAACTGGACTTGGCAGAGCAGTTCTATTGCCAGATTTGGATTCAGCGCCCTCAAATGTATAAAGAACACCTAACCCTTTTGCCAGAAGCAAAACATATACAGTATATATACAGTATATATATATTTTTTTTTTGCAGACCAGTGTAACTGGCACCAAATGAGTGAGTGTGGATGTGTCCCTGAGAATATACCTTGATATTGACTGGTGCCCTGTCTAGGGTTGGTTCTAGCCTTGAACATTGGCACCTGTAACCCTGAACTGGGTTAGGTGAGTTTGTTAATGATGGCTGAATCAATTTTCATTATTCAGTCATGGCTTTGCCTCAACTCAGGGCCATGAGCTTTACATACCACCCTGGATGGTGATATTTACCTGCTCCTCTGGTCTGGTTGAACTCCCCTTTGATGACTTTGCAGGACTTCCCATTCCCATTGCACACACCACAGTGGTCTTCTATTGCTAGTGACCCAAACATTCCATCACAACCTGCTTTCTGTGAAAAAAAAAAAAATATGAACCATTACTTCTGGACAGGAGATAAACTTAAAATGTTACCCTGCTTACCATTGGATTTCACATACATGTCTGTCACCTTCAGAAGGAAGCAGAAGTCAATCCCGGTGACAGCAGTAGGGACATGTGTGTGATTCTCTGATCAGATAAGGTGTGGTGTATGTAGCACATACCCACGTGAATGTGTCTTCAAACAAGAGGACTTTGTTGCTGCCTTTACAAAGTTCAGAAAACTTGGATGCTGAACCTCCTCCATCTCTGTTCTTCTACCTGTTTATCACTCACCAGTAATCTTTTAATTTATGACAACTCTTAGTTTTAATAAATAGTAGACATTGTTTAAACCTGCAGACACTGATGTTATACTGTAAGTGATGTTGAAATCTATGACTGTGGTTATTTCTTGAACTTCACTGATGACAGTATCACTTGCATTTACCTCTCTGAACACAAGCATTTCCTGCACAACTACCCACTTAAATTAAACCTATGGATTACTGTGAATGGGTGTGTTACACTGGCATATTCCTCTGGACTTGCATTACACATCTCCTGGAGCTGACATTTAAAATAATAATGCAAATCTTTTCAATTATTAGTAATGTCAACATTTAGATCAGGCAACAAGCAGTAAATTAAGGGTCTCTAAAGGTCAAAGTGATTGCTAATTTTTGTGTTAAACTATTGGTCTTAAGCCAAACATCATCCTTTAATTGTACTCTCATTTACACCATAATTGTGACTGCTTTACATAACAACTTTTGGCTGTAAGCAGCCTTATATCAAATCCAGAGGAGATTTAGCATTTTTCTACTTCCACACTCATTCTACAAACTTAAAATGACATGTGTACCAGCCATGATAACAGCAGTCCATGACTGCTTCACTCTGTAGTTATCAGCAAATCATTAACCTGCTAAGACACACATTATCAAAACAATTTCAACAGTATGGTATAGTAGAAGAGTTGAAAGACGATCCAAAGAAATTCTTTAATTTTAGTAGTTTAGAAATATTCAAGGGGGAGGTGAAGCATATCAGTAATATGAAGGGGGAATTAAAATATAAAGACAGTTAAATAGCAAATCCTAAACCTACATTTTTAAGGAGCTTACACTTGTGAAGAAGTAGATGGTCTATGTCAGTAACAGGGACTACTATGGAAGTACTGAGTGGTTTGGAAATTGTAGAGGGAGATGTGCTGTTTAGATTAAACAGGCTAATAATCTAGCAAATCTCTATGATCTAATACACTAAATAACAAGCTATTTAAGTATGGAGATAGGTGGAAGGTCAGATAATCTAGAATCAAGAATCAGTTGACTCATTGCAGAGAGACTTGCATATTATAGAGGCCTGAGCAGATTTGTTGCAGATGAAGTTTAATTTAAGTAAATGTAAGGTATTGCATTTAGGAAGTTAAAAGGTTAAATTTGAATACAAAGTGAGAGGTCTAAAACTTGAAAGTATGTCTTATGAGACGGAACTGGGAGTCATAGTGGACTCATCACTATATCCAGACAGGATACAGAAGCCATCAAGAAGGCAAACAGAATGTTAGGTTGTATGGTGCCCTGATGTGTAGAGTAAATGTCAAAGAAAGATATGCTTAAGTTTTAGAACGCACTAGTGAGGCCTCACCTGGAGCACTGTATGCAGTATTGCTGTCTGGGTTACAAAAAGACATAACAGCATTAGAAAAAGCCTAGTTAAGAGTGACTAAACTGATTCTAGGACTGCAGGGAATGAGTTATGAGGAAAGGTGGAAAGAGATGAACCCTTAAGGTTAATCAAACAGATTAGAAGATGACATGATTGAAGTGTTTATAAATTATCAAAGGAATTAGTACAGTTCAGCCAGACTGTTATTTTAAAATGAATTCAACAAGAAAACAGGGGCACAGTTGCAAACTTGTTAAGGGAAAATTTCACACAAATTTTTGAAAGTTTTTCTTCAAACAGAGAACAACAGATACACGGAATAAATTACCAACTGCTGTAGAAGGTTAGACGTGATGTTACTTTGGTGAAATTAAGTAGATAGGATTGGTGAGCTCTGTTGAGCTGAATGGCCTGTTATTGTCAAATTTTTCCTAATGTTCTACTTTTTTAATGTACAGTTGTTATAAAGTACCTAGTAGTCTTTGGATAAGGTGCGATAAAAGTAAACTTAATATGTTAGTTTTATTTAGTTAGCCAACCATTACTAAACCCACTTAATCTCCTTTAGGGTAGAAGGGCTAATAACTTAACATCTTAGCAGTAACCAACCCTAACAACATATATTCTGCTTACCTCATAAGGGGCCAATTTAGAGCAGCCAATCAAACTAACCCACAACTTTGGGAAGTAAAAAAGGAAACCTGAGTGCCTGGAGGAAAATTTACACAAACACCTGGAGAACATGCAAAGGCCATAAAGACAGCATGCATGAAAAACTACAGTGATTTAGAGAACATGTACATACATAAACATTTATTTATAATGGACATTTTAAAAACACTTGAGTCTCACCCAAAGTGCTGTACAGCATTAAAAGAATACTGTATAACACAAAATAAAAAGCAAACTCAGCACATCGACAAAACAAAACATTTCAACACAGAAAATGCTTGCCATTGAACAACAGTCAATAACTTTAAGCCAATTTATCCTTATTCAAAAGATATTGAAAAAAAGGTATATCTTAACCCTGGACTTAAAAATGTGACCGATGATACAGATCTTAATTTGAAGAACATGCTATTCCATTGTCTAGGGGCCATGACAGAAAAGCTTGGTCGCCTTTTTCACTTCCACCTGGCTTGAGGCACGAGGAGCAAAAGCTGATAATGAAGACCTAAGTGAACAAGATTTGTAGTTTGAGATTTGTGAGCAGATTAACAATATCAGCAGCCCCCAAGCCACTGAGCTCTTTAAAAGCCAACAGTGACCTTGAACTGTATCCTAAAATTAATTGGAAGCCAAAGCAATGAGCCTCACACTGGAGTGATTTGTTCCTATTTCCTAGTGGCAGCCAGCAATTGTGCACCAGCATTCTGAGCCAACTGTAGGTGTGACAGAACAGACTGCCTCATACCTACATAAAGGGAGTACAGTAATTGAAGCAAAACATAATAAAAATTGATTCGTTTTTCTAGATCAGTATGAGAGAGGAATGATTTTGTTTTATCCTAAGCTGAAAGAAACTGCTTTTTACAAATGAATTGGAACAGTTGTTCAAAATTAAGTTCAGGATCAAAATCAACAACAATATTCAAAGCCTGTGATTTCATGGATAAGAAAAAAAAACAAACATTTATGACCAAGCACCTGTGATAGAATGTCCACCAAATACAATAACCTCCGTCTTGTCATCATTTAGCTGTGCTCAAATGTATTACCCTCCTCTGGTTCCCGGATACTGACCACTAGAGTAACTTTGCCACTCAAACACCCTGCAGAATTAAAATGGACTATCCTCATTTTTATCTACAGTGGTGTTTGACACTTGATTATCTCCTGATTTTGCTAACATTTAAGACTTGCATATTTAACCATAGAACACCTCTACCACATACATGGACATTTTCATTATATCAACTCCAAGGAAATGAGGAAATTTTAGCTACAGCCATTAAATCAGTAAATTAAGAAATAAAACAGTAATCCATGCTTTAAATGTCAAAATTCAATACCCCATACAACAATAGAAAGCAGGTAATTACACATCCACCGTTCACCAGTCCATCGGTGTTAGGCAGAAACAACCTTGGATAGAGTGTCAGTCCATTGTGGGCCACTTTTGTCCCCAGTCTGCATAACATGTAGTTCCTTAGGATTGACGTGCCATGAACACACTTATACAATTTATGGTTACAGGGTGACCTCTCCCAGCATCTTTGGACATAAGATTAGAGTTCATCCTGAATGCAACTTTAGGGCACACTCATGCACACACTCTTACTACTGATAGAAGGATCTGGAGATCATCCTAGTTCTATCGAGGTAAGTGATACCAGTCTGGGATGAGAGGGGGTGCTCACACTAACTGTCTCTACTTTTCCACCTACAGCTCCAAGAAGCCACCAAGTGTAGACAACTAACCCGACTGCAGCCCCCACAGCTGCCTCTGCCCTTTCCAGTTGGAGCTCAATAAAACCAGACAGTCCCCAGAGGATAGTGTCTGATACTGGACCCGGAACCCGACTTGGAGTAAGTTCCACAGTGTTGTTCAAGCCTCCCTGAATTAAGGCACGTTTTGTTTGATTGAGCTTAAACAACATCTTTTTTTTTTTTTTGGTGCCATCTTGCCCAGGTTTTGTTTTACTTTGCTTTATTAAGGAGGAACACCTGGTTGGTGCTCCTACATTTCGAAGTGACCTGTACAGTTCTGTTCTCCAGCCACACCACATATTTTTTCATTAAACTCATTAAATCATGACCCTGACAAGACAAACAGAAGTAAATAACACTCATATCCTCCCATTTTTAGGTTACATTTCCTCTGCAGCTGCAGTAATTACAATATAG
Source organism: Erpetoichthys calabaricus (assembly GCF_900747795.2). Classification (NCBI taxonomy): domain Eukaryota; kingdom Metazoa; phylum Chordata; class Cladistia; order Polypteriformes; family Polypteridae; genus Erpetoichthys; species Erpetoichthys calabaricus. Next base: position 28,488,818 of record NC_041400.2, on the reverse strand, counting down.
TAAAGTTACACCATTTATTTACTTTTAGAGAAGATCCCTTGCTGAACCGAGCTAATGTAATGAAAGTGACATGCCTACTACAAACGTAAGAGTGCAGTGCTGGCAGATGAAGAGACTCATTCGGGGTCTGACCTCAGAAGTGGTCCATCCTTTTAGATACGAGCTCATGGTGCCTGCCCAAACTATTGTAAACTTCGTAAACTCCATCATACGAGTCTCTACAAGTGCGGATAACTGCATTGTTCATATTTCATTAGTGGATTAAAACGATAAACCAAACTGAAATGTAGTAGTTTATAATTTCTGTCAAAGCATAACAAATCAAGGAGCAGGTGACCTGAGACATTCACCTTTTATATTTCCTGAATTTCCTTACAAACACAGGCCCATCATTGCCCATGCTGCTCATCTGTGATACTGTGGGGAGATGTCTGCTTCACATCTGTGTTTACTAAATGCTGTCTTCTAAAGTATGAGTTATATTAAAATGCCTTCACTTCCAAAGTGCTAATGACTGCTTTCAATGAACAGGCTAAAGGTCATCCAAACTGTAAATAGTTTTATTCTGCCATCAGCATTCTTAGTAAAAGCAGGAAACTCCCTAATTTCTCCCAATCTACTTCTCTTCACGAGGAGATGAAATGCTCCTCTGCTCTCCAGGCAATTTTAAAAGAGAAATTGTTCATTTTTCTATAAACAGATGGCACCCAGGCTAGAAAACCTACAGCAATGCAGAAAGTCAACACCAAGGGAGTTGTGGACCTGTACGGATTCTGCAGGTATTGACTAAGAAAATAGAGATGCTAATATGGAGACACTTTATAAATCATTGAGCTGCGAAGAGCATTCTGAATGTGCCATGCTGAGATTCTACAAGTAGTGCTGATGCAAACGATAAAAAAACTCATTGTGAAGGCTGAAAAACGAAGGCAATAAAAGGGGCAAGGCAAACAACAGTCATAAAAACAGCATGAGGTCAAAATCAAGGAGAACAACAAGTACCAAAAGTACAACCCTGTTTGCAAAAAAGTTAGACACAGTGTAAAATATTAATAAAAATTGAAATGCAACGAGCTTCAAATCATTTAAGATCTAGATTCAATTGAAAACATTACAAAGGCAACATATCAGAAGTTGAAATTGAAAAATGTTATTGTTTTATGAAAAATAAATGGTTATTAGGAATTTGATTGGGCAACACATTTCTAGAAAAATCTGACAGGAGCAACAAAAGACTGGAAAGGTTGTGTAATGCAAAAAAAAAAACTTGATGAAACATCTCACAACTAATCAGGTGAATTGGCAACAGGTCTGTCACATGATTGGGTATAAAAAGAGCATCCCAGAAAAGTGAAGTCTCTCAGAAGTGAAGATGGTTGACAGGTTCACCACTCTAAAACACTGTACCAGCAAACAGTGCAACAATTTAAGAATAGCAAACCTCCCCAGGCATTTTAATCGAGGTATTTTTGTCAAGTCTTGAGAGAAAAAAAGGATCTACTCATGTACAACATAAAATAAATAGGCTGAATAATTACAGCATGTTGTACAGGACCTCACAGATGTTCAAATAATTGGCTTATTAAAAATGATGGAGATTATTGCACATGTTTTTGCGTTATTAATAGGTACTATATGTGGTAATGATAGTTATTAGTTTAGAAAAGTCTGCCACAATCGGTAGCCACCTGAATATAAAAGCTCTGAAGCTCAGGCATCTGAAGCATAAACTAGGCTGAAAACAATCCGGTTACCAATACATGGGTGGTGGTTAGTGCTATTTATTACTATTATTATAGGTTTTCTTGCACTTCTGCATTTTTAGTGTTATGACAATGATGTTATTGCAGTGGGCGGCACGTTGGCACAGCGGTAGCGCTGCTGCCTCACAGTTAGGAGACCCAGGTTCTCTTCCCAGCTCCACCCTGTGTGGAGTTCGCATGTTCTCCCCATGTCTGCGTTGGTTTCCTCCCACAGTCCAAAGACATGCAGGTTAGGTGCACTGGCGATCCTAAATTGTCCCTGGTGTGTGGGTAGGTGTGTGTGTGTGTGCCCTGTGGTGGGTTGGCGCCTTGCCTGGGGTTTGATCCTGCCTTGCGCCCTGTGCTGGCTGGGATTGGCTTTAGCAGACTCCCGTGACCCTGTGTTAGGATATAGCGGGTTGGAAGATGACTGACTGACTGAAAGGATGGCTTCCCACTTCTTAGCATTATTGCAGTAACATGAGATTGACCAAACTTTTGAATAATATAACATTTTTTTAATTGCTATTTTCTGTGCACACCAGCTTCCTGAACTACTCATGCGAAAAAGTTTAAAGAATCACAGGGAAAACATTTATTCACACGACCAAGAGTGGACCATGTGAGCTTAACAGTGGCTGACAAATTACCTGTTTTTTTCCATTTTTTATATTATCTGAATATAGAAAAAAATGGAGATTGTTGAGACATCTTTCAGAATACTCTTGTTGCAAGCAGAATTAATGAGCATATTGAGAATATATTTATGAAACTACTGCTCATGCCACCAGTGGATCCAGACTTACTATTCACAGCTTGGTAAAATATAAATTACTGAATGATCCAAAGTCCTTCATCATGTCGACTGGTACTTGTAAATGAAGAGTGTTTTCTAATTTAGGGTTATGTCGAGGGTAGCACAGCGATTAGCACTGCATCCTTGAAAATGTTTTGGATTCAAACTGCAGAGCAGCTTACTGTCCACAAGGAGATGGCAAATTCTTGTTGCTTGTAAAAGTTAGCTTTTTTCACTTTTATTCTCTCAGTCACAATCAGCCAAACCCCACCCCCACACCCACCCTCCCAATCTGACCCTGACTAACAGCGCCAGCATAAATTTACACCCGATCTGACACTGTTCATTGTCAAATCATATTGCATTAGTGCGATGATGTTTTCTGATTGGTACTATTCAGGTCATAAAATGATTTCTTCAAAATGTCACATATATCTGTCTCTTTCTTTTTTGTCCAGTGCTGTGTTGACTTCGTGCACCAGAAGGTGTGAGCTTATTCAGTGTGAGCAGGAGCACGCGGGTTGCCGGTTGCTTGTGCTACAACAAGCTTGACCAGGCGGCGATAAACGCACATGTACTGTACAAGGCATGCACGGGGGCCACTGAGAAGAGTGTTCATGGCTCACCTTGCAGAGGAACTTCGCTGTCACTTCTTACAAAAAAAGGCGATGGAAAACGAAAAGGAGGATGCAACATTGACAAGCTTCTGTTCCAAGACAGCCGCTTCCCCCAGGAAAGTAAACTCAGTCAGTGTCAGGTGCCCCTTTAATGTAATAGGAACCACAGCATAGGGAGAAGTGTGTACATTGCAACAGGTACACATGTCGTAAATGTAGATAGGATGGTCTTTGGTTGTGTGTGAACTGTTAACATTTGAATTTGATTATTGCATATAGCGTGGAACTGAACTCTCTGTACTATTCTTTCCTCTGCATGTCCTGGAGTACAAAAGAAACAGCAGCATACAGCAACATGTGGGGACTGGAATGATTGGAAAAAAAAAAAACACGCAGTCACTGATTAAAACTGCAAGAAGGTCTGTGAATGAATATGAATAATATGAATAATGTTGCATCCGTGCCACAATGTTTTCCGAAATGTACTATACAGGTCATAAAATGAATAATTCCAAATATCATATATACCTATGTCTCTGTTTTTGTCAGTGCGGCTTTGACATTAGGCACCATAAGGTGCATACTAATTCAGCGTAAGCAGGAACACTTAATAAAACTGAATAAAAAAAAAGCAAGTGACAATGAGATACAAAGAAGGCAGATTCACCAGCGTTTGTGTGTCAGCTTTTCTCCCTCCAGATCAGAGAATTTCTAGTTCCATTGTCTCAAAACACCACTCACATCTATAGTTATTCTCCATTTCAAATAAAAACTAACAGCGTCAGATCTGGGGGTGGGGGGTTATATTGTGATTGTGACTGAGAGAATAAAAGTGAAAAAAAGAAACTAACTTTTACAAGTACTATAAATTTACACTGGCTGTTACAGATGCAAACCAAATGTATGTTTTTATTGTATAATATTAACAATAAGTGCAGCTCACTACTCAAAACGGTAAATATACGAGGCAGTCAGAATCGAACCAGGGGACTCTTGATTACAAGTCAGCAATTCTTACCGCTGTGCCACGGAAGCTGTTGTAGCATCCTTGTACCTTTTGTGAAAGTGTTTATTTGATCTTTGGAGTTCAGGCTTCACACATTATATAGTTTATGTCTACATTTTGTCATTTATTACTAAAATATGAAAAACGTTTCTGCTTTAACGATGTGTTTACACAGATTATTGTAGAAACGGAACACACATGAAATGCATATGTTCCAAATAACGATCTATTATTTCCCTATACAACTCTAGGTACCTGACTCCCAGATAATCAAGGCTGGAACTGGGAGAACTTTGCGCCCGTTCTGTGGTGGTGGGGAGGATGGAATAGTAGGCTGCTTGTTTTGATCGACACATTTATAAGACAAAAGGCGCCAACGGAGAGGCGCGAAGGGATTTAAGGTAGGTCGGACTTACAAGTTTTTTCGTAGGCTTTGGTAATTCTAGTGTTAACATTTATATGTATATACGATTGTTTGTTGTCTGTGACTCAGTTTTGTTTCATGTTTATTTTTATACCTACTAGTTTTTTTTATTATGTTGAATCTAGTACTGTTAGTCTTTTGTTTTGTTCCGTTAGTCTTTTGTTTTGGTTTTGTTTTATCTTTCTGGTATATCTGAATGCCTTGTTAAAATACAACAATTCTCTTATTTTTCTAAGCTTTATTTTCTGTTTTTTCTGTGGTGGTGTTTAGAGATACACCACCTGATCAAAGTACTGTGCAGCTACCCGTGTAGCTGGAACGAAAGCAGACAACATCCACTGCATCGAATTTTCCAGGACAAAGCCTAAAACAAGAAGGAACGACTTATTATGTAGACATAGTGCCAAGTAAGGTCAAGGTGGTGTTTTGGCCTTGAAACCCCTGCAGGTTTTGTTTTTTTCACCAGTGTTCCACCGTGGAATTGTTTACAATTTTTTCTGTCCTGCCTGACTGTCTGACCATAGCATTAGACTTATCCACATTATATATAAGGACTGTGCTTTATCTATTATGTATTTATCAATGTTATGTAAGTGCGTATTGATTTATTCTTACCATATATAGTCGCGTATATGTCGGGTCTTGAAACCTGAAAAATCAATCATAAAATCAGACTGCGACTTATACGCCTGTTCAAAAATGCGACACTTAATTTTTTTTTTTTTACATCTTCTTCCCACCTCCAATCTCTCACCAGTTTCTCAGACGCATCGAATTTTGTTGCAGCAGCGCTGTTACCAATTTCTTTCCTTACTTCAATGACGTTTAATTTAAAAGAAGCTTCATATTTTCTTCTGATCGAACGCTCCATCGTAGATAAGGGACACTCTTACGATAAAAGTGTCACGTAGGCACAATACATAGGAAAAAAAAAGGCCATGTGCTCCGTGGTTACTCTGTCAAGTGGGTGTTAGCACATCATAATCTCTTGGACCAATAGCGTGAGTTTTCTGCATTCAATTTATACGACCGACATTATAAAATACCAGAAATTATACGATAAAATCAAGTCCTGACTTATCCGCGAGTATATATGGTATTTACTTTTTTGTGTGTGGGAAGGCATTTATTTATTCTTATTCTTATCTATTTTTAAGCTGTTTTTCTTTTCTTGCAACTTTTTCTTTGACATCTTGTAAAACAATTAGAGCTACATTCTTTGCATACAAATGTCCTAAAGATGTAAATGTTGTCTTCTTTATTTTTACACCAGTTAGTTTATGATCATGTGGTGCAATTTGCTGCTACTGATGACGTTGCCTAGTTTTCATTATAAATATGGTGGCAATCACACAGTTCAACCTCCCTTAGAAGATAAAACTCTGTCAAGAACACCAACTCTTTAATTAGCTTACTGCTATTCAAAGAGTAGCTGAGATGTCTTTTCGTGTTTTTGACTTGTTCTTCATTTTCAACTACTCTTTTTGGTTTGCCTTTTAAATTCTTTCCATTTTGGTATCTTTGTGTTTTTCCCAGTATTGATCCTGCTGTCTTCTGAATTCTCTGTCTTGCCTTGACCATCTCTTGATCAACTGCTTATTCACAAAAATCTTTGGATTCTTGCACATAGATTATGCCATATCGTGAGTTGTTTGATTGATTTTGTGTGATGCGAAAAGTGTGTGAATTTACATGTCTCACTAGTCATTAGCAAATCAGGGACAGAAATTATTATTTAGGTAGGAGAGTAACGCAGAATAGCACTGGTACAAAAAGTGACAGGATACAACAGTCAGGCAGGATTGTTTTGGGTGAGATGAAAAGGTCAGGTAGCATTTACTGGGAGCTTTGCCAGAAGCATGTTTAAGGAGTCCAAACTAAAAGGAATAACAGCCTAAAAAAGGATTCTGAGTGACATGAGCAATCAGGAAAGCTTGTGTAGGATGTACAGGAAAGCAACAGGACTGGCTCAATAAACTCGTCCAAGGTTGCACTAAGCCGTCTGAAATTTGTTAATGTTGAACACCACCAAGCACAAGAATTACAGAAGAAAAATGTTGAATTAAGAATGAACTGAGATGACTGAGCAAGTCTCTGCTCTGTGGAGCACAGCAAGCAAACAATGAATTGTTCTGTTTAGGCACATTATGGATCCCACATTTCACCTCCATTGACATCACTATAGCTGCTTACATTACTGTTAAAAAAGCATGATATCATCCACAGAAAGGCAAAAAAAAGTTCAGTAAATCATTAATTTGATTAGAATGTGAGCCTCCTACCTGGCAGGTACCATTGACACAGATCTCTGATTCTTGCAAGCCACATGGAGTTCCATCGAGTACTTTATCAGAAACAAGTACTGGCTGGTTCTTCCCAAATATGGAGCAAAATAAGCTGCACGGCTTTGCTAAAAGAGAACATAATTACAATCAACATGCATATAAATCTTTTGAATTGTCAAGTGTTACTTTAAATAGTGTCTTTCATAACAAAGGCCTCCTCAAACTGCTTTGCATTATCAGCAGAATACAAATCTTTATTTTTATGTTTTGTGAGGGTTAAAAGCAACAAAGTTAAGACCACCTTTCCGGCTGCAGCTCTTCTTTTGTGCACACGTGTTTATGTGTGATGGTTAAGGTTTGTTAAAAAAATTTCAGAGCCTATTCATACTTTATTCTTGGTATGGGTTACTTAGGAACATTTGGAGTAGGTTGATTCCTTAATGGTTATTGTTTTGAAGAAGTTTATTTATTATTGAAAAGTCCTAAAGCAATTTTGTTTTTGCTGTGTGTGCCGCCATTTTGTGAATCCTGTTGCCAAGATGTTACTCTCAGTTGTCAGAGATGTGGTCACAGAGGTCAAAACCTTTGACACTATTAATGCTATAGGGTTTAAAGGTTGGCACTAGCAGCCATGTTTTATTCAAATTTGTGGATAACATAATGAAAGAGAGTCTCTTTATGATCAACTGCTTTAATATGTTGTTGGCCCTCCATGCGTCCAAAAAACAGCTCTGACCTGCCAATACATGGACTCCACTATCTGACACAAGGACATTAGCAACAGGATCCTCAGCCACCTGTAAGTTGTGAGGTGTTAACAGCTGTGGATTGGAATTGTTATTCAAACATAGGCCACAGATGCTCATTTGGATTTAAGTCAAGTCAAGTTGGGGAGCATGCACTGGTACAGTGTGTTGCTACACCCAACACCAAACGAAACAACTCGGGATCCCGGTTTGTAACCCTCCAGGCAGACACGCAGTCCAGTCCCACCCTCCGGAAATGACCCTCTATCTGCCACAGCCAGGTGTTACATTGAGTGACCCCTCGGCCTGGTCCAGCCACTCGGGTCCCCAACAATGAGGATCTTACAAGCTGGATCACCCTCGGGGAAACACGTAACATGGCCGTAGTGCCGTAAATTACGGTCCCTCACAATGCAGGTAATGTGCCTCATTCGGGACTCCATGAGCAACTGCTCATTTGACACAAAGTCATACCAACGGTACCCAAGGATTTTCCGGAGAGACACAGTACCAAAGGAGTCCAGTCATTTGGATTGAGACCTGGGATATTTGAAGGTAAAGGTAACACCTAGAACTCTTCATTATGTTCCTCAAACACTCCCAAACATTTTTTGTAGTGTGGCAGGGCACATTATACTACTGAAAGATGCCATTTCCATCAGGGAATACTGTTGCCATGAAATGGTATACATCGCCTGCAATGATGTTTAGGTATTTGGTACGCATCAAATTGATGTTCAAATAAATGCCTGAACCTAGGAATTTCCAGCAGAGCTTTGCTCAAAGAATCACAATACCACCACCACCTGATCAAAGCACCGTGCTGTCCCTACATTGATGGATTGAAGGCCAGAGGTCCACATGACCATCATTATCAAGTTATTCCATGTGAAGCCTGACAACCATGAGAACTGAATGAGATCACTGATGTTAGGTAGAATGCCTAGAGGGGGCTGGACGGTCTCATGGCCTGGAACCCCTGCAGATTTTATTTTTTTCTCTAGCCGTCTGGAGTTTTTCTTTGTTTTTTTCTGTCCTCCCTGGCCATTGGACCCTAATTTTATTCTATGTTAATAAGGTTTGCCTAATTTTACTTTTATATTTTGTCTTTTTTCTCTTTCTTCATCCTGTAAAGCACTTTGAGCTACATCATGGAACATGTGCTATATAAATAAACGTTGTTGTTGTTGAAACAAGGCTATTCACAATCATCATGTAAATGTGCATATGTGAATGTTCCTCGACCCGACCTGGCTGCCACTCTGAAACAACCATATCTGGACTATGCTAATAAACTTCATTCACATGCAACCACAATGGTGCAAACCTTCATTGGCTTGCAGAGCAGCTTCCCTCCTGATGCACCCAGACACTGCCATCTGCATTTGAGGAGTCCTATGGTGGGCTCCACATGGCATTAAAATGCCTCTCCTCTGCACTCTGGGGTCAGGGAAAGGTTTAAGGTACCAGCGTCTCAGCAGGTATTCACTCTCACGTCGCACATGTAATGATGTGTTTGCTGTTACAATGAATGGTATAGGCCATGCAAAACATTACCAAGACAGCCATCACTAATAACACCATCAGCAATTTGTCTGCAAACCATAACATAACTTTGCCTCAAAATAAATGAATCATGTGCTAAAACCAGGCCACTGAGCCACAATGCTTGTCAGTCTCATCTTGGCATTACAGGTGACTTGTGTGTTGATGGAATGTAACTGCTAATGGTTAACTAAAGCAACTTCATGCTTGCTAGGTGGCCTTATTACAGTTTGAATGTTGTGAATCGCCAAGACTGCGATAGGAAAACCTAACATTACTGTAAATTTCCTTTTTATGTTGTCATATAAAACTATACAGAAGCTGAATGTAGTCCTTCTTCAGTCGGTTTATGGCTTCCAGCACAGCAGGCCTGAAGGAGCTAAAGTTTGGGTGAGATATTCCTGACCTGCCGGTCAATTTCCTCTGATAGGTGCCTGTTCCCAGAAAGTCAGCTGTTGTTAATATCCAAATATGTACAGGTAGAGCTCAATTTCAGCCAGTCTTACTTTCCAAATCAGCATATAGTTCCAAATGAATGGCTCTTGAAAGCCTAAATCAGCTCATAACCCAGTCATCATCATGGGGAAAAATTGGGCTGATCCCTAAAAGCTCATTCCCTTCATATCTAACCAATTGCAAGTAGTGCTAGACAAGCCATATTGTGTGAAACCATTAGAATCTAAAGAGGCTATAGAACGTGAGATTTAGAGCTTTCTGTATGCAGCCAGTGAATTATGTCTGTGTTTTTACTGTGGTTTGGCTTCTAATCCTGAGAAGTGACAATAGGTTGCCAATATAAACTGATGAAAAAACAAAAACGTTCTGTGCAAATGTGCAGAATTGGCCATCTTAAAAGAGATCTAATATAAAGTTTATACATCATATTCATCATTTCTGTCGAGTCAACATACATTATAACAATAGCTCAGTGATGTGAATTATTATACATGTGAGTTGTCATTTAGCTGGTTTGGCTGCATTTCCCTACTTGATCAAGAGCGTTGTCATTTCCCAGTTTCTCCAAAATGTTGAATACAGATGGGTCAGAGTTGCTGTAAATACAAAGAAGTTTCATCGTCAAGTTTTCTTTCAAAATTCTGATTTTTGAGTGGAAAGTCGCATACACACACTTTTTAAGCCTCTTTTTATAAATCTTACCGCAGGGCCTTGTTAATGATGACATACAGGATGCAAGTAGTTGACTAAAGATAAGACTCAAAATGAACCTTAAAAATTCTAATGAAAAAAGTCATCTTAGTAGAGTTTGTTGACAATCTTGAAGAGGAATGTAACAGCATGATGGAGATATGATCAAGTTGATCAAATAAAAGCCTTGCACTGCAAGTTTTAGGGAAGTCACAGAAATAAATCTACAGCTCAGTGGTTTCATGCATAGAAAAAAAAGGGCTTTACCCTTTAATGATCTAAGGGGGCAAACAAGAATGGCATAGAATTCAATTATTCAAAAAATACACTATAGTTCAATATGCACTAACCATGCCCTTATTCAGTGTTTCTCAACCACTCACTGAAAGTGGGTCACGAGTTACTATTGTTTATATTGGATGGTGGGTCACTGTTCTGACAATCGATTCCCCTCACACCCTGACCATCGTGCTTGACCTCCCCCTGCTCATGTGCAATTTGCAAGGGTGGACCCCTTATAAGGGCACTCCTTATTTGACACTTTTTTGGGAAAACATGGATCACAACGCCAAAGAGATTGAGAAGCACTGCCCTAATTCAGCTAAAAACTTGAAATCAATTATATTTACTGTATCTCAGCTAAAATGCATCAAGCAAGATCCAACCTGTGAGCAATATCATGAAGTTCTTACACTGCATGGCTAGGCCATGTTCTGGGAATGTCCCACACTTAAACCATTTTGGGCAAAGATTTTTGTATAACTTTTAGAGAGCCTTGGATGTAAAATCGTTCCTAATGCCTTATTGCCTAACAGCAATATTTGTAAAGATCGCAGATGGGATAGTATTATGCCATGAAAAATCATTATAATACCTTATATCATGCTACTGTGGGATATGGCCGGCTATTCATCCCGGCCAATACACCCAGGCCGCCAGATGGAGCCCTCCCTGTAGTGTGGAAGTGCCCCGAATGCCAGAAAGGAATCATGGACAATGGAGTGTTTATTCACAGCCCTGCTGGATACCATGGGGGGCCGCCAGAGGACGCTGCAGGGAGGATCAAGGACTATTTTCCCTACACCCCTGGAAGTACGTCCCAGTCACATGGACAGAAGAAATGACGTACTTCCGGGATGAAAAAGAAGAGTTTTAATCTGACCCGGAAGTGTTAGGAAGTCACATGGCCTGAGGGTTCAGAAGCACTTCTGGGTCAAGGACTATAAAGGACTCTGGGAAATCCCAGACGGGCGAGCTGAGTCGGGAGGAATGGGTGGCAACGCATCTGGGAGTGGAGGATTGTTTATTGTTTATTGATTTGTAGTGATTTATGAGAATACAGTAATCCCTCCTCAATCGCGGGGGTTGCGTTCCAGAACGCAGAAAGGTGAAAATCCGCGAAGTAAAAACCATATGTTCATGTGGTTATTTTTATATATTTTAAGCCCTTATAAACTCTCCCACACTATTATAAACATTTCCCGCACAATTATACAGCATAAACCCTTTGTATTCTCTTAGCTATTAGGTAAGATTCGTTGAAATAATGTATGTAAACACACTGTTTATATACAGTAAAACCTAAATATTATTTTAAAGATATCAAGCGTCTCCGATATCACATATGTTACAGCCATTACGACAGACAGGCCACCAGCAACAAATATGTACAATGCAAGAAAAATTGTATACAGTAAAATGTGTGTACAGTGACACTAAACTATGTACATGTAATAAGTACTGTACATAGAAAATTAATTATGGTTACTCACCAACAATGACACGACGACTTGTCCGATAACACTGAGTTTAATTTTACTGCAAAACAAAGGAGAGCGTTACAGCTCTTCTAAAGGAGCCTCTTCAGGCGACTGTGTAGCACCGCCGTTGTTCTCCTTCTGGCAGTCTTCAATCCAAATCCCTAAAGCAGATTCCATCCGGACTACTGCCTTATTACATCCACTTACAACTCGTTTTGCGCCCTGGTTAAAGGACACTGCGGCCGTAGATCTTATATTCTTTTCCTCCTTTTTAAATAAAAAGAATCGTGGACTCATTGATGCCATAATGGCGTCCTGCAGTGGTGTAGCTGTTCCCTTCCTTCAACATATCCAAAACTTTTACCTTTTCAGCAATTGTTAGCATCTTCTGTTGGCGTTTGGGCACGGCCCCTGAAGCAGTAGCAGGAGCACGTTGATGCTGAATGAGTGAGACAAGACTTCTTGGTTAACGCAGCGGAATCGAATTCGGCGCTCCGTCGCTGAGCCAATCAGCACACAGGAACGTAACTGTGTGCTCTGATTAGGTAGCTTCTCAGCCATCCGCCAATAGCGTCCCCTTGTATGAAATCAACTGGGCAAACCAACTGAGGAAGCATGTACCAGAAGTAAAAAGACCCATTGTCTGCAGAAACCCACGAAGCAGCAAAAAATCCGTGTTATATATTTAGATATGCTTACATATAAAATCCGTGATAGAGTGAAGCCGCGAAAGTCGAAGCGTGATATAGCGAGGGATTACTGTAGTAGAGTGGAGGGTGCTTTGTGCACTGTATTGTCTGAATAAATATTATATTTGGACTTTTATCTGGTGTCTGATCAGAGGGTTCAAGGGAGCGATAGCGCCCCCTATCTATCACACTACTTACAACTTATTTTGCTCAACCAGAAGAATCACAATCCTCACCCCATAACTCAATGGAAAAGCAATGTTCTATATTATTCAATAGTAGAAAAAAATTAAATTCCTTTTTAAAAGGATCTGTTCAGAACTCGGGCGGCACGGTGGCGCAGTGGGTAGCGCTGCTGCCTCGCAGTTGGGAGATCTGGGGTCCTGGGTTCGATTCCCGGGTCCTCCCTGCGTGGAGTTTGCATGTTCTCCCCGTGTCTGCGTGGGTTTCCTCCGGGGGCTCCGGTTTCCTCCCACAGTCCAAAGACATGCAGGTTAGGTGGATTGGCGATTCTACATTGGCCCTAGTGTGTGCTTGGTGTGTGGGTGTGTTTGTGTGTGTCCTGCGGTGGGTTGGCACCCTGCCCGGGATTGTTTCCTGCCTTGTGCCCTGTGTTGGCTGGGATTGGCTCCAGCAGACCCCCGTGACCCTGTGTTCGGATTCAGCGGGTTGGAAAATGGATGGATGGATGGATGTTCAGAACTCTTTAAGAATGTGACAAGAACTCATTCATTTAATCCTAAAGTAAACTTGCTTACTCAAACTTTTTATTTTATTTACTTTATTTATCCTGTGTAGACACCCATTTTAGATGAGCCTCTCTAGTTGTATAACTCTCTTGTCACTTTAAGTGGTGAGTTTCATGGATTAGTTTTGAAGCAGACTATTGTACCTGCTTGTTATTTTCATTTGTTTGATTAAGTTGTGTTTTCTTATAATGTTTTGTTTCCAAAAAAGATATTTAAAACAAATAAATAAATAACAACAGCTACATATAATGAGGCCATCGACAAATTAATCTGAAAGTCGTTGTTTGAAAAGTAATTATTAAAAGCATTTGAATTTATATCAAGTGAAACAGCAATTCTGCGGTGGGTTGGCACCCTGCCCAGGATTGGTTCCCTGCCTTGTGCCCTGTGTTGGCTGGGATTGGCTCCAGCAGACCCCCGTGACCCTGTGTTCGGATTCAGCGGGTTGGAAAATGGATGGATGGATGGATGAAACAGCAATTAAAGGGGTAGAATAATGAACGAAATGGTACTTACATACACACACAGACGTTAAACTAAATTGAGTTGACATCTAGCATTAGCACATTGGGTCTGGTCTGTTTTAAAAGAGTTAGTTAAAGAAGTGAGATTTGATCATTACGATTAAAGCAGAAACAAATTCACTTGTCTGTGCCATGGCCTGTGAAATACTGTAATTCTTTACCTGTGAAATTCAGAAACTCAACAGAAATAGGAATCGACAATCTAAATACGCACTTACTGCACCACAAATGCAGCAACAGTGATAACCTACAGAGCTGTGTGGCTACATTTCTGTTCCTCTGCCAAATGCCTGTTTCTGTTGTAAAACCTCAAAGGCACCCTCGACACTCCTTGCAGGGTGTGAGCTGAAATACGGATAGATACATTGGAGCTGTAAGCCTGCACCACTAATTTGAACCTGTAAAGATAGAAGATGATACCATGAATTTGGAGGAGGCACAACTGAGACAGATGGAACATCACAAGTAGGCCTATTGGGAGAAATCCATGAAATACAGTAGGTATATTATACAGTAAATGAGAGGCCATCTTTTCTGACCCATTATCTTCTTACTTTGTACAAAATGAAAGCGGAAAAACTGTACAAACAAATTTTGAGAAATTTTTCAAAAATGTGACTCCTGGCACCAGGTTGGACGAGCCTGGCTCCTCATTCACTTTCTTTTTCTTTCTTTGCACAGTTTAAATACCTGCAAGGCATATGTCCCTCCTCCCAGGAAGAAATTATTTGCTGAGACTGGCCATCAAACTCAGTGTGAGGTCGGAGAGGGCCAAAGCCACACATGGCGTTCAGCCCAAACCAGAGGAATTCTCCGGGTCGAAAGCCTAAGCAGCTGTGGAGTGTGGAGATCATGGGATATCAGCCAAAATTCAGTGGCAGATGACACTGATTTCCATGTAAGCTCTGAACTTTACCCTTCCACCACTGCAGGGCACACATGGGTGCCAATATGCTAGTGCCTGCACAAGGCAGTTGCTTGACTTCTTACTTAATATATACATATGGCCATTTATGCCAGCAGGGAATGCTGGTTTCACCATATTGAATATCAAAATTGTAGACAAATGAACAGAAATAAAACTCACGGCATGAAATAGGTTTACAACTTGTGCTTCTGCACAACACTTCTGCTGAATTCAGTTTAGTGTCATTGCATCTAGCTGTATAAAGAACAGCGTTTATTATTACTTCCACTAGTGCAGTGACAATATAGTACATTCTGTACAACATAAATTGTTAAATTTATTTAACAATTAGCATTTTAAATCATCATCAGTGTAAAGATCTGGATTTACCCAGCTTGTCTGGATGGCTCCCAAATTTTGCCCACCAAGACTTCCGAACCATCTCTCATTACCACCGCATGCACCTCCTATCAGCCTCAGGCTCTCTAAAGACATTAATAACAGACATTAATAATAATAATAATAATAGATAAAGTGGGACTACAAAGCTGGCGAACCCCTTAGTTTTCTTTATTTCTATACTAGGGGGCTTCACCCCCTGCTCGCTTCGCTCGCCAACCCCTGTGTTTGGTTAATTGGATATACAATTTTAATTTTTTTTTTCTTTGGAATTGTTTCAATTTCATTATTTGCACTTTTACTTTAAAGCTTCATTAAAAACAATATTTTTTGGAGACACATTGTGACAACGCAACGTATAACTGCCAATGAGTGAATATTGTTTCTGTTTCTCTAATACATAATCCGTCTTTTTCTAATGTTTGTCCCTGTGATTTATTGATTGTCATAGCAAAAGCTATTCTCACGGTAAACTGTAAACATTTTAATACGAATGGCATATCACGATCTCCTTTGGTGTGTAATGTTATTCGCGGAATATATACATTACCTTTCTTTTTGCCTGTTAAAATTTGCATCGCTTCTCCGTGATCATCAATATACACCCAACCGAATTGTGTATTCTTTGAAATTTAACTTGTCGTTCCTTTAACTGTTCCGGGACCACAGATTCCATAGCGTATGGTCCATTATTGTGTAAATCCACGTTTTGTGCATTGAATGATGCGAATGCGAAAAGACTTTGATGTCTACTCTTTGCCTTTTATTTCTGACCTCGATTTGTCCTGCTATTTTTTCAATTACACCTGGTTCTGATGATTGATCACTTTTTGTTTGCGGTAATGCGATCTTTTCTATCTTTTCTTTGATACTGTAGCGACTGACATGATAAAGTGTCACAAAAGTTTTACTTGAACAATCACTGACTTCCTAACCCCAAACACAACTTTATAGCACCCTCTCCTATGCCCCCTTACCGCATTAATCAATACCCCGCTATCAGTCTTCCGTGCTGTACTCCTCCCTTAATCAGACCAAACAGTCACTTAAAATCAAAAAGCCCTCAACCTGGCTGGGACGCTACAATACTTTCAAATTTTACTGCTTTCATATTCTGTACCTTTGTCTGCATGTGTATCGCGTCATCGTTTGTTTGAGCCTTTCGAATTCCACTGTTTTCATAATCTCTTATCTGCCTTTTTTTCTCTCCAACGCCTTTGGGTCTCTATTCTCCGTATTGTCCTTACACGCTTTATATGTGCTGAGAGCACATGATCTGTGTGTACTACGTGCTTTTACACGACCGAGTGTTTTTTGATGGGTGTGCTTTTCTATGATATCTTTTGTAAGTAGGGCGTGTCTTGCAAGAATCTCATGTTCCACGTCCCCGCGAGACATCCCTGGGACAATCTCTTGGCACCAAGTCTCATGTTTACGATCCCTGCAAGACGCTCCGTGGCAAGTCTCTTTTGTCTCGTGGGTCTTTTAAATGTCTTCCGAGAACTTCCGAGAACATCACGCATCGTAGCCTTGCTTTTGCTTTCCAGGGTTTTTTTTATAATAGAGAGATAAATATGACCAAAAACATGATCAGATTTTTACATAAGTCCTAAAATTATATATAGAAAAACCAATTAAACATAAGGCAACAATATAAAAACATGTATTTATTGAGGTAAATGATCCAATGGTACATATTTGCATTTTGTGAAAAAGTATGTGAACCCCTAGGATTGTCTGTTTCTTTGAAGGGAAAATTACCGCCGGCTGTTTAAATCACTGGGGTGACAATCAGAGATGAGTGTGGATCCTATTTAAAGAACATTAATCATGATCTTCACCATACAGGTTTGTGTAACTGTGTTATGCCTCAATCAAGCAAGATTTCTAAGGACCTCAGGAAAAATTGCTGCTGATGCTTACCAGTCTAGAAAAAGTTACAAAACCATTAAGGGTCTGGACAATCCATTGTTAGGAAGATCGTGTACAAATGGAGTAAATTCAACACCATTATTACCATCCCCAGGAGTGGTTGACCAGCAAAGATCACTCCAGGAGCAAGGTTTGTATTTTATTCTAGGAACTCACTGAGAACCACAGAGTAAAGTCTAAGGATCTAAAGGCCTCTCTTGCATTGGCTAAAGTCAATAATTATGAGTCCATCATCAGGAGAGCACTGAACAACAATGGTGTGCATGGCAGGGCTGTAAGTAGAACATTCTTGTATGTCTTTCTTTGCTAAAGAAACATGAATAAGTCAGAAGGCAACTTGAATAATGCTCTATGTGTAGAATATTTAGGCTTGAATGAGAAGTGCTATGTTTGACGAGAGGCAAACACTGCATTCTAGCATAAGAATCTTACCTAATCTGTGAAACATGGTGGTGGCAGTATTATGGTTTGGGCCTGTTTTACTGTCTTTAGACCAGGATGGCTTGCCATCATTGATGGAATGATGAATTCTGAATTTTACCAGCAAATTCTACTGGATAATATCAGGATATCTGCCTGTCAACTGAAGGTCAACAGGATCAAGCATGACAATGAACCTAAGACACAAGTCATTATATGAAAGAATGGTTAAAGCAGTAGAAATTTTTTAGAATTTCTTAGTTGAAGTCCTGACCTTAATCTTAAAGAAATGTTACGGAAGTAACTGAAGCAAGCACTTCATGGAAGGAAGCCCACCAACATACCTGAATTTAAATAGGTCTGTACAGAGGAATGAGCTAAAACCCCTCCAAGATGAAGTTCTTCCTGCACAAGGGGGTCACACCAGTTACTTAAAGAACAAATTCACATACTTTTTTACACACAAATATGTAAAATGGGAACATTTTCCTCAATGAATAGATGAAAAAGTACAATGTCTTTGTGTCATTTGTTTAATTGGATTCTCTTAATCTAGGTTAAGGATGTAGGTATGGATTCACAAACCAAGCACAATTGTAGATAGATAGATAGATAGATAGATAGATAGATAGATAGATAGACAGACAGACAGACAGACAGACAGACAGACAGGATAACTTTATTTTTCCCAAGGGTAAGCTTAACTTTTACAGAACCTCAAGAAATATAGAAATATTGTAATAAACAATAACAATTCCCCCCAAATACACACAACAAATAAAAAAAAGTCTGACTTGGCAAAAGATGAGAGAGTGGTCATAGTGAGGCATTAACATGGCGTTTTGCTGTTGGTGCAAAGGAGTCCCAGTTGGATCTCTTGATACACTTCTGTTGACGAATTTGTTGTATGAAAGTCACCAGTGTTAGTGTGTCAGAGAGAGGAGGTGCAGCATGTTGCCTTCATTCTCTCATCCTCTGCTACCTCCAGTGGGTCCACAGTGTGTCCCATAACTAAGTCTGCTTTTTTAATTAGCTTCATGATTTGGTGGGCCTCTCTTGAGGTGATGTCACTGGACCAGGGGCCTCATGTATAATGCTGTGCGTAGAACTCACATTATAACATGGCATAAGCGCAAAAGCGGAAATGTGCTCACGCACAAAAAAATCCAGATGCATAAATCAAAGTCACATATCAAAGTCGCTGTGAAAAGGCAAGTCGTAGCCCACCGTCTGAATATCATATGACAGCTTATTAGGGTAGAGAGAAAAAAAAAAGGCACACAGTGGGAAAAAAGCATGGAATGTCAACTTTAATCTCTAAATTTTCACTTTAATCACGTAGTTTATTTTGTCATTAAAGTAGAACATCATAAACTTCATCCTAAATCGTTTAATTCACTAGTTTCTCAGTCCCATCGTAACTAAAGTAGCACGTTAAATGCTTTGTTTTGTATTTGATCTTCTATGTGCTCTATGTGTGTGAATCACTACGTGCTTCCGGGCTCTCACTTCCTCCGACAGGACACAATCCATTACATTCATAATATTACAGCTCTCTGAATAATTAAAATACTGAGATGTATACGTGATATCATTTTCATGATGAGAGGAGTTAAAGCATGTTATTAAACATGGGAACACATTGGCGCAGTGATTGTTCATGTCTCATGCAAGACGCTTGCTGCGCCATGCGCGACCTTTGATGAAATACTTTATTGTAGCAGTACTGTCTCTTTCAAACGTACTAACCCCCAATTCCTGTCCTTACTTTTCTTTCTCCAAATACCCAATCGCCACACAATCAGCTCTGTAATAGACGTTAAGCCATCTGTAAGCTTAGAACGCCGATTCTTCAAAACTTTTAAGGAACATCGAAATATCTTCGTAGTATGTGTTTAATTATTCTATCCATCTATCTTTCCAGTGTCGTGTAAGCACCAGCAAGAATATAGCGCAAGGCAGAAACAATCCGTGAACGGAGCGCCAGTGGCTCGCTAGTGCTGCGGCACCATGTAGTTAAATTTAAAGTTTTATCTGTATAATATAATAAACATATTTTGCTGCATTTCATCTTAAAAATGATATCATAATCATATGTGAATACGCGCTTTATAAAGTGGCTCAGGTTGTGCAATATTATAACTGTATCGCAAGTTTACAGTGAGGTAATTGTACTTATAAGTACAAACAGTTCTACAAGGAGCACTTGATGGACTGATTGAGTGCATTTAGATTTCTTGGGATGAAACTGTTTCTGAACCGCGAGGTCCGTACAGGAAAGGCTCTGAAGCGTTTGTCATATGAGAGCAGTTAAATAGAAAGCATGGCTGAGGCAGCGTGTGCTTGATGCTGTATACCGATAATTCTCTTTCCGATCAGCTGCTGTACAGCTTTGATTCACACTCAGATACAGTGATATAAATACTCAGAGTGGTACAGTGAGAGTAATATGGAAAAAGATAATCCGATGTGGCAACACCTAACGGGAGCAGCTGAAAGAAGAAGAAGAAGGTGCAGTGAGAGTAACAACGCTAAAGCAGTTATGGTATTTGGAATAGTTTGACCATTCTGTGGACCATTATATTGTTACAGGTTAATTACAATCAGATGCATTAAAGTAATAAACAATATGCAGTTAATTTCAGTGTATTTATAAAGCTGTGTCAGGGATGTAGATCTAAAAAAGAAAGGGTAACCACGCAGGAACAGTAGCACTGTTTTGACGCTGGGTGCTGCCAGTCTGCAAAACCGAGCGGAGAACTTGCGTACAACAGGGTATGAGCTACTGTGGAAATGTGCATGGCTTTACTCCAAGTTTAGGTTTTATACATCGCGATTTGAATGTGGAAACGTTCTTACGCAACATTTTTGTGCATACGCACCGTTTATACATGAAGCCCCAGGACACTACAGAATGGAAAGTTGCATTGGCCATCACAGTTATAGAAGATGTGAAAGACGTCACTACCCTCATTATAAGAATGCAAACGCCTAAGAAAAGAAAAGAGTCTGCTGTGCCTTTTCTTATATAACTCATCTGTGTTACAAGACCAGCTCAGCTTGACACTGTGCGGACCCTAAATTAATGGTAGTAGTGCACCACCTCTACATGCACTCCTAGAATAATGACCTGAACTTTCTTTCTTTCTTTCTCTCTCTCTCTTTCTCTCTCTTTTTTTTTCTTAGAACATCTGCAAACACGTGTCTCTCCTCCCAGGAAACAGATGGTTTTGTAACCATGTGCCAAGACTGGGCGGAAAGCACAGTGTGAGGTCGGAGAAGGCCAAAGCCAGTTATGGCATGCAGCCCAAACCAGAGAAATTCTCAGAGCCCAAGCAGGTGTAGAAACCAAGTCCAGCATTTGAAACACATGCATTTATTTATTCCTTTAAAGGAGAGAGCAAGAGGTCCAGTTAAACTACCTCTTGCGACTGCAGGAAAAAAAGGTGTGATGTTTGTAGAGCAAGGGAGGTCAGTGAGAACACTTTGGCAGAGGACATTGACATTTATATCAACCCTGAGAATTTCTGGCCTTTGATACAGCATAAAAAATTAGTACCGATTCCAGTGATCCAAAAAGGCCAGTGTTTGAGGCTTATTCCAGCATATGGCAAAGGCATAATCTCTCACTATAGATACACATACATAATGTACACCTGGGTTCGTCTGACTACTGGTGACTGTGGCAAGAGGACTGCTGTTACACCTTTGGAACATCTCAAAAATACCACACTACAAAAACTCAGTCCTACCTTGACATTCAATATATAGTAGTAGGTGATTTACTGGTTGATCTGGTTTACTGTGCGGTTCAACTTGATTGGTGAGTCAATGCAAACAGAAAGGAAGGACAGGAAGAAACTGTTGTTATGTTTCAGCCAGGGTTTTGTTAATTTCTTATCTTTTTTATTTTTGATCATTTAGTTACTTTATGTCTAAGTATCTTTGTCAATTTGCCATGTGCTTGGCTACTTGCCCATCACCGTCAAGGAACTGCCTTCAAAACTATAAAGGATGAAGAAGAAAAAACACAGTCCCTTGCGGTCCATTGAATTTGATACCGTTGGTGAGTTTCATTGTGAAAAAAAACAGACATAAAAGAGACATATGAATCCCAGCCAGGAGGAGAACCCTGGCTGAAACATAATGGCTATGTCTTCTGCTGTGTATCCTTGGTAATGGCGGCGAGAGAGAGAGAGAGAGCAAAGCCGTGTCTTTATCGGTTCAAGAGAGGTGAACACCTGCACTCGAACCTATTTGAGTAGCAGAGCATTAACATTCACTAACATGGATCAGCTGCACATTTTTATGGCATTAATCAGTAATTGTCATGATCAGACTTTTTGTTCGAGATTTTTTTTATAAATTCTCCATGACCAATAATTTTGACCTTGCTTTATGAGTTTTAAATATCAAGTTATCTTGTGGTCATATTTTTAGTGCTGGATATGTTTTTCACAATGTTAAATTGGCCCCAATTTATACTGTACTTGACACTCAGCAGATGGTGCTGCTGTTCTTTGCTTCCTATGAGAGGGCTCAGCAATGCCATTCACACTCAGCAGATGTTGCCGCTGTTCTTTTCTTTCTGCCATTTCACCCTCTCAAGCAGTTTGCCAAAAGAAAGACATGAAACCTGATCCCTTCATAAAGGTTGACACAACCCAAATTTTTTGCTTCCCCAGGTTCAATTATGTCATACCCTTTTGATTATAACCACAATCAAGGTTCTAGCCCAAGTGGTCCACAAGACAGACAGACATAACCCTTAGCATTTTATATATATATAGATAGATATATTATACTGGTATGTAGCAAAACCAGCAGAATTTCAAGTTATACTGCGATATGGATTTCAGGCCATACTGTCCTGTCCTACTTCAAAGAAATGGGGTAAACCTCAAGCTACCTTTGTTTAATATGAATTAGAATAGAATGGACAGCCATCATGAGATCCACTTACTTTCCTGTGTGATGGAATGCCACTGCAGCGTGTTCTTGTGATGCGATAGCCTGCTGTAGCTCTGACACTGCACATCCCGGAATGCTGGCGCCCCCACTGGACAAGGCCCATTCTCACACATTTGATATTGGACTCTGGGGCCAGCGCAGTCTCTCCCTTTACTGCCAGGGCTGAGAAGACACAAGATGGAGAAATTAGAGTCTGTGTAATTCTTCACACAATGATGCACATCTGAAGATGTGTTGAGAGTCAAGGACAGATGGCATTCAGATTCTTACCTTACAAAAGGCGGGCTATGATAAGTAGCAGTTACATTACTTGACTTGAACACAACAATGACGTTGGTTCTGTCCCCAATACTGATCTCTTATTTAACATTTGGCAAGGGACTTAACTGGCCTGTGGTTAAATGGGAAAAAATAAGTGTAAAGCAATTATATTGCACCTTGGAAACCTGTCAAATACTGTATAATGTAACAGCTGGAAGATGAGGTGAGTCACCATTTGTCCCTTTTTAAAAGTGCATATTTGATAGTTTGAAGGTGAAACAGGAGGGAAGTTTGCTCAAACCTGGTAGGGTGGTGCAATTTCCATTATTATGTAAATCGATAAACAGGTGTGTTTATTTAAGGGCTTGAGTTGCACATCCTCTGTACTGTCTCTGTATCTCTTTCATGTTGCAGCCAATCATAACTTGTGGCAGAAATGGGAACATAGGAAGTGGCAGTGTAGTAACCAGCAGACAAATCACTTACTGAATGTATGGCATCACCTACCTGGGATGATCAGTGAAGTGGACTGGCACATGAATCACTGATGACTTGCTAGTAGAGTCACATCTCATCTACAGTTTTATAGAGATAGGGTTCCAGGTGGTTTAAAGAAGAGCATAGTAATTTATAGCTGGTTTGGCATTATGGTAGAAGGAGATGACCAATGACGGCCTATGTGAGGAAGCCACTTTAGCAGGATAGAAGGATCTAACAAGCTGGTTGGCAGACTGAGGAGACGCAGGAGGGAGACTGAAGTTCCTATTGGTGGTGCGATGAAAAGGAGTCAACATCTAGTCGGCCACGTGTCTACTGTTATATTTCAGCCAAGGATCCTAACATGGCTGGGGTTCAAATGCCAATTTTACTTCTTTTAGTTCAATTCCTTTGTTTATGTTAACATAGTTGATCATTTAGTTTCATTATTCCTAGATATCATTTTTCATGTACCATGTATTTTGTGAGCAGTTCCTTAAGGCGTGGGATTACCAGCCCATCAATGAAAGGGACTGCTCTCAGTCTTATAAAGTCCCTTGCGGTTCTTTGAATGTGTTGCCGTTGGTCAGTCTGTGAGATTTTGAGTATTGACTATTCTGTGCTTTTTGTGTACTTTCTGGACTAATAACCTCGTGCTCTGTTTTTGACTTTGCGTTCTGAATTGTGTTTGTGTGTGGTTCCCCATCTCTGCAAAGGACTGCCCTCGGCCTTATAAAGAAAACTTGCATCTCATTGAATGTTCTGGCATTGGTGAGTTTGTGAGATTCTGATTATTGCCTGTTCTGTGTATTTTCTGGATTTTTGACTTTATTCTCTGTTTTTTTTAATTTGTCCTCTGGATTTGTGTATTTGGACATTTATTGTTTCAGAATCGTTTATTTTAGGCAACTCCTTCTTTGCCTTTTTGCACTCCTCTGAGCGTCATTTGTTAACCAGAGCCATTAAAACGTTTCATTTATAGATATTCTACATTTGCCCTTGTTGTGACTAAATGGGGTTTGATGGTTCCCCTCTTCTAGCAGGCATTTTTTAAGATTTGTTTTGGGACTATTGTATTTTGGAACTCTCCAGTTCATAACAGTCTACAATTTTGGTAAAATGAAGGGTGATTGTCAAAAGTTTATGTGATTGGAACAAGGTGAGGTAAGCAGCATTTTGCTCCATGGTCCTAACAGCGGAGAGGCTGCCTTACATACCCCAGGATTAAGTGTAAAAATGTCCATGCATTTAAGAGCAGAGTGTGGGCTGCCTCTGTCTCCCTCATCTGGGTGTGCAGAAGAAGCTTCTCAGAAACTGGCACCATCAACAAGGAATGTCTGCAAACGTGAGAGCAAGACTTACACTCCAGGATGATTTGTCATACAACAAAAAAGGCCATCTAAGGAGAGATGACATGAAAAAAAAGGAGACAGCTGCCGAGTGTGGCCACACCAACAGAGCAGAAACCAGAGGGATTAGCCTGCAGCTGTCAGCAGGAAGTAAATGACAACCATCAGCCTACACAAACACCTCATTCCCTATCCATTTCCTTAACCCACCAATTTTTCCATTAGTTTGTTTAGAACCAGAGAAGGATAGCAATCAGAGTTTTAATGGAAGGCAAACTCACTCATGCAGGGCACTTTTAGAGTTACCAAAATAAGGGAGAACATCTGAGCAAAGGGGGAAAAAATACAAGGAACCGAGGAAAATGTGAACTCGTCTCACATAGCAACCAAGCTGAGAACTGGAAGCATGTTCTTCAAGCTGTGAGATAGAAGCAATAATCATAGCACCACTGAGCCATCCCAATGCTCCTCAACAAGACCCAAATAAGGAGGAACAGAAGCAAGTCCAGACAGTTCCTGTGGCAATAACAGAAAAGCAGCACTGCCACATTTTTGGCCTCAATAACTGGTCCATCATATTTGGCAAACACTTCCCTAGCCCTCAAAGACTCTTAAAAGACCACTGCACCAAAACTAGTTTTGTTTATACTTTCCCAATGACTAGACTGCATTTCACTGAATTTTATGAACTTACCGTGTTTTCCTTGAACTCAAGACGAAGCAAGGCTTGCCACACACACACACACACACAATCCCACCATTACAGTTGTGAATGCCATGCTGGACCCTTTCCTGGCCAGGATGCTGTAATAGAAGGACAGTATGGGAGGAGACATAACCCAGCCAGGATGGGACTGAAGCAACAACCCTTACAAAGGGATACATTAATGGATAATGTGGGGGAATTGGTGAATTCTGCACAGTTCCTCCCCCAGTACAGTATATGACAGTGCTCTGCTGGCGTGGACCCAGTTAGGACGTCCGCAGGGATGTATGGGAGTCATGGTCCTGAGGGACAACCCTGTAGGGGTTCTTTGGTGCTGCCAGGGGGTGCTGCATGGAGAGGGACTCCCTGCTTCTGGAGGCTTTCTTCTGACCCAAAAGTATTTTGATCATGCTATGGCCCAGTACTAGAATTACTCTCAAGTGTGACATATAAGCGAGTCATCCACCATCCTCCAGTGAGTCAGAGTCAGTAGGCAGAAGGCAAAGCTCGTCTGGAGGAGGAAGAGGAGGTTTGTTTATTGAAATGCTGTGGATTTGTTGGGGAGGTATTTTGTGAAAGTAAAAACCTTTATTTTACACCTGGACTGTTTTGTGTGGTGTGTCTTGGGGCTCAGTGGCACCCCCTGTCTTTTGCACAGTACAAACCCAAATGGCCATAATAACATTCATTAGCACCGTGCTCAGACCTGATCCCCTGTAAAGAATGATACATAAAAGACTGTTCTTCAGTCAGCAGACTTTTTTAAAAATTGAACATTAATAAGTACAATGCAAAGCCTTCTCATGTGTTAAGTGATGAGTAGTTGTCTTCAGCTACTACTGTGTCTCAGAGGCAATTCACTTAAGTCCAGAGCAGAAATCCACTAAGGCACAGTCCATCAAAAAAAAAAAAGAACAACAGAAAGACAGAACGTCTGCAATCTATTTGAGCAGCATTCTTAAAAAGTGGTGGGGGAAGACCAAATCCTTGCCAGATGGCCGAAATAAAACTGCATACATTCACATTTTTGTATATGCAAAATCAATCACTATAAAAATTTTTACTTCCCTGTGAAGCATGAAATGTGAATTCAGAAACTCTGCAGCGATATTCAGGTGAATGACATTATACTGTGTCTTTGATTGCAATTTCACTCCCTTCAGGAGTGTCTCCTTTAACACACTGTATGCAATGATGTTTGCATGACTGTATCACCTTTTCAGAATTTGGTGATGTTAAAAGTGGTGTTCCTCAGGGGTCAATGCTGGGACTGCTGATCTTTAATACATACATAAACAGTCTG
This sequence comes from Erpetoichthys calabaricus, assembly GCF_900747795.2. NCBI lineage: Eukaryota > Metazoa > Chordata > Cladistia > Polypteriformes > Polypteridae > Erpetoichthys > Erpetoichthys calabaricus. The sequence continues at coordinate 28,462,064 of NC_041400.2, read as the reverse complement.
GACAAGAATATAATATAACCTGCTCCTCAACACCACAAAAACGAAGGAGCTTGTTATTGACTTTAGAAAAAACAAAACTGACATCCAGCCACTCGTCATTGGCGGGGCCTGTGTGGAGAGGGTCCCTGTGTACAGGTTTCTGGGCATTGAGCTGGAGGATGACCTGACCTGGAGCGCCAACACCAAGGAGCTGCTGAAGAAGGTGCAGCAGAGACTGTATTTTCTGAGAATTCTCAGAAAGAACCATCTCCCCAAAAAACTGCTCCTTGTTTTTTATCACTGTTCCATCGAGAGTGTGCTCACGTACGGACTGTGTCTGTGGTACGGCAGCTGCACTTCCTCAGAAAAGAAGGCGCCCCACAGGGTCTTTAGGACAGGTTGTACCCTTCCCACTCTGGAACAAATCTACACCTCCCGATGCCGCAAAAAAGCAATAGACATTTCACAAGATTCATCACATCCCGGTCATTGCCTCTTCCAGCTTTTGCCATTGGGCAAGAGATACAGAGCAATGAAAACCAGGACAAACCGCCTTAAAAACAGCTCTTATCCAAAAGCAATCATGGCCCTGAACTCAGAATAAAACTGCTCCATATCATTCTCCCAATGTGCAATATTGACCTTAAGTCAACCAGTGCAATTTGTATATTTTGTAAAGTACTTTTATTACTATTCGGTTTGTTATTATTTTCTCTCTTCTTGTCTTTTTAACTCTTATGCCTCACAGTCGACTGCACCTTCAATTTCATTGTTCCTTTGTAAAAGTGACAATGACAATAAAGATCTATCTATCTGTGTATCTATCTAATCAAAAACTGGTGAAGTTTGCAGATGATACCAAACAAGGTGGAATGGCAGATAATGTAGAATCAGCTAAATCGTTACAGAGAGGCTTGGACAGCATACGGGCGTGAGCAGATTTGGGGCAGATGAAATGTAATGCAAGTAAATGTAAAGTATTACATGTAGGAAGTAAAAATGTTAGGTTTGAACACACAACAACAAGTCTGAAAATCGAAAGTACACCTTACGAGAAGGATTTAGCAGTTGTAGGGGACTCTATGCTATCTACATCAAGACAGTGTACAGAAATGATCAAGAGGGTGTTTGGTAGTATGAGCTGTGAGGATAGACTGAGGGGATTTTAACTGTTCAGTTTAAGCAAACAATGATTATGAAAGTCATGACTGAAATATTTAAAATTATGAAAGGAAATTAGTACAGTAGATCCCTGTTGTTACCTCAAAGTAAATTCAGAAACAAGAACATGGGGATACAGTTGGAAACATGTTAGGGGCAGATTTCACAAAAATGTTAGAAAACTTTTGTTCACATAAAGAACCATAGCCACATAAAATAAATGACCAAGTAGTGTGGTGGAGAGTAGGACATTAGGGACCTTCAAATCTCAACTTGATGATATTTTAGACAATCGACTGTAGATGAATAGGATGGACAAACTCTTTGCTGAATGGACTGTTCTCGTCATGACCTTTCTATTGTTCTAATGTCCTACTCTGTTGGTGCGGTGGTTTTCAGGTTCAGTCCTGGGTGCTTGCAGTGGCATCTGCTCTGCTCATCATTATTTGTGAGCATTTGGATACCGTTAACAGAGGAAATGACAAGAAAAAAGTGAGTTACAAAGATAATGCAAACAATGGCCAACATAACTTAGTTTACACTGCCCTACATATTTATGAAAAAAAGAAAAATGCATGCTTAATTAGAAAAAAAAAACTTTAAGGTATTAAAAAATTGGATCCATAGTAAAATGGAAACGGGGGGTCTTGGGCAGGGGTACTGATGACAATAAGCTTTAATATGGAGAGACAACAGTCATGTAAAGTAGAGGTCTTGACATCTTTTCACTAACCATCTGTGAAACATGGACCAGTAGGCTGGTAACTAAGCACATGAAGGACATGAGCCGAACGCCTCCTCACATGTAAGTATGTTTCTATATTCTTACATAGAGCTTTTGTGGTAAAGCACAAGAAACCTCAAAGCATATCAGACAATAGAGGTCAATGATGGGTGGACAAACCCTACAGGGACTGCCAAGCAGCATCATGCATTTTAGTCCATTCGATTAGTCCGATAACGATGGGTTAACTGAGAAGGCTCATATTTTCATTAGGAAAAAAGTTATGTGAGGAGAGTAGGGCCATCAAAGTGGAGGCAAGAAAGGACAATACTGCGACTACTCAGAGGGAAGGCAAAGGGTTTTTGCTTGTGTGAGGAGTAATTAATTATCCTTTAACCTTTTTCTGTAAAATTCTGGTCTCAGAACATCAATATGTACTGATGCCAAATAGTAGTTGACAATTTTCGGTTCAGTAAACGTAACATTTTTTTTTCTCTGTTATTAGATTTTTAAAAGTAATTGGGGGCTATTTCTTTAAGAAGGGAATTGTAGGATATGGTAGGGCTTTGTGGGTATCGAAGTTTGTTTTTGTGTATTAGTTACCCTATATAAATCCATGGAGAGGGCTGTTGTGGACACCTTTTTGCTCATATTTTCAATCTGCTCATTTACCAATAATAAAGAAAAATGTCCAGACAGAACACAGACTTTAGTGCAAAAGGTCCGGTTTTACAGTATCAGTAAAGGATTGTGGGGTGCATGTCATTTCATCATACTTAATGTACCTATTCAGTGCTCTTCATCCACTAAGGGAGGCACACCTCAGAAGCATACATATAGTTTGGGTATCTGTTGGTAGGACTGTTGAATATTTCTTTTGGGGAAACTGCTCCAAAGCCCACAAGCTTTCTTTATTTCCATCTGGACTCTACATCACTTCCGCTATTCTGGACTTGTATGGGACTCTCTAAATGTTCATGTTTGTCAATGCCTTATTCGTTCAAGGATGTGTTGTGGAAACTGTAAATATTTTGTGTGACATATAATAATAAGATCCAGCAGTATTCATTATATTCGAATAGGTGGTTGATTGGGAAGAATATTTATGGCACAGGATTTATCTTGGCCACCAAACCCTGTACTTTTCAATTAAACTTAACCTTTTCCAGTTCCCCAAGTCTGTGGTGGGCTCAACACTTTAAGAATTTTTGAGATCTGTTACAAATATGTGAAAAGTGGCAGACTGATTTTTTTCTAGTCCAGGGTGCAGAGTCTGTTAGGAACTATGGGGTCATAATGGATTGTGGTTTGTTTCTGTAGTGTAGTTCTTCTTGTATTTATCTTCACCTGTTTCTCACTAATGTTGATTGTATACATTTTGGATAATTTCCAAATATACTTTTTTTTAAAAGAAATGTTCACCGGTTCTTTCCTTGGTTGTATGTGCCTCTCAGTTTTCAGTCCTTAGGTACTGGGATAATTTCCTTCTTTGAAAATATTTTTTGCTTTGTTTCTTTTAACTGTTTTAAACACATCAGGGAATCGGGGTTGGGAAAAATTTAAATATTATCAAATATTTAATAATATATTTATGTCACAAACGTCCCCTCACCCCCATTCTTCTGTTGACCACAATATTCCTTAATACTTAATATGTATATAGCTGCTCAAGCAGTGTCCTGCTCCAGGGGCATTTACTAGACAAAACTATTATCAGCATCAGAATCAATAACCATAAAAGGAGTGTGCTATAAGACAGAAAAGACGTGGGAGGATAGGATTAAAAGAGACGAGAATTCTCTTTTATGGAGGTAAAAAAATTAGAACTTTCCCAGAATGGAGACACTTAGCCAAAAGCAATTTCTTGCATGTGCCTCAAGTGCAAAATCAGAAAGAAATACTGTCACTCCTTTGTAGTTCCTTCTGAAACCTAAGAGCTGTAAAATGTCAGGCCAAAAGCCATAAACTGATGGCCCATAATGCAGCTGTTTGGACAGGTACAGTGCTGGTCACCTTCATCACAATCTACCTCCTTACATCAGATTTGTTGTTAGGCATTTAAACAGTTTCTTCCATACTACCCCAGCAACACATCTAGCTTATATTCTAAAAAGTTCCTGGGTTGTCAGGATAGAATTCCCCTCGTTGGCTTTTGATACTGTCGCACGTCTGAACCCATAGTTAAATGGTCTGGAGACATTTTTCCCCAGCCCTGGAAACTCTAGGAAATATAATTGGTGCACACACAAGCAGATTGGCCAGGGCTCCACTCCATTTCTATTTCTCCCAGACCAGCTTTTCTGCTCATTACCTGCACTACAGTGCCCTTCTGGATCTATAAAAATCTACAGCTGAGTACAGTAATTGTTCCTTCCATATTTCTTGCAAATTTGGATTAAGAAGAAAAAAAGACATGGCCTCACCTGACAGTGAGTTTTACTGCACAATTTGTTCCGATGACATATGTGTCTAGAGATACTTCAGCCTCATTGCTCAGCTGAGGTCAGCACTTGGCTACTCAAAGTCCTGGACTTTCTCTTGGCACATGAGAAGCCTTACGAAGCTCACCTGGGAGTGTCGCATTTGCGCTGACGTAAGCTACTTCCAATGCCGCAGGTCCGGCTGCAGGCACCCCAAGAAGTCCATGTGCTCCACTCTCCATCTGTATGTTCAGCTGAGGAAAGCCTGCTGACACATTCTCCAGCTTTGCACCACTGCATAAAGACACAAAGGGAGCTGTTAGTATGACATACTGTATATTGTAGAAGAAAAAATCAAAATCCTATGATATAAAACTGGTGAATGTGAATCAAAGGATGTTCAAATTGTAGAAGACGCTTAAAGTTAGAAAAGAACCAATGCATTTTGAGTACGTGGGGTCACTGCAATGCAAATATTTAAAGCAACATGATAGATTGTACAGAGAAAAGAGGGAGAGGGCATAAAGTCAAAAGCCATGTCCTACTTTCATAGGCCAAGTACTCCAAACTCTGAGCACAGAACACTTCATAAGGCTTGGAAAGGGATATTTATAACTTTCAAATGTCGCAGCTAGATGGAATGAGCCAGAGTTTCTGCAGCTAAAGAGTGGAATCCATAGCTGATATCAGGGAATACAAGAAGTGCATTTTTCCTGGAACACATTGATAGCTTGCTGTTGATGTTTGTTCATTGTTATCTCAGTTCATGTCTTTTTCTGAATCCGCTTTTCCTGGTGAGAGTCACAGTGGCAGCAGGCCAAGCAGGTCAGACCAGACTTCCTTGTTTTCCGCTACAGATTTCAAGACATCCCGGCATTCCCAAGCCAGCCAAGAGATATAATTCCTCCAGCCTGTCCTGGATCTGCTGCTGGGTCTCCTGGAGCAGCTCTAGGGGGGCCACCCAGGGAGCATCCATATGACATGCCGAAACCACCTCAACTGGCTCCTCTCACTCCAGTGGAACAGCACCTCTACTCTGAGGCTCTCCTGAATCTGAGCTTCCTACCTTAATCTTGATGCTAGTGTGTCACACAGAGGTTGTGCAGCATTGTTCCCAATCACAACCAGCTTTGTTTTAATTCCCTCCTTTGTTACTACCTAAAGAGGGATGAGTGCATGTCCCAAAACTGAGCCTGCCATTTTAAACAGCTTGTTGATTTGTTGGCCTCTCTTGAAGTGATGTTACCCTCAGTCACACCATAGCATAGAAAGTTGCACTGGCCATCACAGAGTTGTAGAAAATGATAAAGATGTCACTGACTACATTGAAGGTGTACAGTCTCCTAAAAAAAGAGAAACTGCTCTGCGTTTTCTTATATAGTTTATAGAGACTAGCTCAGCCAGTTGTTAATATGGACCCCCAAAGTATTTGTAGGAATGTACTACAATTACATCCACTCATTGATTAGTGAACAGACATAGAGGGTCTTTGATGCAGAGGAAGTCACTTAAAAGTTCCTTGGTTTTGCTGATGTTAACGCACCAAAAAAACAGTATTCTCCACCTGACTCCTAAACTCTGTTTTATCCCCCTTAATAGCACACCAAATAAGTGAAGTTTTATCAGACACTTTCTGTAAGTGACATGACTTACAGTTATATTTGTAGTCAGAGGTGTACAGAGTGAAGAGAAAAGGAGACAGGCCTGTTCCTTGTGATACTCCAGTGTGTCAGAAACACAGCCGTTGAGTCTCATGAACTGCGGTCTGCCCAACAGATAGTCCATTACCCAGGACACCATAGGCTCATCCACCTACATATGTCTGACTTTACCCGTTAACAGTGATGGGCTGGATGGTATATAAAGCACTGGAGAGATCAAAAAACACAATCCTCAGAGTGCTGTCAGCTTTGTCCAGGTGAGAATAAGCCCTGTGGAACAAAACTGCAGTGGGTCCAGGTGGTCTACCACAAGAGGACTCATAGGGGGCCAGGACCAGCCTCTCAGAGGTCTTCATGATGTGAGATGTGCCACTGGTCTGTAGTTATTAGGTGAAAAGGCACATGCCTTCTTTGGAACAGGAACAATGCAGGATGTTTTCCACAGCAGTGGCACTTTCTGAACCCTTAGGGACAAACTGAACAGGTGACATGTTGATGTAGTGAGGATGGTGTGTGAAGACTGGTCACTGGGAGATAATGGAAGTGGGAGGGGAGTAGCTGTAGAAATGCATCACCTCCACATAAAAATAATAATGATAATACATTTTATTTATACAAAACCGTGTTTCTAAGCACTCAAGGACACTGAACAAATAATAAATAAAAAAACACATTATAAACAGAACTTAAAGCCCCAGAAAATACAGAAAATATAAAAAGTTAAAACCAAACAAAGCCATTGTAATCACTGAGAAATTTTAAGTTTACAGTTGAAAGTTGAGAATGATTCAGTATTTCTAAGCTCAGTAGGTAGTGAGTTTCAGAGCTTGGGAGCAGAATGGCTGAATGCTCTGCTCCCAGTGGTGGTTAGATGAGCGAGAGGGACGGTCAGGTGGATGAAGGAAGAGGATCTAAGGTTAGGGTGGGAATCACAACATGAAGAAGGTTGGACAGATATGGAGGGGTGAGGTTATGAATGGACTTAAATGTTAATAGGAGAATTTTAAAATCAATTTGAAACTTAATTGGGACCCAATGAAGTTGCTGCAAGACCAGAGTAATATGGTGAATAGATGGGGTTCAAGTAATGGTGCGAGCAAGCAGAATTCTGGACTAGCTGAAGCTTATGGAGAAATTTATTAGTGAGGCCAAAGAGGAGCAAACTGCAATAGTCCAGACGAGAAGTAACAAGACTGTGAACAAGGCAGTGGTATGGGGAGTGAGGGAGGGGCGGATGTGTTTAATATTACATAGGTAGAAGTAAGCAGGCCGGGTGACGTTATTAATGTGACATTGGAAAGATAGAGTACTGTCAAGGATGACACCCAGACTCTTGACCTGAGGTGAAGGGGAAACAAATGAGTTATCAATAGCAAGTGAAAGATTATCGGCTTTGGATAATGTTGATTTTGTACCAATGAGGAGAGCCTCAGTTTTGTCACTGTTTAATTTAAGAAAATTTGAAGAAAACCAGGATTTGATTTCAGCAATACAGTCAATAAGCAAAAATGGTGGAAAAGAAGTTGTGAGTTTACTAGCAAGATTCAGCTGGGTGTCATCAGCATAACAGTGAAAATTAATGTCATATTTATGAAAGATATTGCCAAGGGGAAGAAGGTAAATAATAAAAAGAACAGGCCCAGGACAGAGCCCTGGGGCACACCTGAAGAAAGAGCGGTGGGTTGGGATGTGAAAGTTTTAAGCTCAATGAACTGAGTGTAGCCTGAGAGTTCCTTGAATAGTAACCGGACATAGAGGGTCTTGACTGTGGTGAAAATCAATAACCAATTCCTTGGTTTTGCTGATGTTTTTACAGACAATTCTTTAAAGTTCTCCTATACTCTGTCTCATCCTCCTTATCAATAAAACTCATTAATGTAGAGTCATCAGAAAATTTCTGCAAGTGACATGACCTGCTATTATACTTATATATAATCAACAGTATTGATAATAATGTAATATAATAATATATCAATGAATATAATCAATACCATCAAAAGGCAAACAATATTTGAAAAAAAAAACATTAAATAAACAAATAATAAACTTGCTCCAGGGTTACAACCCTGACTAAATCATAACCCCTTTAAATTTATTAAATGTTTGAATGAGAAAGATCTGAAGCCCCTTGTTCATTATCATCTACACATGCATAGAGACAGGAAACCATTCTTTTGGAAGTAAGTGGAACATTAATTTGAATATTGTCCTACACATTCAATGAAAATGACATGAATCACAAATAATTAACTTCCAGAAGGCAAAATAGGATAAAAAAATATTTCAAACATTGAAAAATGGTCTAAAGGTGTCCGTATGTCAGGATACCAGTCGAGTTATGTAGTTAAAGTGAAAACTCTGTTGTGTGACAACAAAAACAAAAAAAATCAGAGAAAGTAAAATCAAATTAGTTAAAAGCTGACTGCTAAGGTGGCACAGACCCAAAGATCTCTAATCCATTGTTTTTATATGGACCCAGAAAAATAAAGAAAATCAGCAATACTCAGGTGAGGAGACACACAGTTAATAAGCAATCAGAAGATGTCAGAAAGCTTCCAAACAACAGAAAGGGGAAATAAAGAAAGAGACTGCAGAAATTATCTCATCCTGTCAGCCCTTAATGGCCGAGCTTACTTCACATGGAGACAATCTTTGGCTGGCCCAGAAGAACAAAATGATGTCATTATGCACTAAATAAACAATCACACATATTAAGAGAATAATTCAAGTAGCACGTTGTGCACATCTCAGACAGATCAACTCGCAGCACAACAACAATGGCAAATAAGAATAAATGAGTAAAGCTGCGTATTCAAAGAGCAATGTGTCTGAGGGTAGATGGAATATCCTCATACTTAACTTTGGCATTTACTGTGCGAGTGCTACAGTCTATAAAGAAATCATAACAACATACTAAATGACAAACTTTTAAAATAAAAAAACACCTTTTTTAAACTTTTCCTGTTACATGGAGCAAAATCATTTTAGATGGTAATTTGATCTGATCACACGTACCCAAAGTGTTAATTAGATTCCCGTTGTACTTCCAGGTTGAAGCAAGAGATCTTTTAAGCAAGAAAGGAGATCAATTTGTAAACTGTGGCCAGTTTCTGTTGGAGGTGGCATTGTTGCCTCTGAGCGTCTAGGACCTGTGATTGAGTCTGCCCAGTTTAGATGATAAGCAGACAATAAGAGGTGAACCTACATAGGCCTCTCCTCACCCACACTTTTATATATTCCTCTAAGTTATGCTGAACGTCCTTCTCAGTTTAGAAAGCACCTGGAAAAAAGGTCTTCTCCATCTTCTAGTCTGAAACATCTCATAAGGTTTTTTTTGTGTTTGGCACTGTATGCCTGCAATCATCTCTGCCGCAGAGTCTGTGAATATGGGGCTCTCTCAGCTTTTGGCACATGCTCCAAATAGCAAGCATTACCAAGAGTTGTGCCTGTAACTCTAGTACCTGTGAGTTGTGTCCCTGCTCTCATGTTCTTTCAAGTCAATTACCAATGATTTCAAATGCTACAAGTCACGTGGCGTTGACAGACAGACCTCGTGTGGCCTACTGCTAATTCTGAGTGGCTACCAAAGCCGTCTTACTCATAAATCAAGCATCGAGCAGTGCAGCCATGAACTGGCTGTGCATAGCCTATACTCCATGTCCCAAGTGGCCGGCTATTTATGTGTAAATCCCATTTTGCGGCATGCAAGCAGAGTCAAGACCGCAAATGACATTCTTGGAAATTGTCCCAGGGAAAATGTAAAAGTGTGGAAGATTCATTAGTTCACAGATGCTGAAAGAAATGAGGAATAAAACTGATAAAAGCCTGCTATTGCTTTTTATAAACAGATTAATTTTCCATTTCTGGGATGGCTCTTCGCAGGCACACCTTCACCTCTGTGTTAGCATCAGCTTTTTCAGCAGAATTACAAGGCCTTTCTGTGCATATTAGTAACTTATTCATCATTCTAGAGCTCCCAGTAAACACTTGAATGAAAGCCACTGCACATGGCTGCTTTTACACTTTTCAAGTACACAGAAAGTCTTCTTTGGCCCAGTGGTCAGCAGTGTTTTCTTACTTCAAATGATCCAGGTTCAGTATGGAGAACAGTCACTGGTTGTGAAAAGTTAGCATATTCTCATTATAATAATAATAATAATAATAATAATAATACATTTTATTTAAAGCTGTGCTTGAAAGTTCGTGAACCCTTTGGAATTTTCTATATTTCTGCATAAATATGACCTAAAACATCATCAGATTTTCACTCAAGTCTTAAAAGTAGATAAAGAGAAACCAGTTAAACAAATGAGACAAAAATATTATACTTGGTCATTTACTTATTAAGGAAAATGATTGAATATTACATATTTGTGAGTGGCAAAAGTATGTGAACCTTTGCTTTCAGTATATGGTGTGACCCCCCTTTGCAGCAATAACTGCAACTAAACGTTTCCGGTAACTGTTGATCAGTCCTGCACACCAGCTTGGAGGAATTTTAGCCCATTCCTCCGTACAGAACAGCTTCAACTCTGGGATGTTGGTGGGTTTCCTCACATTAACGGCTCGCTTCAGGTCCTTCCACAACATTTTGATTAGATTAAGGTCAGGACTTTGACTTGGCCAATCCAAAACATTAACTTTATTATTCTTTAACCATTCTTTGGTAGAACGACTTGTGTGCTTAGGGTCGTTGTCTTGCTGCATGACCCGCCTTCTCTTGAGATTTAGTTCATGGACAGATGTCCTGACATTTTCCTTTAGAATTCTCTGATATAATTCAGAATTCATTGTTCCATCAATGAAGGCAAGCTGTCCTGGCCCAGATGCAGCAAGACAGGCCCAAACCATGATACTATCACCATCATGTTTCACAGATGGGATAAGGTTCTTATTCTGGAATGCAATGTTTTCCTTTCTTCAAAAATAATGCTTTTCATTTAAACCAAAAAGTTCTATTTTAGTCTCATCCATATATTAAACATTCTTCCAATAGGCTTCTGGTTTGTCCACGTGATCTTTAGCAAACTGCAGACGAGCAGCAATGTTTTTTTTGGAGAGCAGTGGCTTTCTCCTTGCAACCCTGCCATGCATATCATTGTTGTTCAGTGTTCTCCTGATGGTGGACTCATGAACAAGAACATTAGCCAATGTGAGAGAGGCCTTCAGTTGCTTAGAAGTTACCCTGGGGTCCTTTGTGACCTCGCCAACTATTACACGCCTTGCTCTTGGAGTGATCTTTGTTGGTTGACCACTCCTGGGGAGGGTAACAATGGTCTTGAATTTCCTCCATTTGTGCACAATCTGTCTGACTGTGGATTGGTGGAGTCCAAACTCTTTAGAGATGGTTTTGTAACCTTTTCCAGCCTGATGAGCACCACCAACTCTTTTTATGAGGTCCTCAGAAATCTCCTTTGTTCGTGCCATGATACACTTCCACAAACGTGTGTTGTGAAGAGCAGACTTTGATAGATCCTGTTCTTTAAATAACACAGGGTGCCAACTCACATCTGATTGTCATCCCATTGATTAAAAACACCTGACTCGAATTTCACCTTCAAACTAACTGCTAATCCTAGAGGTTCACATACTTTTGCCACTCACAAATATGTAAAATTCGATCATTTTCCTCAATAAATAAATGACCAAGTATAATATTTTTGTCTCATTTGTTTAACTGGTTTCTCTTTATCTACTTTTAGGACTTGAATGAAAATCTGATGATGTTTTAGGTCATATTTATGCAGAAATATAGAAAATTCTAAAGGGTTCACAAACTTTCAAGCACAACTATATAATGCTTATGTGAGCTTTTTCAGGGTGCTCTTATTCCTTCCCAAATCCTAAAAACGTGTGCTAGGCTACCTGGTGTATCTAAATTGTCTGGGTATGAAAAAGTACATCGATGAGTGTGTGCGCTATGATAAAATGGCTTATACTTCAGGGTTTGGTTATTGCTTTTCACTAATACTGCCATGGTAAAATCTGTCACTCTATGACTCTGTAATGAACAAAATGGGCTGTAAAAGGGATGTATTGATTCAAACTTTTCTGAAGAATAAAGAATATGATGAAAGGTCCAACTCACTGATGAAAGAAAATTTTAACCCACTAGCAGCCCCCACTAGCATCGCTTCATCTACTGTACATCTTTTCTCCCCTCTAGATGTTTGTCATCATTATTGATTATTTGTCACTGTTATTCTTTCAGAGTTGTGTATGTTTTTGTGGTCATTGTTGCCATTCCTGACTTTAGTTGTTTGTATTAGGGTTGTTTTTGTATGTTTATGTATTTAATTGAGATCCCACACCATGAAGATATGGGAAAGAGTAATAGTTGCTAGGCTGAGAGAAGAGGTGGCGATCTTTGAGTAGTAATATGGCTTCCAGCCAGGAAAGAGTACCACAGATATGTTAGCTTTAAGAGTGTTGATCAGGAAGTACAGGGACGGTCAGAAGGAATTGTATTGCATGTTTGTTGACTTAGAGGAAACATATGACAGGGTGACAAGAGAGAAGTTATAGTACTGTATGAGGAAGTCAGGAGTAGCAGAAAAGTATGTGAGGGTGGTGCAGGATATGTATGATGACAGTGTGATTGCGGTGAGGTATGCAGTAGGAATAACAGCTTGGTTCAAGGTGAGAGTGGGATTACATCAATCATCATCTCTGACTCCTGTTTGCAATGGCAATGGACAGGCTGACGTATGAAGTCAGACAGAAGTCTCCGTGGATTAAGATGTTCACGGACGACATTGTGATCTGTAGGGAGAGTAGACAGCAGGTTGAGACCAACATGGAGAGGTGGAGGTATGCACTGGAGGGATGGGGAATGAAAGTCAGTAGGCGTAAGATGGAGTACATGTGTGTGATTGAGAGGGAAGGGAGTGGAAGGGTGCAAATGCAAGGAGCAGAGGTGGTGAAGGGAGATGAACTTAAATACTTGGGTTCAACAGTCCAAAGCAAATAAGTGTGTGGCAGAGAGGTGAGGAAGACAGTGCAGACAGGGTGGACTGGGTGGAGAACAGTGGCAGGAATGATTTGTGATAGAAGAATATTTGCAAGTTTAGTGAAAGGGAAGGTCTATAAAATGGTAGTAAGACCAGCTACTGTACTGTATGTTGTATGGTTTGGAGATGGTGGCACTGACAAAAGGACAGGAGGCAGAGCTGGAAGTGACAGAGTTGAAGGTGTAACGATTTTCACTTGGAGTAATGAGGATAGGCAGCATTAGGAATGAGTATATTAGAGGGACAACACAGGTACGAAAGTTTGGTGACCAAGTAAGAGGGGGTAGACTGAGATGGTTTAGATACAGGAAATGATGTAAAAGACAGGGATAGATGGAGGCGGATGATCCGCTGTGGCAACCCCTAAATGGGAGCAGCCGAAAGAAGAAGATATATTTAATTGTGTTCTCCTATGACACCATATTGTAATGGTCTGGAATCGCGTGGCTTTGTTTACTAGTTGCTATGTGGCTGCTACCAGCTTTGTCATAAGTTACAGAAAATAACATCAAAGGTCACAGGGTATAAAGTTTGTTTCCTGAGGTCACTTAATTGTCACAGTTTGTACATATCTCACAAATTGAGCTCAAAATCTAAGTTTGTTGGTGTCTTTTTGGTTTTCTGATCTCTTTTTAGCATTGAGCTTTTTGACTCTTCCAGTTATTATTTTTTCTTTGACTTCTGTTTATCTCCTTCTCCATCTTCTTGCCGTTGCTGTATAACAATATTAATCTCATTTCATTGGTTTGATAAGGCCACCTATATCCACCCATGACCACCCACACTCTGGATGATAAAGGACAATTAGAAAAGAAAATGAAAAACACAACAAGCTTTGCCCTTCTAACATCTTGATAAGGCAGCAATCTGTTTATAAAGCATTTTCAAGTTTTACTCAAAGCTTTTCAAGTTTCAGCCAAAGTCCGATGGAGCTAGATAAAACATTATTAATTCTGACAGTGGAAACCACAAAGAGAACTTTGTTACTGCTTGTGTAAGGCAGCAGCAGTTTAGAGAGAAAATGGAAACAGGAGGTAGTGCAGAGAAGTCAGAATACTCACAGGCGTCATGACCAGGAAGACAACAATTAAATAACAAAGCTCAGTATGTGTAGCCAGAATCGTAGGCAGAAACAAGAGCAGTAAATCATAAGCCAAAAAGGGTACAAATAACCATAGCAAAGAAACTTGAGATATACACACTAATAAGAGAATAGAAAAGAATATCATAACGAGTAGAATCAAAAACTAACAACATGAAATGACGCAAAGTCAGAAACCCTGAAAACCGTATTATGATCAACTCAAAGAAAAAAAGGACACTTGTCAGTGTAGGATATCCAAGTTGTGAGTTAGGTATGTCTCTGGCAGTTCTCAATAGGCATCCTAAGCAAAAGATATAAGATGTTTTTCAGATGTGTGGTCAAATTGTTTTACCGAATCAGATGTTTCATTTCTTTCAATCTCCAGTTAGTTTGATTGTGTTTCACACAACAAGCTTTCAAGCGAATCAGAAGCAGCAATAAACGGCCTGTAAGTTTCATGGACTTTTTTCACTGGGAAGAGATTCAACATGAATTAAGCTTGTGCACTAGCATATTTGTGATGATTATTATTATTTTTTTTAACCAACCAGAGCTCTGTGAGCAGAATGTCTTTTATCTGACAACTGGATGAAAATGTGTTACTTTGTATGGACACATTTCATTTGGGGGCGGCACGGTGGCGCAGTGGTAGCGCTGCTGCCTCGCAGTTCGCTTCCCGAGTCCTCCCTGCGTGAAGTTTGCATGTTCTCCCTGTGTCTTCGTGGGTTTCCTCCGGTTTCCTCCCACAGTCCAAAGACATGCAGGTTAGGTGGATTGGTGATTCTAAATTGTCCCTAGTGTGTGCTTGGTGTGTGGGTGTGTTTGTGTGTGTCCTGCGGTGGGTTGGCACCCTGCCTGGGATTGTTTCCTGCCTTGTGCCCTGTTTTGACTGGGATTGGTTCCAGTGGACCCCCGTGACCCTGTGTTCGGATTCAGCGGGTTGGAAAATGGATGGATGGATGGACATTTCATTTGGCTACAATGTGACAAGCTCTGCTAAGGGTGATGTGCATCATTTCATTTAGACAGTAGACATATAAGAAGAATTTAATTTCACTGTATGATGCTATGCATTTACTCTCCAATAGCATGAACATCTTCTTTATTTGTTTGTCTGCTGTCTTTAGGCCTGTAAATATTTATTAATAATGTTCACTTGGTAATAGATGATTCACACTTACTACATAGAATATCAAAGTTAATGTGCCTGCAGTCTCCACAACTTGCCAGGAGTGAGATCACATTGATATGACGCCTAACTGTTTGCATCACTCTTGTGGCATAAGATTTGGGGGTTTGATCTTTGGCTGGAAAAGGGTGTTTATTTCTCACCAGTTCTGTATGTGTTAAGTTTGATTTACCCAACTGCAACCGTATCTACCCTTTTTTATGTGGTCAACTGCTATCCAATCCAGTCATGAGAGAGAGAAAAAGACTCTGAGGCTCAATAAGCTGATAGGATTGATCTAATTGACTGGTGCTTTTGCATGTTGTTTTACGCTAACTAATATGCATATGTGGATTTCTTTTTAAACTAAGATTTGCGTACTGGTAGAAATGTTTCCCATAATGCACAGTATTTCTTGCAGTTAGATCGGTCCCATGTCAGATCACATTCATACATCACTCACACTGTTCCAGAGTTCACCTGGTACTGCATCAAGACCACCATTTCCAATAGGTCTCATTCTGTTTGTTTTGGTCCGCACCAGAGTGCAATTGGCGCCATCACATCTACCTAAACAAACTGCACTCTGGGGCAATTGCTCTAGCGTTTGAAAAAAATGCATCAAACCACCTAGGTGTGAAAATGCTTAAGAGAAAGCGCAAAAAACAGCAGTAATGGCATGTCCAGGGTCACCAAAGGAGCAGAAACACATGAGATTTGAGCTGCAGCTCAAAGGGGAGTCGAAACCCCCTTTGCTATTGTGAGTTTCACTGTGGAACTGCTATGGTGACTCCTTTGGTATGCAAATGTCTGGCTCTCTGAAAAGACTGCATTTGCCACTTTCAGATGCCTCTGGTGCCGGTATATATAGGTTTGGACATGTCTTAGTCTTGCACTGGTCATCACCTTGGCCTGGGCAAAAAAATTACAATAATTTAACCCCTGCCAACCCTAATGGACATAAGATTGTACTAATTGTCAAGCAAAAGGTTGGTCTTAAAGTGAACACAAGAAACGAATGTTCACTGCTTCCTTTATAATTCAGTGGGAACATTAGCTCCTTGCTCTCTAAGCATAAACTAAGCCTTGGATTTAACTTCTGCTAAAGAGCAGAAACACTGCTGCCTAAAGTGCGAACTGCAAAAAATGCTTTTGCAGCCCTTCTACTCCATTGGATAACCTAGTGTTGGACCTAAGGAGATGGCAGACAGCCGATATTGCAACTGGACTTTCAGTTTTGTTTAAGGACAGTGAGGTGCACAATCAGGAGAGATGGTACGTATTGTAAAAGCAATGCGTCCTTCTCACTGCAGTAAAGAATTAGCGATTAGTTATGTTAGCAAAAGAGGACCACGTTCTGAAATCTCAAAGACTGTAACTGCAGTAGAGCTGCTCACAACAAGGTGGGTGCAACTAAAACTAAGAGACAGGGAGCGAAGCTGGAGAGTGATGTCTCTGTCTGTGTGTCTGTTTGTGTCAGGATGTGAGCCTACAGAGAGAATAACTCAAAAACAAATCACTCAGTCCAACTGAGACTTGAAATAGTTATTAGGAGTGTAAAACGCTGAAAGCCTATTCACTTCGCTTCAATACAGTTTGCTATGATTTAGCATTTTTTTCTCACAGTTCATTGCCATTTGTTCTAGGTCAGCAGTTTTTAACCGTTTCTTCAGGAGACTGAGAAAATGTTTGTGGAGGTGGAAAATATAACAAACTGATTTATTCTGTATGATAATTTGTCCAACAGAGCCTGAAGTGGAAATACATATGTAATAGCCAGCACTCTCTTTGTAAGATTGACTTCTTAATAAAGTGAAGATTTTATTGTCCAGATTTACCAACATTAGATCAGAGGCACAGGTCCTCTATTCAGTTTACAATTAACTTTAGTTTAACATTAACATTAGATCGCATACCGTTTGTAACCCCTTGTAGTTTCGTGTGTTTCAGACACAGCAAGAAGTAATTTTTCATGTGAAATGTTATCTCGAAAGTGTTCACAGTAGCCAAAAAAATGACCGGGGTATTCACTGATTTTTGTGGACTAGCAAAAAGATACTACTGGCCAGTATTGATCTACGGACAGGCAAAAACATCCTACAGACCAGTACTGGTCCACGGAGAGGTGATTGGGAAACACTGTTCTAGGTCATGTTATATTGTTCTGTTATGTAAATTGTATGCATGTGCTACCCCTTTCTCATTTCTTCATTATCTGATAAAAAAGTGGGCAAATTCAAGTGAAAATACATTTGTGTGACATACTGTAAATACAAGGTGTGATCAAAAAATACGGTGAATGGTTTAAAAAAGAAACACTTATTGCAGTAAAAGATTTACAACTACTAGTCACCCTCAAAATACTCTCCTCCATTTCGAATGCACTTATCTCAACGCTCCTGCCACTTTGAGAAGCAGTTCTGGAAGTTTTCTTTCGAGAGTGTCTTTAGTTGGGCTGTCATGGCTGCCTGGATGTCCTCAATGGATTGAAATTGTTTGCCATTCATGGTCATTTTCAATTTAGGGAACAGCCAAAAGTCGCACAGTGCCAGATCCGGCGAATAAGGTGGATGCAGACACAGCATAATGTTTTTATTCGACAGAAATTGTCATACTAGAAAGGATGTGCGACAAGGAGCTTTGTCATGATAAAGAATGAAACCGTTTCAACATTTTCCTCGGTTATTGATGTTGAAGGACGTCCTGATCTTTTCTCGTCTTCAACCAAGTCAGATCCATTACGAACTATGATCAAACCACTTATAAACAGTCTTTATTGTCGGTGTCACCATAAACCGATTTTAACATCTGATGGGTTTTCTGAGCTTTTTGCAATTTGTATTATTAATGACAAACTTGAAAAACACACTTGAACTCAACAGTGGCTCACAAACGACTGACAGTATCAAACAAGTGGAAACTTGTCACAAACTTGGCTCTAGGATGGACCTGTCAGAATCTGAACTGAATTTTTTTACGTTGCTCTTGGATGGCGCTCTGCATCAACATTCACCATACTTTTTGATCACACCTCGTGCATATCCATCCATCCATGCAACCACCCTTTAGTGACGGTATCTAATGTAGCCTACTGTTTCAGTATAGTACAGTAGGGGACGATGTTGAATAAATAAACAATATAATTACTATCGTATTGAATAAATAAAGAATATAATTCTTAATGAACTGAATAAATACATACATATCTAACATCATACCTTTCCTATATACTGTAGTAATACTCTGTCATCCAACCCCGCCCACATCTGACCCGCCCCATTCCACATACTGCAGTGAGATGCATTTGCTTCAGCGCACACAACTGCAGATGTTTCAATGTTTTGCCCTGAAGAGCAGCTGTTGAAAGAGAAAAAGAACATATAAAAAATAGGTACAAGTTGAAGTAACTGCTCTCAAGGCAAAATTGAACAAGTAATTCATAGTCAAGGTTGGACAGAATGCTTCTCTGTTTTAAGACAGACAAGTGTGCAAATTTGACAATGCTTCTCAACGGTAAATTTTGAAATTTCAAAAATATCTATAGAGCATTGTATTCAAGAAATCTCAATGAAAATTGAGCCATCACCCTGAAGAATAAGTGTGCCAAATTTTAACAAAATTGTTCCAGTGGGAGCCGAGTTGTTTCGTGTGAACAGACAGACATGGCTGGCACAGCAAGTGCTTTTCCGATAAAAATGGATGTTATCTTGTACTAAAATAATGGAGATAAGAACAGGCAATGAATGCAAAACAATATAAAGCAAAAGTGAATACTTGTCCCAGATCAGTATGACTTATTGTAAAAGTGGCAGCCATACACCTTCCTCTTCTTATGTCAGAGGTCCCTGAGCACAACATACACAAGGTCTCAAAGGCTCAGACATTAAACATGGATCTTTGGTTGTCTTTCCACATTTGTACGTCAGTAGGGTTTAGAATGTTCACAGAATAAGTTTAGAATGCTACCAGGTCATCATATATTGGTCATGAAAGCACTTTTTGCTAGTCTGCTATACAGTACAGCATGGAAAGAACATGTGCCCCATATTAACTCTCTATGTTCCAGGAGACATACTCATACGTCTGTGAGATTTTGTGATCTGGGAACAGTTCTTTACCCTCATATGGACTGAAACTGCTCATATGGCAGGTGGAATCACCAGATAAATCAATCAAGCAGATAAATCCAAAAAAAATCCAAAATCAAGTGGATCTTTAGTGTGAGCCTATATGTGTAGTGGAGATAACATGTAACTGCATAATTATACCGATGTTTTTGCTAGGATAGGTAATGGCAGTGCTGTAGCAACTGGTAACTCTGATTGTATGGCCAGCCTCGAAGGGGGCTCTGGAAGGTTTAAAGCTGATAAAGTTGGAATGTGTATGGCAGGGTGACATATGATCTGTATGTAGGAAGGACCTGCAATGTATGGCATGCTGTGCAGACTGGGCACAGCTGGAGAAAACCATCCTGATCATCTGGAGGTCAGAATATTTCTTGTATTTGACTAAGACTTGCAGTCTTTAGTAGCCATAACTAGTTGTCATCCACAAGCTGGTGATAGTATTCACAGATCTTACTGGACATGAGGACAGTACTGGTGAGCTGCTGCACACCATGACCCACACTGAAAAATTCTGTTGGCATCAACAACTGACTGATTCTAATAAGTTTTATTGTCCTTCTCATATTCTCACAACCTGTCCCCTGATATTTTGAGGTGTCACATGTAAGAAAAGTATGACCTGAAAAGACCTATGACTCATGCTGGCGGCCGTAGAAACAACAATAATGAGCTGGAGGATGAAATAAGAGCAGAAGGCTGCCTGTCGCAGATAAAATGGAAACTCTGGCTAAGACTCTGGAACTTCCATTTCTACTGATAACAGACGGCTGGCACACACAAGAGTGAGTCTGCAAGGGCTTAACTGTTAATCTCAGTGCCGTTTTCAGCTTCCACACTCCAAATGTGCCTTTGAAATTAGGGAATGAGTATCGTCGTTATGCCCAGCACTCTTCTCGGTCTGCTCTCTTTATATATTCACTCCTTTGTATTCCCAAATGAGCATATCCACAGAAGCCTTCGTAAATCAAAAAATATTTCTTTCAAGGAGTTTCTAGGATTTTTTCACATTTATTTAAGATCACAGTGAGGGATTTCATTGCTTGACATGTGTAAATCTATCCTCACATGGAAAAATTAATAGCACACTACAGCAGGTTCATAATTCTGCCATCAGAGTCTGGTCAAGTACAAAACACATTGAGCACATAATCCTCAATCACCTGCCCTGGACTGGATTTTTCTCTGCTTGAGAAAATGACCCCTGGTTTACTTTGAAAAGCCACTCAAAATGGCTTTCCACATATACAAAAACACCAAGGATGCTCTCATTTTATTTTTTTGCCCTGCCACATTTCAAGCAGTTCTGCAGAGTAACACTAAGACACACCAAAACTAACAAACATCTATCCCACTCATACGCATTTTTTTGTATGCTTGTTCCTTCATTACTTTGTTTTGTTCTATTTAATCTTTTCACTTTTCATATGCGTTATGCCCATAAGCAAAGCACATAACATGTCAAATTCTTTCATTTTCTTCATTTTGTTTGATTCTCTAATTATGAACTGCTATGTAGAGCCATCAATGTAAGCTTGCATGTGTGACCCACAAGTGACGCTACTTAAGGAAATGCTCACAAGTTTTTAAACGGACAGTAAGCCACATGGCTCTGAGGGCTGCTGTTTGAATGTTAGCCAGTCTGTGAATTTGTCTGTGTGTCTGTGATGGATTTTTCTTTATTTGCACCATGCTTCCTTCCTCTGCTCCCTCTGACCCTGTATTGGGTAAAGCAGAATAGGATGGACTATTAACTGTAAGTGCTAGGATTCCACTGTGATGTGCTTCGACTCTGTAGTAAAACAAAGTAAAAACTCCTTGATAACTTATTTTATTTATTTGTGATATTTACACCCAGATTCTAACCCTATATTTAGTTTTGCCCTAACCCTGTGTTAGGACCATGGCAGCCTGTCTTTTTAAAGGTAAAAAAAAAAGAAATTCATCATGATCCCTTATTATCTCTGCAATGTACCATATGATGTGGAAAATAAAGACACGTAGAGATGCAAAATACTCAAAATTGCCTCTCTGTGGTCCAACATTTTGCTTTCTTATTTTCAATTGCATAATTACTATTATGTTTCTGCCACGGTGTGGTCCCTGGCTTATGCTTATTTTCACTTCTTTTGTCCTTTTTGTTATTTCTAAGTTGTTATTTATAAATGAATAAATATATATCTACTCTGTAATAAAACACTAAGGTCTTTGTGTCCAGTCCCTCAGAACAATCTGATTGGTCAGTTTGGCTTTGGTGTGATTGGTTAGTTTGTCTTTGATGACGCAATGAAAGAGGCATTTGTGAGACACATGAGGAGGAGTAAACGCAATGTGACGGATGGCCGGGGCCCATGCGTGGCCGAGACGCCCCTTCACCACAACTGCCAGGGGGACAAGGGTGAGAAGCCCAGTATCTCCCCCTAAACACTAGATGGCAGCCTCCCTGGGTTGCAGCGGTGCCTCGGAATCCCCCAGGGCTTCATGGGGATTGGAGTTCTGTGCAGCTCTGTGGGGTTCCACAGGCGCCACCAGGGGGTGCTGCAACAGGAGCAGCTGGGCCCTTTCGGGCACTGGTTTCGCCTTACCCGGAAGTGCAACTGGATGTCGATAATCAACCACCTGGAGCACTTCCGGGTACCCAATAAAAGGGAGCCAGCGACCACCACTCAGCGGCCAGAGTTGGGTGGAAGAAGAACAAAGCTGCGGAGGAGTGGTGGTGAAAGAGAGGAGTGTGGTGACTCAGTGCTTAGTGCTTGGGACTGTGTTATGGCTGGAGGGATTACGGGGAAGACGTGCCCTCCATCTGAAGAAAAATGAAAGTCTTTTTATTTTATACGTGCCTCCTTTGTCAAGTCTGTGCCAGGTCGGGCGCAATATAGCGCCTTTCTTACAGCGTATAAGGCATGCTGAGAGAGTTGCCTTAAAAGAGGGCAAGTATGAAACTGGGGAAGGGGTGAGAAAAGTACCTCAGAAACAGTGACAGATTCTGAGAAGCAGGCTTTATGGGAACGCTCTGTGAAGAGAGGTTCATACACATGTGAATACAGAGGATAGGCACTGAAAGTACACATAGCAACAGACTACAAATATTTTAAAATTATTTTATTACATGACTTTCATATATATATATATATATATATATATATATATATAAAACCAGTTTATCATATGCATAATTTTGCTCTCATAGAACAAAGGATTTCTTCTGGCCTCACCTAAAGATGCCACAGTTTTGACCATGTGTTCATTTGTTTACTAAGTTTTTAACTAGTTTTTAAATACAAAGATGATTAACTGCACCTTAGCTGTCACTTCTTATCAATGCCAATAATCTTAGGACTCTCTCTGTCTAGTTAGAGTTGCTCAAGTAAATTGAGAGTTTATTTGCTCCTCTCCAATAAATGTATTGAATTAATAAACAGTTTCCTTGCGATCAGACAGCTAATCAGTGACATTACACTGAAAAGGAAACCATCAGGAAACAAACATCCAAAGCAGTAGCACATGGAAAACTGCATTTTGCACCATGAGAGCACACATGCACTCATCGCGTTATCAGTCAAAGAACTGTGACGAAAAATGATGTGGTTGTTGCCTCACACCTCCCAATAGATCTTGCACCCTGTGACTTTCTCTTCCTGAAATTCAAACTCAGACTGAATGGAAGATGATTTGCTACCTTGTTAGAAATTCAGGAAAAAAGAGCCAGAGGTTGTAGACATGGTAACAAAAGATGAGTTCAGGAAAAGAAGAAGTGGTGGGAAAAGTGTCTTACATGTCAAGGAGAGTATTTTGACATTGACTAAAATTGAACAGCAGTAAGTTGCATAATAAAGCCTTTTTTTAACAATTTTTTGAATTTTTGGGTGCCCCCTTATGTATATATTTTTATGCATGTTCCTGTAACCCTGCAATTTCCCTTGGGGATTAATAAAGTTTCTATTTATCTACTGTATATATAATGAAAAGTTGACTGAGTCAAAAAGTTGAAATTTGGCAGGGTGGTACATTTAGGCCAGTAGGTATCCACTAAGAAAGGACATTTCAATATATTAATGTTTAAGGGTAATACCACCCATAAAACAGAAAAACTACATACACCAACATCTCAAAAATGCTGTGACTGATTTGATTGAAATTTGGTGACTTTATAGAAAAAAAGAAAAGTAGCTGACCCGTGTTTTATTCATTTGCTGATAATAATGGTGTAGCTAGTAGGCTGTTCTTAAAAACAGTGTTTTTCTTTTGCTAATCAGTGAGAAGTGATCATGCAAAGAAATGGGGCTGGCACATTATACAAATGAAAGCAGAAGTGGAAGGACGAAAGTTCAAAGAAGACATGCTTAGGAAGTTGCATCTTTGGGTACACACAGTATTCCCTAATTTGTCAGCTTCTTCTTACTACAGATACAGATTTGATTGGGGTGGGGTGGTTGTCTCCCTTGGATTGTTGGTCTCGCTTATATACAGTACATTTTATTTGAACAATGGGGTGAGGGATGGAAGCTCTTGGTGGTGAAATACATATAATTTTGATGAACTGGGGTGTCCTCTTGTTGGTCAGACCACGATGTGCCACTATGCTACTTTTCACAAAGTAGATTATAGTGACATTCAGTACAGCATACTGGCCTATTTTCAGCCAGTAGCGATGGCATGCCTTGGTCAGTTTAAACACTTGTGTAGCTCAGTGAAGGAGTCCCCCATGGACAGAACATAGAGAAGGTAGACATTATACATTGTTCACCATATTATTTCTTTTCACCTTCTCTTTCCCGTGCAATGCTTCAAATGTTCAATTCATTGCATGTTGCACATAATTGTTCAGCCGTTAAACGTCAGTGCTATAGGTAATACGTTAAAGAAAACCACAATTCAGTGTATATTGCTTTTGATCTAAACCTTCCAAAACTTTCTAACAGTACAAGATTATAGAAAATTGATTAAAGCAACCATTTTTACAAGATGTGCTACAGGTGAAACAATATTTATACCCAAAACTCCAATTATTCCTGCTAATTACCTGTTTCAATTTGAAAGAATACAGTTTCCAGTAAAATTGTGTTTTCTTATGACCACCAACAAAAGCCAATGTCAATCACTAAGAAAAGTAGGAAATGATCCATGGCAGAAATGTTTCATATTCCAGAGCATGGAGCTCCAGTGACAAAATAATATTAGCTTTTAGACACAGAAAAATACTCAATTTTTTTTTCTCTGAATCCACTTTCGTAATCCATCCATCCATCCAGTTTCCAACCCGGTGAATCCGAACACACGGTCACGGGGGTCTGCTGGAGCCAATCCCAGCCAACACAGGGCACAAGGCAGGGAACCAATCCTAGGCAGGGTGACTGTCGTAATCTTCTTTATTTATTTATCTGGTTTGTACAATGCTATATACTGTATACCCTGCCGTTCCTTCTTATATTCTGTAAGTGCCTTGAGCATGGGAAAGGCGCTATATAAATAAAATGTATTATTAATTGGTTACTTAGTACTTCTGATGCATCCAATTAACCGCTGCCACTCTAACCAAAGTCAATTCTCTTACGAAGTTGAGAAACACATCTAGCATATCTATATGTTTCAGACCAGCTTAAAATAAAATAAGCTTGTGACGTGGCACACTATCCAACTAACAGTATGCATTTGAATAAACAATACCCAGTTGGTATGAATGGGTCTCATAAAAACATTCCCCGCACCATTACATTATTACCACCACAATCATTGACACTGGGTAGGATGAGTCTTTGCATTCATGACGTTTACACTCAGGAAGAAGCTGTTTAGAGGGGAGTATACAAAATATGCTTTTGGGTCTGAATTTCGCATGTATTTTAAACTTATTTTAATACTTATAGTCATTAAAAACTGTATGTATGGATGTTCTTGGGCCCCCTGGTAAAATGTATAATATAATATTCAACTCATACACAATGTATGACAATATAGTGAAAATACATAATTAAATTAAGACACTAAGTTCAAGAATCATAAGTGAACAAGAAATGTGTGACTCATTCAAGAATCAATTAACTTGATTCACTTGGCTGATTCATTTCACGAATCATATGAATGAGAATTGTGTGACTTATTCTTGGGTAATATTCAGTTCACAAATCAAATCAAATGAACTAATTCATGGGTAATTATTCATTTCAAAAATGAAAGTATAAGTGAAATATGTATGATATATAGTTGGAACAGTCAATGACCTACAAAAGGTGTATGCTAGAGTAAAGCTGAAAGGAAAATAATTGTTAGAAATTAGAATAATATTTTCAGAAGGTTGAGTTTTGTGTGACTAATTTGTTGATTGTACAAAGATATTTATGTGTTTGTTTAATATTATGTTCATATATTCTGTTTAAAACATATCCAATAAAAATGATACAAAACAATTAAAATATTCTAATAAAAACATGTCATTACTGTATTGTACTTGTATGATTAACGAGAGGATGTTTAATCAAAGATTTCTTGTTCCAACTAGAATAATAAGGGAAGTGAATGAGAATCATGGATCAGATGGGTGGTACTGGCATATGTGCTATAAACATCTAAATGAAAGAGGAACTGTGATGTAGCAGCAACAACTACTGCGCCACCCAGCAACTGGATGAAATGAACATTATGTCTGACATATGTGCAACTGCATTTTATAAGGGAAGCAAAGAAATAAGCTGTGCAGAAGGGGCCAAACAATGAGATTCTTGTCAAGATATAAACATTACCTTGCCAGCTTCACATTCTGTTCCATCCATGGGAGGATCCAGTTTTGTTTTACATTCTTTGTTGCCATCCACTTTACACCAGAGACCCGCACAAAGCATATGCTGTAAAATAGGAGCCAAAGTTATACTAGCACTAGAAAAGGTCGTTTTTTTTTTTTTTTACTCAAATAAAATAACCTCTGGTCATAAGTAAATACTTGTATGACAGCCCAAGTTTTCATCAAATGTGTGGGCTAAGCGACTTTGTCTTTATTCTGAGGTTTCATTTTGCTGACCTGCTGGCCCTGCTTGTGTTATTAGCGGCTAAGCGAGTTTTCTGTTTCCTCGGAGGTGCAGCCCTTACCCCAACTCCACCTCTCACTTCCGGGCCCAATAGACACACACACTTCCACGCGTAGATGTTTATATATATATATATATATATATATATATATATATATATATATATATATATATATATATATATATATATATATAAGATATATACTGTATAAACTGCTCAAAAAATTAAAGGAACACTTTTTAATCCGAGTATAGCATCAAGTCAATGAAACTTCTGGGCTATTGATCTGGTCAGTTAAGTAGCAGAGGGGGTCGTTAATCAGTTTCAGCTGCTTTGGTGTTAATGAAATTAACAACAGGTGCACTAGAGGGGCAACAATGAGACGACCCCCAAAACAGCAATGGTTTAACAGGGGGAGGCCACTGATTTTTTTTGCCACCTCATCTGTTTTATTCACTAGTTTTGCATTTGGCTATGGTCAGTGTCACTACTGGTGGCATGAGGCGATACCTGGACCCTACAGAGGTCGCACAGGTAGTCCAACTTCTCCAGGATGGCACATCAATACGTGCCATTGCCAGAAGGTTTTACTGTGTCTCCCAGCATAGTCTCAAGGGCATGGAGGAGATTCCAGGAGACAGGTGGTTACTCTAAGAGAGCTGGACAGGGCCATAGAAGGCCCTTAACCCATCAGCAGGACCGGTATCTGGTCCTTTAGGCAAGGAGGAACAGGATGAGCACTGCCAGAGCCTACAAAATTACCTCTAGCACTGGTATAAATGTCTCGGACCAAACAATCAGAAACAGACTTCATGAGGATGGCCTGAGAGCCAGACGTCCTCTAGTGGGCCCTGTCCTCACTGCCCGGCACCATGGAGCTCGATTGCCATTTGCCACAGAATACCAGAATAGGCAGGTCCACCACTAGCGCCCTGTGCTTTTCACAGATGAGAGCAGATTCACCCTGAGCACATGTAACAGATGTGAAAGGGTCTGCAGACGCCGTGGAGAACGTTATGCTGCCTGTAACATCATTCAGCATGACCAGTTTGGTGGTGGGTCAGTGATGGTCTGGGTAGGCATATCCATGGAAGGACGCACAGACCTCTACAGGTTTTTCGGGGTGTCTTTGAATTCAGCCCTCTGTAGGTTCATAATTTTCATTTCCATCAAATGATGTGGCATCCTTTCGTTTCTAACACATTACCCAGTCCATATCAGTACAGATATCCAGCATGAGTTTTTTCCCATTGAGACCTGATGTGTTTTCAAAGTGTTCCTTTAATTTTTTTCAGCAGTTTCTGTTCATTAATTTACTGATTTTTACAGCCTGATAATTCTAATGCAGGGTCACATTTAAGAGAAACTATTCCAGTAGCAAACATTGTGTACTCCAATAATAATCAAAATGCTGTTTAATTTTTAACAGTTAACTTTTCCTAATAATTTTAAATAATATTAATATAGTATTTGGTTGTAAATAATTTTACATAGAATGTATATGTTTCATTCTTCAAAGCACATTACAAACAAGACACAGAGACCTGCTTGTTCAGAAAGTTATACTTCAGCCTTCAACTTCACACTTCATGTTTGGCACAGACGTGGCACACGTATAGAGCCTGGATAGGCCTATGCACATCCTCTTTTCTCAATGGCCCACCAGTTTTATAGTTGAGCTTTTTTTTGTTATCAATAGAAAATTGCCTATATTGCTTACATTTATTTTAATACACATCTCCCTTGATTAAAATATTAATTAATTTTAAATGTACATAACAAAATTGCCAGTGTTAAATTTACCACTAAAAGAGTTCATTTAACTCTTAAAAAATATTTGGAAAGCTTATCTATGGATGGTGATTTTATGGGTTATGTCTACCTAACAAGGTTTAGAAAATCAGACTGACTTTAGATGACACCAATAACAGCCACTCACAACATGTCACATTATCAGGAGGCTATCAACTAGTAACTTGCTAAATTTGCTACTTATGTAGGTAGGTCTTGTTGGAGAGGAAATGAGATCAAGGAAAGATATGTTTGAACGATGTTGTGTAATAGTTTTAGGTCTTATTAGAGGAAGGGGACCAATAGAACTGACGAGTCTAATGCTAGCACAGAAAATTTCATTGATGCTGCAAAGGTAAGTGAAAAACCTGTCATTAGCCATGTTAATTTTAGCACTGGGTTTTGCTACCAGCAGTAATATTCAATATGCTTTAAAACTCTACAACCACAGCACGACCATATGTTGCAGGATTAACCAGATCACAGCTTCATCTGATATTTATAACCACACTCAATAGTTACTTATTCAAAGTGTCCATGTTATCTGTGTGACAAAAAAAACAACTTAAAATTTCAAACACTTGGGTGAAATTTACCCTTAACATGGTTCCATCTGTGTCTGTGTTCTTACTGAAGAACTAATTTTAAAATAACAATATGTATCCACTGTACTAATTCTTTTCACAGTTTTAATCAATTCAATCGTGTCACCTCTTAAACTCTGATTCCTTAAACTGAAAAATTCAAGGCAACATCACTGGATGAAATGATTGTGTCACCAGATTAGATGGCCCGGCACAGACTCTATAGAATGTCCAGTCGAGCTTAGGCGGCTAGTTGGCCGAGGTCTCCTGGACTTTAACCATGTCCAGCTTTGACCCAGGAAACCCCCCAAGGTTCATTATCTTCAGGGATGTTGCTAATTGGAACTTTTTTTTTCTTTTTTTTTGTCGTCAATTAGCAATAATGCAACAATTAATTAATGGACAAATATTGCTCCTTTCCATTTATGGTATTCATTTTTTACTTTGTTATAACAAATTTCTTTCTATCTTTATGTGTGCTAATTCTGTATATAGTAATTTGTACAATTTACACTTCTATTTTACCTGAGAACTTGTCACAGTGCTCTGCTCCTGCACTCAGTGAAGATCACTAAATAAAAACAAACTGAATTGAGTTGAGAGCAGGCAACCTAAAAAATAAAGAAACTGGGAGAAATGCACAAATTACCCAAAAGAAGCTGACTGGGCTTGTAGCTAAATCTGGATCCAGCTAATGTGCCATCATGCTGATCTTGTTCCACACCCCTGATTGGATGATATATTTTATATTTTTCCTTCCTGTGTGTATATATTTAAGTTTCTTTAACTTTTTAAAAGTCTGAATTCTGCCAAGATCCACAGACATCAGTTTAGATCTGTCCAGGGTGTGTCTGCTAATCTGTAATTTAGTGTCAGATAATAAAAATACAGTTGCAAAAATATTAGGCAGTGGAAAAAAGATGTTAGCCATTTCTCCCAACAGCCTGCAGGTTCTGCCACACACTGGTCAGCTCTCACTATAGCACAGGGGAACAGTTCAGCTGCAAGTCTAAAATAACGGCACCCCACGTCTGTAAGTGCACTAAAGCTCAATTTACAAATCAAATCAAAGTCAGCTGTCATGAGGAAAAAGCTTGTATAACATATCATACCTGCCGGATGGGTTCAAGCTTTTGTAAAGTAATATGTTTGCTCTCTGTGCAGAAGTTTCATGGGGCCTGCTGTGCACATGTGCAGCCCAGCAGTTGGTCAGGATGCTCATATCTGAAATACTCCTCAAAGCTAATCTCTGCCAGGTATCCACCCCTCGAATTCTGAGAAGATTTATCAGCAGCACTAAAAGGGACTACACCATCTGGGAATGCTCCCTGGATAAGTGCCTTCTACTGTTTTATATGAAAGGACAACACATTAATTATGGGATTTTGAAAAGATCTGTATATCCTTCTCTGAAGTGTACTACAGCATACCTTCTGATTAAAGTAGAAAAATGCTGGCTTCAGGTTGACGTCCCCCTGCCCCACCTCTACAGCACAAAGTCCCACTCTGCTATTACTCAATTGCTACCCTGTTCTTGTCACAGGTATATATAACATTCTAGGCACCCCACCTATCCCATATAAAAAAACAACACCCTGCTTGAATGTTTCATAGTTTCTGTAATTATAATATAAACTCAGTCCTAATTCTTGTTGCACTGACTATTTGGGCATTATGCATTGTACTGGCATTTAATGTGTCAGGCTACGGCCTTGTAAGTGAGGGCATTGACCACAGTACATAAGAGGCGCTCAGTTCTGGCAGCTCCTACAATTTTCCATTTAATGCAGTTCATATGTGGCACTTGGCAACACGTCTGCTAACCGTCTAGCAGCAATCATTCCATACCTGCATTTCCTGGCAAAAGGAAGCTTTTTGGCCAAACAAAATCTGACATTGCTCATCTGCAGTGTATGTCATTCCAGGGAGCTTGGACTGGAGAATCACTGAATTCAGACTCTGAGGATTAGTTTGCAGAAGACAACTGCTTGCCTTTGACCTGAAAGAAAGCAGCAAAAATAATGCTGAAATAAAGAGAAGCAAACCAGAGCTGGAGGTTTACTTAAAATTGTGTCTCAGTATTGAAGTCACTTTTCAAGATGTCTTTTAAGAGATTGGATTTGACTGAAGCTAATTTAGCAGAATGCAAAGCATCATCACTTGGCATACTGAGTGAAAGACTCAGCTATCAATGGCATGGTTGTTCACTGGAGCCCACTGGAACTTAAGCCAAGTTAATCAGAGGAGAGGTATTAGAAGAAGCCAGGGCTTACATGTCTGATTTTTCCTGCTGTTCTGATGCTGGCAACCCAGAATATGATCTTTGACCACCAACTGACTGCCACTCTTACCCCTGATACTTTTAAAAGCATATCAATCAACTGCAAGAGCATGTCCATAATGACGAATGAGCACTAGACAATTCGTTCTGACTGTATCATGCAAAGGGTAACATCAGCAGTGTCCTCTGGCACCTTAGTAATTCTTTAATCCATCAAAAAAGGGCTTGTGCCACCATTTTCCATTTCTCTTTTTATTTTGTTTACACTAGGTTTCTGTTTAGTGCTGCTAGGCACCAGCCAAACAAAGCTGTCTCATGTGATAGTGTTTGGCCATAGAGGTCTTAGGCTGCAGGTGCCCTCTGGATTGCCGGTGCCTTCTGTCTATAAGCTGTGCCAAACCAACAGTAGAATAGTGTATGTTATGAGCTAGAAGGGTTCATACTCATGTTAATGTCTCTAGGGGTCGCTGATTACAAACTTATATTAAATACCTAAAATGCAGCAGGTGCTCAAGGTTGTAATTGAGCTGGGAACAGATAGCAGATGGCTTAAGTGTTCATAGGTGCAGATGGAAACTTAGTTAGGCAGCAAGCCAGAGTCAAAAGAACCAAAAATAGCTGTCAGAACTGTATATCAAAAGCCAATATGAAAAATAGGAGCTTGTAGTTAAAATAATTGTCACAATACTAAGTCCTTCACAGAAGTGCCTTGTAGCTTCTACTAATTCTAAAGACAATTGGTTAGAGTTTATTTTAGTGACAGATTCAACATTCAGATGCATGCTGCTTGCACCGCCATCTTATATAGGAGGAGTGTAATGACATGGTGCATCATAATGATCTATGTGTCACATGGCAGGCAACAGGCATAACAAATATAAACAACATGACATAAAACAATAGAAACAAAATTGATGTAGGTCCTCGTTTCAAATGTTCGTTCATGTCTGAATGTGTTCCATTTCAGTACAGGACAGGTCAGGTCAGTTTGGGGAACACGCACTGGTATAACTCATTGCTGCACCCATCACATGACGAAACAGCTCGGGATGCTAGCTGGCAACCCCAGGCAGACACATGGTCCAGTCCCACCCCCTGGAAATGGCCATCTATCTGCCACAGCCAAGTGTTACGTGTTTGTCCCATTGGTCTAGTTTAGACACTTGGACTAACCTTGGGGAATTGTGCCACATGCCCGCAGTGCAGCAACAGACACTCCCTCACAATGCAGGTAATGTGCCTCATTTGGGACTCTGTGATTAACCACTTGTTTGACTCCGAATTCTCCGAAGAGACACAGTACCGAAGGAGTCCAGTCTTTGTCTCAGGTCACTGGATAGCATCCATGTCTCACAACCATATAGCAAAACTGGAAGCAACAGGACTCTAAAGACTTGGACCTTCTACTTTTAGCAAACATATAGAGAGGCACCATACACCCCTTTCCAGCAATGTCTTTATGACAGCATTGTATCAAAGCAGGACCATTCAAGAAGACGGCAGGGCCCTGAACTACAAACCATCATGTAGCACAACAGCCACCACCATATTCATTCACATCATCTATGGAACTTGCTGATAATCAATGAAGCAAAGTCAGGTCTACAGACTTAACCGCCATTATGTTTTTTAAAATTGCCAACAAAAACACAGCCTAACATACACAATACAATGAATTCAACTACTTCACACACAACTGAAGAGTTGTAAATGCATGTGAATTAACTCACAGTAGGGTAGGAGAAACTTGTTTAATTGAGCCTTTTTAGCAACAAATTGGTATGTGAAGTCCAGGATTGTAATATTTGAGCCTGCATCCTTCTCAACTGACAGTGTTTTAAGTATACGTCGTCTTTTCATTTGTACTTTTCAATCTACAGAAACTCCTTTCCTTTGAGGCAACAGTAACTGGCATTGTTAGTAAAATTCTGTAAGCCAGTTCAGTCAATGGACAGATTTTAAAAACTTAAGCACCCTACATGTTTTGATTACATAATTCTAAAACCCAGAGGTTTTAGACTGGATTTTCCTCTCCTCTTTTGTCGAAGTGCCATAGTTCAACTATTAATGGACTACTTAATGGATTATTTTGTTTTCTGTGTGTTTATACAAATCTGTATCTTTAAGTATACTAATTCTGTATTTGTTAATTTGTAAAATTAACACTTGCATTTTACCTGAGAACTTGTCATAGCACTCTCAGTGAAGGGAGCTAAACAAAGAAACTGAATTGTATTGAATTGAATTAAACAAGTACTGTAGTTAGCATTGCAGTCTGACACCTCTGAGGTCTGAAGGTCTTGAGTTCAAACCTCCATCCTGGGTACTCCCATTGCCCTGTATCCCAAATATGTGTAACCCTAAATATGTTCAGCGATGCGCACTACTGGCCGAGATTGGTCTCTGCCTTGCGCCTAGTACTGCTAGGATAGGCTCCAGCCTCCACATCTCCAAACGGTAATAATCAATTTTAAATATGGGTGAAGGTATGGATAATTCAGACTTCATTGAATAATCAACTCCTTCCATGTTGTGATGTACTTTCAGCTCTCAGTGTGCTGCTTAATGCAATTTTGCCTCTTGACATCCTCCATTATTTCAAATAATGTTAGCATTTCAAATTTGATATTTTCTTTGTTGGTCACATATGCAGTGACAGGACCACCTGGTCACCATAAATGCCATTGCCCACAGTAGCATGAGCATCAAAGCTAACATCATCTTTATTGGGTGCACATGAGTGAGACTGTCCTCCATGTTGCTTCACAAGAAACCTCTGCAAGGGCCCCCCCCCCCCCGAGTCCTGCATTTACTTCATCTCTATTTAATTCATATTTTCCTTTTTTGAACTCACAGTATATTTTAAAAGTTTTTTTATCTTTGTTTTTACTTGGTAATTGTGGTTTTTACCTTACTGGTAAAATATTTATGCATTTGTGCAAATGAAATACATCTATTATGAACATGTGTCATTTGTGTAATTAAATCTCATGCAATATTTTAAAACAGAAAGAAAAAAATATGCTGTTCTGATAATGTTTTTTTCTATTTTTATGTGATTTATTTTTTGAAAAGTAATATGGACAGTTTTTCTGGCTCAGAGTATGGATTGCAGATTAGCACTGTGTGATCGCTCCTCTGGCTCACTCCACTTTCTAATGGCACTGGCATGAACCAAACCCAGGTATGCTACCAGCCAATCTGAGGGCACACTCACTCACAATGAATCAGTTCAGAGTTGACAATTAACTAAACACACATCTACGAGGCAAAGAAAGAAACTGGCGATTTTGCCAACTGCATACATAAGAGTGACTAGGCTGGAGTTCAAAGCCAGTCTTCTGCAGTTGTGAGCCAGCAGGTCTAACTACTGAACTAAGATGCTTTCCAAGATTTTATTTTATTTAAAAAAAGATGGAAACCTTACAAAAATAACACCCCTACAATGCCAGTTCTGGTACGCACATCTTCATGTGGGTTTATGTTGCTGAACAATTTGGCTTTGAGGATGCAGCACGGAGTTTTCATCATTCTGTTCACAGCATGAACTGTTTTTCATTGTATTCAAATTTAGGATTGAAGGGCACTTTCTAAAGTAATGAAAAATGAATAAAACAAACAGAAAAGCATCAATTGCACTCACCCACTGGTATTCCATCCATCCATCTCTCTAAGTAAAAACTGATGCTGATATTTTATTTTTTCTTTTTAAAAAATGATGTCAGGATCCACAGCAAGTGCCTGGGCTTAGGGTTAGAAAAATGTGGAGTGCCCATATTTTCAGTGTGGCAAAACTTCAAATTAAAATGCCAAAGTTAACTTTATTCAAAGAGGCTTTTTGTGGCTGAAAACTATATAAATCGAACACAAGTTCTGATTGGCAAATGCAAAGTGGGGTGCCAAATTTGGACAGACTTGTTACAAGTTCATTTGTAAAGAGAAAATGACTTGTGGTCAGTCGGTTCATTACTGAAAAAATATAAAAATAATAATAAAGACATATGCAGAACGAAATGGCAAATGTGAGCTGATTTGTCACTCACACTGTCTGGCAAGACAGCCTACATCACAGTAAAATAAAAGTCTTGGCAGCCGCCAGGTACTTCTTAAGGAGAATCGCAAGCCAAACATTTCTCTGCAGAATTTATTAGCTCACTTTGTATAATTTTATGACGGAGAGTTGGAAGGTCTATATGCATTCCTTAGAAAGTTTCAGACATCTTAAAGGGAACAAGCCCAAGTGAAAAGCACTTGTCCTATTACCTGAGAAACCTTTCCACATCTTCTCTGCTGCAACGAGACCAGGAGACATCACCAAGGTTCTGTCCTTTGATCCACTCCCCAGACATGATATGGAGGCCATTTGCACATGAAGGATGGTCATTGTCATGATGGATTCCCATGCTGAATTAGGAAAAAAATAACAAGTTATAATTGTTTATATTGTATGTTTCCCATTCTCAAAGTAAATGGCGAGTAACTCTGAAGTCTAAGTAAGTGGACGGTTACAAATCTGTGTGTGGAGAATTAAGGATTAAAGCTGCATTAGTGAGCTACCATGCTTATTAGAATGGCAGGAGGCTGATATGTGACAGATTTCTATATTCAAATAAACAAAATCCTTTTTTATAACAGAATAATCTATCCTCCTAGTGTATATTTCTGCCTGTTTTTAATGTTGTCATATATATATTTACATAAAGACTAAATGAATATGCTAAAAAGGATCACTATGTATAAATAAGAAGTGCATGGCCTCTGCCTTGAAATAAGGCACACAGTCGCAGTATCAGACTGATGTAATCCCTTAAAATGATTATAAATCAGTTAGGCTCAGGTTCAGTGGCTTCCTATCTCTGGTAGTTTAAGCCTAATATGGTCACAAACTTAAGTTGCATCTGTTTATTTATTTATATCACTGACTTTAACATCATCTGAACTTAAGGCATAATCAACATAATTATACAAGCACCCACTGCAAACACACCAGACTCCACACTACACTCCTTCAGTGTGTCCTGTTGCTTCCCAGTATGTGAGCACAGCATAACTGGTTGTGCAAAACATCTTGACAAAAAATGGGTGGGCCACAGGAAAACAGCACAACCAAGGATAGTACAAGAGCAAACTCCGAAAAGCTACTGGACAATACTGTATCCGTTCCTCATAAAGAGGTAGATAAATTACATGGTCAAAAGCATGTGGACACCTGAGCATCACACCTATTGTATATAAGCTTGTTGGATATCACATTCCAAAAGCATGGGCATTAACAAGGAGTTAACAGCTTTTACTTTTCTTTCCAAAAGATCTTGGTGTGTGTCTGTGGAAATTTGTGCCCATTCAGCCAAAAGAGCATTTATGAGGTCA
This sequence comes from Erpetoichthys calabaricus, assembly GCF_900747795.2. Lineage (NCBI taxonomy): Eukaryota > Metazoa > Chordata > Cladistia > Polypteriformes > Polypteridae > Erpetoichthys > Erpetoichthys calabaricus. The sequence continues at coordinate 28,425,684 of NC_041400.2, read as the reverse complement.
AGGTCTAATGTTGGGTGGGAAGATCTAGCTTGCAATTTCCATTCCAATTCATCCCAAAGGTGTTCAGTAGGGTTGAGGTGAGGGCTCTGTGAAGGCCACTTGAGTTTCTTCATGTCTTTATGGACCTGACTTTCTGCATGGGAGCACCATTATGATGGAACAAAAAAGGTTTTTCTTCAAACTGCTGTCTCAAAGTTGAAAGTGCATAATTATCTAAAATGTCTTTTAATGCAGTAGAATTTACAGGATCCTTCACGGGAATTAGAGGGGCTTAGCCCAAATCCTGAAAAAGGGCCCCAAACCATTATCCCCATTCCAATGAATTTTAGAGTAGGCACTATGGAGTTAAGAAGGTAGTGTCCTCCTGGCATCTGCAAAAGTCAGATTCCTCCATAAGACTGCCGATAGTGAAGTGTGATTTATTACTCTAGAAAATACGTTTCCATTGCTCCATAGTCCAATGGCGGTGTGTGTTATACCTCTCAGGCTGATGCTTGGCATCGAACATAGTGATCTTAGGCTTGTGTACAATTGGTCAGACATGGAAACGCATTTCATGAAGCTCCAGATGCACACTTACGGACCTGATGTTGCTTTCACAGGCAGTTTGGCACTCTATTGTGAGTGATGCAACAGTGGAGAGGTGATTTTTAGGTGGCATACACTTTGTGCCCTGCTCTGTAATTTTTGTGTGGTCTACCACTTCATGGCTGAGCTGCTATTGCTTCTTGTCGTTTCCACTTTTCAAAAATAGCACTTACAGTTCACCAGAAATTTCACGTACTATCTTGTGGAAAAGGTGGGACCTTATAACGGTGCCATGTTTAAAGACACCGAGCTCTTAAATATGACCTATTCGGCGGGCAATGTGTGTCAATAGAAATCACATGGTTATGTGCTTGATTTTATGGAACTGTTAACAATGATACACCTGAACTCAATAATATAGAGGGGTATCTGCGTGCTTTTGGCCATGTAATAAATATAAAGCAAACTTTCACCATGGCATTATGTGGCATACTGTTCCTTTTAATGATAAAAACATTAAGGGTATTTTTGCTGATTTGGTGTGTTATAAAAGGATGCCAGGTAGGGACTAACATTGCAGGCAACAGAGTTATAGGAGGATAAATTAAATATTGCAAGAGTGCTGTAGAACTTCTGCTAACAGAGTGCCAAGGAAGTAATAACTCCCATGGACAGAAAACGAATCTGGGCAATGCAGGATATGCATTATTTTATAGAGGCTCACCAATCTGATAGGTAACAGCAGGGAGGCCTGTTCCTGTATATGTGGCCTTGTTGCAATTTATCATGGAGGCCAAACTACCTGGGCATTGTGTTGCCTTTTGAGTGTGTGCCAAAGCTCCAAACAATATGGCCATCTGGCACTAGTACGGAAGAAGGCCCCAGGAGACCCAGAGGGCATTCCTGACCCCATAAGTTATTGGGGGAGTTAACCCAAAAATGGTTGTGTTAGTAGTTCAGAGGTGTGGAGAGAAGGAGAAAGAGGAATCTTACATTTTGTTTGGAAGCAAGCACAGGACCAGTGAGTCTGACCTGTATAGTAATGGCCCACAGAAGAAGTACATTTACTGTTTTCTGTTTATCTGTTACTTGTTCATAAGAGGATGGTCTTTGAACAGTTGTTTGGTGAATCTGCTTTCATACTGTACTATTCTATTTTACTGGCATTTGTATAGGGATAAAGTATGTACAAAGGAAAAACTTTAAGGTTTAAAAGAAAATTTTGCACTGTAACTTTTTATAATAAGTATTGCCTACTTGTCCTGCTGACCATATAACAGATCATAACTTGACAAAAGGAGCTTGGAATCATCTAAATTGACACATTCATTACAGGTTGGAGGCTGCAAAACAAAATAAAATTATTTACCTTAGTCCACAGACTCAGGTGGAACACTGATTGGTAGAAGGTTTGAGAGCATAGGTTGTGCCTTGCCAGGATTGGTTCAAAGGCACAAGACATGCCCATGAGAAGGGAACTGGCCCATAAACTATGAAACCCCATTGGTCCAAGGCATACATTAAGGAAGGACAAAGCCAGCAAAGATGTAGGGAACCTGCAACAGCTGGTCATCTCTCTCTCCTTCCATTGAGTCCATCCAGAGACAATTCCGGATCAAAGCCTTGTTAGCTCAGAAGCAATGTAAGACTAAAAGAGCCAGCTGTGTGCCTAGACTTCAAGAAGAGGAGCTGCAAACCATTTAGGTTGTACTGTTACAAACTGTCACTTCCATTTACTTTGCTTCTAGCACATTAAGAACCATAGTTTGCAGAATGTTTCTATAATTGAGTGAATAAACATTTGAACCTGCTTATCTGTTTTACCCTGAACATTTTGAATAAACCGCCTAAGGTCTAGAAGAGATAAAAGGAAGTATTTTAACTATAGACATAGCCAACCCTCGTCTATCCTGATGGGGGCCACAAATGGAGCCGCAGACCGCAGCTGCATCTCCATGACAGGCTGGTACGGGTGACTTAATAAGGCAAAGACACCATTGAACCTTTCCATGACAAAACAATTGCATTTCCCCAATTTCATTTCCCTTGTGTAGTTTACTTCCAATGATGACCCCTTTAAAAGTGCATTCGCATATAATGTGCAAAGAACCTATTATGATAGCCAGTGTCTGTCTGTCTGTCTGTCTTACATGAAACAACTCCCACAACCAATCCCCGCGGACCAGTTTTGTTGAAATGTGGCACATATTCTTCAAAGGAAATTTACAGAGAAAGTTAAATTTCCATCGAGATATCTTGAACATATTCCATTGTGCACAGTTTTAAAATGTCAAAATCTCATTGTAAAGCAATGGCGAATTGGTGAGCTTGTCTACCTGAAAACAAAGAAATGGTCCATGTGACTCCAACTACAAATGAGTTTACTGTTACAATTTTACCTTGACAGCGGTTACACCAACTTGTATATTTGTATGTTGTCCTCCTTGTCAGACTGCATGTAAAAGCAGAAAGCTGTCACTAGCTAATTAAGCATGTGGGGTAACTTCCACATCAGCCAGTTGTTTCCGCTGTAAATATTCCCAGCGGCCTGAGCGCAAACAGAAGAGAAGCACCGGAGGCTTTCAGTTGTAACAGGAAAGTTAAACGACTTCCATTATCATAAAAGTATAAATGAAAGCACAGAAAACCAAAGGTTATCTAGATGTAGTATGCTGTGGCACGTACAGTATGCCTCTGTGCATTGAGCAAATAAACATTTATTTAGTGTTTACCTTATGCTAAACCAACCACAAGGCACCATTATCTGCAGTGTATAATGACTCACTATTTTACTGCCGCTATAATTTATTAGGGTGTCCCGATTTCAGGCTATAAGACCCGATAAATAACTGAAGAATATTAAAATGTCCATCTAACAAAACATTACTTTGCTGACACAGGTATCCTCACAAGTAATATACAAATAATAAGGTCAAAACTCCAATGGTAAAAGCTTAAATAAGAACTTGTGCTGAATCTGAACAGCATCACGAGGACGACTAAGGGCCGGTTTATACTTCTCACTCAGAACGCGTATGTGCACTCATCATGGCTGCCACGCATTTCCAGCGTTCATTTCACATGTCCTCTGAGCGCGTCCTCATGAATTAACGTGACGTATGCACGAACTGCAGTACCACCACAAAATTGGGGGGTGCAGTGTATTCAAGTTGGAACGGGACATCAGAGTCTTTATTTACTATCAACATGTGACAGTAAGCCGCATGGCAGATCCTATAGGATCAACGTGTGTGCTTCGATGTTTGATGAATCGTTCTATGCGGTAAAGCAAATCATCAAACTTAAATGTTGACATACAAATGTATTTGTGGTGCTTTACTTCATCTATTTCTTGCCTAGGCAATACAAGCACTGCATATTTCCCATCGTAATGACACAATACATTTCAAAGGTCTCATGTACCATCTTCTGTGCTGTCTTTTTTTGTTTTTGCACCTTCATAACAGCATCAGAATGTACGGAAGTATATTTGAGCCACAGAGAAAAAAATTAGGGATGAAAAAAGGTCTATTTCGTGATTAAAGTGGAAATTTCAGCTTTAATCTTGTAGTTTACTTTGTCATTAAAACCGACCCAGTTGTTAATCACTATGTGCTTCTGGCAACCCATTGCAGCAGAAGGCAGTAATGGCCACAAAGAACACATTAAATTTATAATTTTCCAGCATTCTGGACATTTAGAATCCTTTGATTTATACTTGATATCACTTTCATGATACCACATTACCACACGGTGGAATCCTCCAGATTTACATAGAGTACTCGTGCAAGTACAAACAGTACATTGGCTGCATAGCATCCTCAGCTGTGCGCGTTCTGTCTTATGAAGTATAAAACCATCCTAAGAAGCAGACAAAAACAGAAAGCACCACTATTTATTTGTCTCCACATCAAGCACTGTTGGGTCTCCTATGCATTAATTTGTGAAAGTACTTTTTTCTGTGCCCTGATTCCTCTCTAATGAAGATGAAATAAACCAGCCATTAAACAAATGAGGATGGGCTTTATGCATGGGCATTAGTTCTATAAAAGTGTCCCAGTTTGAGAAGTTGGATATGGTCACCCAATAATTTACCACCAGAGTGCCACATTGCCCTAATGGTCAGTGGCTATAATAATGTTTGCCTTTCACTTCTGATATTCCATAATATCTGCCATGAAAGAGCAGCTTTGCAAGTCCCATTTCATGAAAATTATTACAGCCAGATATTTTCAAGCACAAAAGGAATTACAAAATGGTTTTATTTATTTACTTATTTAGGTTATGTTAATTATGGCATGTGCAAATTGTCACTGTGTGTGATAATGGAGTGTGTGTATGTGTGTGTGAGTGACAGTGGTCCCTGTGATGGATTAGTGTCCTGCCCAGGCCTGTTTTCAGCTTTTTTGCTCAGTCCTGGTGGGAAAGTTCTAGAACTGACCTACACAACTCAATCCATTGGAGGCTACAGTGCCTGCACAGTTCTCAGATGCAACTGAATATTATGCCAAGCATATATTGCCTAAATTGTTTAAATAAAGTTGGCCCATTGATTTATAGACAACTTGAGAGTGTCCCCTTATCTTTTTCAGTATATGCTGATCACACAAGCAAGGTCCTATTTCTGTGGTGGATTGGATCTGCAATCACAGTCCTTTAAGCCAGGAAGCCATCCTAGCCAATGACAATCCACTTTTCTTATTACACCTCCCCTCCAAACTCCATCATATCAGGGACTCTCACAATGAATAATAACACAGACAAATGTAATTTCATAGTACATTTATTTTATGCTTTACTTAGCATCTAAAACTATAAAATAATTATGTCATCAAGTGAATACTGGTTAAATGTTCCAAGTTTATGGAATAGCTGACACCAAGTTTTGCTTGGTCTCCAGATACCAACTTCCACTATTCTCGCAATTTCTACCAAGGTTGGTGAGCACAATATTACTATTGAGCTAAAAGTTTTCAGGTGCAGTCCAATTGCTGATCCACTGGTGACTCCGACGTGCATTCAATACTTGTGAAGTCTCTGTAGAGACTGAAGTCCTGCAGCCTTTTGAAACAGAACATTCCTTTTGCCTTCAGGGATAAACCCATTTTATTCGGTGAGATCCTATGGCAATTCCTTCACTACTGGGACACTAATTTATTTAATACTAATAATGTGACTTCACATAAAGGATATTGGGAACTGCTTGGGTATTTAGAATTTTTGTTGAAAATCAAACAACTGAGTTAAAAAGAACAATAAAATTTGTCAAAGGTGTATATACAGAAATTAGCATATCAATCTCATAGCGCCTGAGTCCTGAGTTTGAACCTCAGCTTGGACACCATCTCACTGGAGTTTGCACAGTCTGCCTGTATCTGCATGGGTTACGCATTCCACTTTTAAAATCTGACAGAATGTATACTGACACCGTGACTTGGACTTAATGTGATATTTATATTTCAAAGTGTATGAAATGAGTCGACTTGCTGTTGATGACCAAATGCCCACACATTCTAATATCTGTGTAGCTGTTCCAGGGAAAAATCTCTTCTGCTGGCCGTAGCCCAGTTAATGAAGTAATGAGACGGCCAAAACATTTCTGTGGACACATGCTGCCAAAACCTCTTCTGTCAGGCAAATTGAGCTGATTCTCTTCCAATCCGCTGAAAGGAGATCTCCAATCCAAAGTAAATTAATGAAAGGTGTGTCCATTCATCCCTGCTCCTTAATTTTTCCACACTTCTGACGAATCCACAAAAAAACCTCCTTTATAATCTTGATATTTTTAATTTTGTTAGAAAAAAGTACTGAAAATTTAGGCTATATATTTTTACATAGCCTTATAAGGATTTGTTATAAACAAATAAATATAGGGACGATATTAAACATAATCAAATCTTCTTTAAGGAAAAGAGATTATTTCCTGTTTTTCAAAACTGACAGTTATGAAATATACCAGTGTTTTGATAGAAACAGCACATTATGGCTAAAGCAGAACAGTTGCCTCATGGTTCCAGGAATCTGGGTTCAAGTGTTGGCTCAGTTACTGTGCGCAGTTTACACAAATCCTCCCATGTTTATGTGGGCCCCTGTTTGAATAAATACCCTCACTGTTCTTGTTTTAATGGGAATAAAGCTGGTTTTCTTGAAGCCTTTGGACTCAGCATCTTCTCTCAGGTCACAAGAAAGTGACTTATGTGTCACATGGTACCAGAAGTGGGGTCTTGCACTGATGGATCCTCAAAAGGTGCATGATGTTCCTCTACCACTGGAGCCGGATAAGGCACCTACAGGTGCCCCTGCCTTTGCCTGTCTGAGATCTGTTGGTGAAGATGGCTCCCTTAGACAGCCCAGAGTGTTTCCTATTCTGTTTTGAACACACAGCAACACTGATGCGCTGGGACAAGCGAGGCTAGGCAGCTATTGATGCCCCCTTTTTGACCGGGAAGGCCCAATAGGTCATATGAAATCTCCCTCCCAAAAGGCTTGATGAATATGACTTCCTGAAGGAACAGATCCTCCACCATACGGCTATGAGCTCTTTGGCCAAGGGACATCAGTTTCAGCTGTGTCAAACTGATCTGGATCACTCTATACTGGGACAGGACCAGGACTCAGTAGACATGATTCAAAGCTGGTTTCTTGGAGACCCCTTTGAGCGCAATGTGGAAAAGCTTGCTATTGACCCAGTCTTGTCAGGGATAAACAAAGACCTTGGTGATGAGATGCTCCAGAACGATGTCCACTCACTGCTAGACCTGACCCACAGAGAGGAGGGTGCCCAAACCACCTGGAAACAGAGGGGTTATCCTAACTTGGCACAGACTTCAACCCAACCATCACATCCCAGACCAATGGCCAGTCGCCAAAGTTATGGGTCACAGCCTTCACCCTCCACCTCATCCTCGCCTCTCCTCAGAGCAATGCCTGCTGTCACTTCCTGCCTTGGTTTCTCCTGCTGAAGCCCAGGCTCCTAGAGCCACTGATGCCACTGTTGGGGGCACACGGACCAACACCACAGGTATAAGGTACTATCGTAGGAATTCCACAGCTGAGACTGAGCATAGGTGCTTTCGCTGTGATCAACCGGGACATCAGTCTGTCCCAGGTATGTAGTTCGCAGGTTTCCCCCAGGGTGTTGAAGAAAGACAATTTTAAGATGTCTATTAAGTTGGTCGAATGTGAAATCCCGGTCCTGTTGGACTCTAGTAGTGACCTCTGTATAGTCTGCTGTGGCTGGTTCCAGCAGATTCCCTACACAAAGACGGACTGTGTGAACATTGGCTGTGTTTATGGAGACGTTAAAGAATGTCAGACTATCTTACTCCCTTTGAAACTTAAGGGGAGGAACTTTAAAGTTTGGACTACTGTAACAGACACTTAACCTTGGCTTCTTTTAATAAACGTCTTCTTTGTTTTTTTTTTTATTTTGTTCTTGATTTCGCCTTATACAATTTTTTGTATTAAGAATTTGTTAGTTTTCACATACTCCTTGGGGTCAGAACACAGGGTCAGCCATTGTACAGCGCCCCTGGAGCAATTACAGGTTAAGGGTCTTATTCAAGGGCCCAGCAGAGTATGATCTCTTTTGGCAGTAGCAGGGATTCAAAATGGAAACCTTCCAGATACCAGCACAGATCCTTAGCCTCAGATCTTCTTGTAAGCTTTCTAGACGTTTCTAATGAAACTATGATTCTTTGGCCATTTCTACTTGTATAACAAGAACCACCTAGCTGCAGGAAAATAAAGGACAGAAGAGTACACTTATAGGCGACCAGGATTACATATTAGTGGCTGTAAATCTACAGTAATACCAATGGTTTTGAAATAGTTTTGAAATGGATTGTCCAACAAGCTCATACAGGTGTGATGGTTAGGTGTCCACAAACTTTTGTCTATAAAGTATAGATAGATAGATAGATAGATAGATAGATAGATAGATAGATAGATAGATAGATAGATAGATAGATAGATAGATAGATAGATAGATAGATGTATCTTAAGTAATAGTAATACCACATCCGACCAGGGGGCGGCGGGGTGCACTAACTGTCTCTCTCAGTTCCCTGAAGACCATTCCCAAGAAATCCTGCCAGGTTCTGGTACCTCAGAAGACGTCACTTTCCGGTCCTGGTGACGTCACTTCCGGGTTTGTGGGCCTTCGATGATGCAACGTCCAGTCCAAACAATGTCACTTCCGGGTCCTTCGATGACGTCACTTCTGGGTTCGTCCCCTTTGATGATGTCACTTCTTATATGGGCCTTTAAAGCTGCCATCTTACCACCAAGAAATCAGTTCTGTTTTGGACTCAGTATAGCGAAACATCTCTGTCAATTTAAAAACTTTTTGCAGCCAGGGATATTATAAGGGTGGCTGCCCCAAACCTTTTTATATTGTCTGGTCTGTGTTTTTATCACACATTATATGATAGATAGATAGATAGATAGATAGATAGATAGATAGATAGATAGATAGATAGATAGATAGATAGATAGATAGATAGATAGATAGATAGATAGTCATACTTTGTAAGACATTATTTCCCACTTAATGTTTTAAAGTGCTCTTTATATGTCACATACCAGTAGAGCATTTCAAAATGCTCTGCACTTTTGTCACAAATTTTGACTGGCTGAATTTGTTTGGACTGTTTGGTATCACCCACACACACGCACACGCACACGCAGAGGAAGTGTGCACATGGCTCCAGTTGTTCTCTGCCCTGACCTTAGCATTTGTAATGTTTGTGTTACCAGCAAAAGTGTATAAAACATACAGCTGCATGCTTCCCCAGAGCAAATGACTTCACTGTCTTTGAAGAAATCAAAGACAGACAAGAAAGTGAATAGACTTAACTCTTATTTATGTTGATGAGAATCTGTCCTAATGAGAATTTGATTTTGTGTAATACAGCGGTTGTAACACAAGGGCTATAAAATAATAAAAAGCTCCTTGATGCACATGTACTGAGCATTCTGCATCACATCCAGTGGATTCTGGGTTATGGAGAGGCTCTAAACACATTTTTATTTCTTTTGAATTTATTAATTATCCTTGGAGAGCTACAAAGCCATAAAAAAAATCTTGATGGTCAGGTTCCCCAAGTACTTCTCTGAGTTCATTGTGGTGTTAGGATAACCATCGAGTTCAAAATTGCAGTTTTGGGTGAATTCTAAACTTTTACTTCTAAATAAGAAAGTTATTTTTTGTGGATTGTGTACATTTCTTCAGCGTTGATTCACTGACACATTTTTGTACAGGGATAGACCCTAGTCCCCAGTGATCCAGCATTTAGACTGGTGTGAGTAGGTTATGTTACGTTACCAGTTTAATGTGCCGCTGGGTAACAGAAGCCACAGCTTAGGTAGCATGCAGCACTGGGCAGCATACCAGTGTTTCACACAGCACATATATTTACTAACACTGGGCAAACTATGCCTAACTCACAACTTTTTGGAATGCATGTGGGAAACTGGAGAATCTTGATAAAAATAAATAAAATAAAGGAAACAATGTGCATACTCCACACATACTGTGACTGGACTGGCTTTCAAACCCAGTCCACTGGAGCTATGAAGCAGCAGTGCTAACCGCGGCACCACTGTGCTGCCCCAAATTCTGAAATGACACAAGTGTTTTAACTTGTAGCTATGGAAGAAGGAAAGACCGTTCAGTCGTAACAAAATAAATGCAGAACTGGAACAATATGTATATTTCTCCGGACATTCTAACAGCTTTCTTGTGAACTCTCAACATGGGCCAAGCAGTCCTGCAACTACAGACACTGGCCATGTGGCTGTCAAGCATTAACCATAACCATAGTGGTAGCTGATGTCTAATCTAATCTATATCTGAGTAACACACTGACTGAACAAACTCGACAGTTAAACCAGACATTGATGCTAAAAGCAGAGAGAGATTATTCTGTCATTTGCCATTTGTCAGTTCTTCAGTTATGTTATGTTGTGGCCTTGGCGACACTGAACTGAATTATGTTGGTTTGATAATAGATGAATGAATATAATGAACATGAGATATTTTAAAACTGTAATTGTTAATTAAGTACAGATCCAATGCCCTAAATGCCTAAGACATCTGTTTGTGAGACACAAAGTTGCTAGTTCAGCTCCTGACTGCCTCTGCCTTATAGTATGATCCACAGTAAGTTGCTTCTTTTTGCTGGTGCTCAACATGTAAACAATTTTAAAAAGTGCCTGTGATTTGTGAGTCACTTTGGATAAATCACCTCATCTAAACAAGTAAATGTAAAAGCCATCAGTGGCATCACAGTAATAATCAAGTGGACTGTATATGAGATGCCCACAAGCTAATCATGGTCTTAATGTAGGTTTGAAATGAGGGAGGCACTCTGCCAAGAAAGTTAATAATAATAATAATAATAGTACATTTTATTTATATAGCAACTTTTCCATGCTCAAAGCACTTCACAAATATTAAACAAGTACAGAAATGTACACACAGACCACTCATAAATTTGGCTGGCCACACTGAATGCGTCTTTACTTTTTCTACTCACTTTATCAAAGAGATTGCTATCACATATTTATTTATTACATATTTTTGCAACTGTGAGTTGTAATCAAAATAACATTGATTACAGAATATAATTACATGTACTAGTAGTGTATATAACAATATCAGGTCACTGATGTTGCTTTCGGCGACAGCAGATTTCAAATCAAATGATGAAAAGATTTGTGTGCTGTTCTTAGAAGGTGGTTGTGGAATGTCTGTGGCTAACTGTAGTTCAAATTTCTTAAGCATAATATTTTTCAAAGAACTACCCAATGGAGATTTAAAATCTCTGCTGAAGTTAAAATTGTTGGCTGCATCTGAACATGAAAAATGTGGTGCTTTGCCGATAAATCACAGTGTCAGAGACATACTGAATCACTGTAACCTTTAAATAATGCAGCCGTGATGTGGTTTTTAGTGTAACGGAGATCCTGAGCACACATTTAGTCACTGTAGCATAAAGCGTGACCAAGCCTTTTTTCATATATTTCTACATAAGTTAAGTTGCTTTTATTTGGTATTTTCACAGACATGATAACATGTCACATACCCACCTCGATTTCAAGGTGTAGGAGAAGTGAGCTGCAGTGATTGAGTTTTATCATTCAGCTGCAGGGACAAGAGCAGGATGTGACTGAGGCAGACTATTAGCGTATAAGAAGACATACTGCTCCATTTTGGTACAGTAAAGGGAAAATACTCACCTTGAACGGTGATGAATTATTTAACAAAATCATTACTACCATATTGAATAAATAAAGGATATCATTTTAGAAAATTGCATAAATTAAACTAACAATATACTTTCCTTATATACTAATACTAGCCATCCCCCACGGCTTTGCCCACGTATTAGTGAAACAGGACTGCGAGGAGGGCCCTGTCTGGCTCCCCACTCCTGACGTCACGCAGCCCTGTGAGTCTCTCTCAGATTCGTGCTAATAAATCGGTACCACAAGCGAACTATGATACTTAGGGCGATGAGAAAGTCGCAAAATCAACGGAATGTTCGAGCAAACTATAGAAAAAAACCTGATCTAAATCCATTAAGTAGTTCTCTCGTGAAAAGCAGACAGACATACAAACGGGTCTAAAAAACTATAAGAAATTTTGTGCTTGGACCACGAAATTTTTAAAACCGTTTCTTAGCGAGTAGCTATGGGCCAAGGGTAACCGACATTCCAAATTTCAAGTCCCAAGTCCTTATGGTTCAGGAGATTTTGTGATGAGTGAGTCAGTGGTATTTGGCTTTTATATATATAGATTTGGTTGTCCCGTGTCCTGCACTGAAGTGTATTTAATTCAGTGTGCATGAGTGCAAGTGTTTCATGGTTTCATTGTCAAGAATGGCTTTCAAATGGGTAAAAGAAAAAAAACATACAAGTTGAAGTAACCACTCCCAAGGTAAACTAATTTGTAGCTGAAGTCGCACAGAATGTTTCTCTGTTTAATGATAGATGAGTTCTCAGATTTACCATTGCTTCTCAACAGAAGATTTTGAAATTTTAAAAATGGGTACAGCAGTTGTATTCAAGATATCTCAATGAAACATTTCAACAAAATTGGTCCACTGGGAGCCAAGTTGTTTCAAGTGGACAGAAAGATGGACAGACAGACATGGTGTTTTTCACATTTTTTGTGAACACAATTACAAAGACACAACAGAATTATAATCATAGAAAAAACTAAATAAATAACCCTAAAGAAAAATTAGTTGGTGCTACCAAAGAAAAGTCTATGAACTAAACTTTCACTCCTTAAAGACAAGTTCTCCCTGTGCACTGCTCCTCACTTTACAACTGCCAGTTCTTCAAATTTCAAAGACTCTTCAGTCAGCATGCACTGCAGTGCTCAAAGTAGGCAGAAAGTGGCCAAAGTCTAAATGTAGAAGGTGCCATTTATCTGTACCCTCCAACATGTTATCACTCACTGCCATACTTTTTATAGTCTGAACACGGTACTAAATAAAAAATAATATAAATGATGAACTGTGCTAAAATGAAATGCTTCGGGGGAAAACTAAAAGGCTGGAGCAGTAAAGCTTCAAAAGGTATTGCATGGCTGTCAATTCCACAACCTGCAGGTACACTCTACAGAAGTCTGATTTAGTTTGGGTAGGTCAAGGATGTCAAACTCAGATCCTGGTGTGCCACAGTGGCTGCAAACTTTCTTTCCAGCACCTTTCTTAACTAGTGACCAGTTAGTGCTGATAATGAAACAGATTTATTTTCCCTTTGTTTCAATGAACTTGCTTTTGTGAACCAACGGATGACCAGCTAACATGCATCTATGTGTCCATTATACAAGAGTTATCTCAAAAAAATGTCTGAAACAAGAAAAAATATAGGTCTGAGAAATGTTAATCCAAAACAAAACATTTTCACGGTGCTTTCAGAAAAAAGAAAATCAACAATTCTGGAAATGTCTGCTGTGGCAGAATGAGAGCACTTATAAGACAAAATTGAAGAATTTACTTCATTAAGCACAAGCACTGGTTTCTAATTAAGAAACTGGACTGAGCAAAAGTGGTGGTCCAATACCCCCAAGGTTGTTGGCCATTTGTTGATTCTTTTTGCATCTCATTATTGTTTGGCTGCCTGTTAAGGTATACAGTAACTACTTAGTATTCTGAATATTACACCAAACAAGTTAATTTCAAAAATACAAAAGAAGTGGGCTCCTTTAGCAGCAGTAATTGACTCCCCAGGATAGATAATATAAATTAATAAATCAAGATACAATAAAATAAAAAACACTTTTGCATTAGGTATAATTTAATAGTTTTGTATTTTACACAAAACATTAAATCACTTAACAAAATAAATGAAGGGTTAAAACTTAATTTATATTTTTCCCATGCATTCCTACAGCTTACACAGTCACATGCTTCTTAATTCAACAAAGAATAGAAATAGCAAACAAAGTTTAGCATAAAGTAGGTCAAAGTGAACACTTGATAATAAAGTAGGAAAGGGAAACTCTGATGTTTAGAAATAGTTGGGCTTAGGTAGTGCGGTCGTTTCTAAGATCAGTCCCATTCAGGACTCTATTTAAGGGCGAGGAGACAGAGAAACATGGCAGCAAAAAATAGCCAGAATTTGTACCATCGATCGATAGCTCTCCTTACAGACTGCAAATACAATGCCTCCTTAGTTGTTTTTTTTTTTCTCATGTGGGTTACAGCCCCTGTTAAAAGAGACCACATGATATTGATATTCACTTTCTAAATTATGTCATAAAATTATTAATTTAAGTCATTTGGTCATCTCAGAAATCAAGTTTTGTAAGCTCAAAATTGCATGTGCCACAAATGCTAGCTCCTGAAAAATGGGTGTGGCTAAAAGCAATCATGTGGGCGTGGTTTAACAATTAAGTCAGAAGTAGCTTGTTGGAAAATCACTTCTTTTAGTTTTCATATATGGATTTTGGATTTAGGCTCTTTCAGTTTGACTAATATTACTAGTGTGTGCTTTCTTATCTGAACTAGGGAAATTCTGTATTTTTTTTGGATTATACAGTAGTTGTATATTTTGGATTTTTGGTTTTCCTTAGTTTTTACTTTTCTTTCTTTATTATTGCCTTTTGTTTTTTTTTACCCTTGTGTGGAATATATTATGCTTATATTTTATGTAGTTTTAATTTACTGTTTTTATATGACCTTAATTTCATGCTTTCTATCGGCTTGCAGGATGGTTTTGAAGCCTCAGGAAATGCTGGCTTTCCCTTAAAATCTCGTATGATACAAGGCATCTTGTCATCTGTTATCTCCAGCTACATTTTTGGCAGAAGTTAAAATTTAAGGAAAAACAAATATATTTTTTGTGTAGTTGTATTTGATTAACTAAAAATTCATGAGAGTAATTAATCAAATTTGTTTTTCTGATGAAGAGAAACAATAGGAAGTGCTTTCTTAGTTTGTAGTATGGAGTCAGTCCTAGGTGTGGGAATGGATAAGGGGGGGGGTAAACCTTTAAATTTATAGCTCAAAGCACAAAAGGTTATTCAGTCCTTATCTTTAAAAGGAATTTAATCCATCAATGTTTAAAAAACCTCCTATTAAATATTAATTAATGTAACCCATTTGTCCTCTGCACTTTCTTTTTTTCTTATTTTGCTTTGTTCATTGTTAGCAAGTCAAGTCAAGTCAAGTTAGGGAGCATATACTGGTACAGTGTGTTGCCACACCCACTACATGACGAAACAACTCAGGATCCTGGTTGGCAACCCCCTAGGCAGACACACAGTCCAGTCCCATCCTCTGGAAATGACCCTAAATCTGCCGCTGCCAGGTGTTACGTGGGCGACCCCTTGGCCTGGTCCAGCCACTTGGGTCCCCAACAATGAGGATCTTACAAGCTGGATCACCCTCGGGGAAAAGGGCCACAAGGCAGTAGTGCCGTAACTGACACTCTCTCACAATACAGGTAATGTGCCTCATTCGGGACTCCATGAGCAACCGCTCATTCAACACAAAGTCAAACCAGCAGTACCCAAGGATTTTCCGGAGAGACACAGTAGCAAAGGAGTCCAGTCTTCGTCTCAGGTATGGATAGTGTCCATGTCTCGCAACCATATAGCAAGAAATGAAGCACCAGGACTCTAAAGACTTGGACCTTTGTCCTTTTGCATAGATATCGGGAGCTCCACACACCCCTTTCCAGTGACTTCATTACCCTCCATGCTCTCCCAATCCGTCTACTGACTTCATAGGAAGAGTCACCAGAGACATGAATGTCACTGCTAAGGTAAGTAAACCTCTTGACAAGGTCGACACTCTCTCCGCAAACAGACACACTGCTGATGGCTGTGCCCAAGAGGTCATTAAAGGCCTGGATCTTGGTTTTTATCCAGGACACTCGCAAGCCCAGACACCCAGATTCCTCGCTCAGTCTCCTGAGCGCCCCGATCAGAGCCTCCATTGACTCCGCGAAGATCACAGCATCACAGCATCGTCAGCAAAGTCAAGATCCGTGAATCTTTCTTCTCCAACAGATGCCCCACAGCCGCTGGACCCCACAACCTTGCCCAACACCCAGTCCATATAAACATTGAACAGAGTAGGAGCAGAACACACCGCTGACGAACCCCAGAATCAACTGGGAAAAACGCAGAGCTTCTGCCTCCACTCTGCACAGCACTCACAGTACCAGTGTATAGGCTGGCCATGATATCCATTCATTGTTAGACTCATCATTTAATTTAAATAATACAATAAATACTGAGTTTTATTTGCACGGTCAGGCTTTTCCTCACCATATATGGCTATTCAAAACAAAAAGAAAATATCTACTACCTGGTCAATGTTCTCTGAGAGCTTTCATAGTCAAATTTGATACTTGAGGGAAAGAAAATGTGCTACTCTACAACACAGAGAAGCAAGAGTTTGTTTGACAAAATTCAAATGTCTATTTCTCCTGATTTTTCTGTGGTGATAGAAGAAAACAGGGCTGCAAATAATGCTGCTATGCAGCAATTGCATGCTGCAGGCATAAGATATGGTCTCCACATTCCATCTAAGCTAAGGATCATGGCTGAACATTACACATTGGCACCTGAGTTGGTGAAGAAAAACAGAAGAAATCTCCTCTCTGCTATTTTTAAAAACTTTAGCAGGCTCTGACCATGGACCGGAATTGGAATGTATGTGGACATGCCGTGATGGGCATTGGTCACTAGTGTAATGACCATGTTTAGAAAAATGGAATGAAAAAAGTAAGAAGTAATTTGTGACTGGGAAATGAAGGTCTTTCAAAAAGAAACAAAGGTTTTTGTTTGAGAAATTAACAAGAAAATTATGGGTTGTCACTAGGGGCAAACAAACAAGAGCAGTTGTTATTCAATCACAATTTACAACACAAAACAAACTCGAACAAACTTACTGTCAAAGTTCAAAAACAAAAGTCAAATATCAAGGTCAAATTAATAATTAGGCAAACATCCTGTCACTGGCTAATACTCCTTTCTTAAATTAGTCTAAAACTTGTTTGTCTCTGATCCAAAACCTGTACACTCATAAATGCACATCAGCATTTTATGTAATGATAGCACGGATGATGTCATGTTCCACACCCATGTGACATTACACACCATACCCAAGCATGGCTGCCTGCATGAGAGTAACAGAAAACTGCAGTGCTCAAAAGAAAAAGTCACTCTAATATAAGCTCAAAATAACAATGATATTTGACAACAATGATAATCAAGCAATAATATAAACAGCTGTATGATTAGGTCATATGTCAGGCCTACATGACATCAGGCACCATTCCTACATGACTAGTAACACTGTAACTTACAACAACAGGGCAAAGCCCCTAAAACAGCACACACAATGGAGCTGTCAAATCAAAATGGTGATGTGCTAATGTCATCAAATTCAAAATTAAAATTGAATTTGTCACATACAAATTATACATAAAGTACAATATAATAATATATTTTATTTATTTGTAGGTGCCTTTCTAAACACTCAAGGACACCGAACAATAGATAAAACACAGATTATAAACCAAACAAAAATACAAAAATTAAAATCAGACAGAGCAATTGTAATCAAAGAGAAAAAGCAGTCTTAAACAAATGAGTTTTAAGTTTAGATTTGAAAAGTGAAAATGATTCAATATTTCTAAGCTCAGATGGTAGTGAGTTCCAGAGCTGGGGAGCAGAGCAACTGAATGCTTTGCTCCCCATAGTGGTAAGAGGGACGAAGGGGACTGTCAAGTGGATGGAGGAAGAGGATCTAAGGGTGCAGGAGGGAATGGCAACATGGAGGAGGTCAGACAGATATGGAGGGGCAAGGTTGTGGATAACATTAAAAGTTAACAAAACAATTTTGAATTGAATGCGGAACTTAACTGGAAGCCAATGAAGCTGCTGCAAAACGGGAGTAATATGGTGAATAGAGTGGGATCTAGTAATGATGCGGCAGCTGAATTCTGGATCAGTTAAAGCTTATAAAGAGATTTGCAAGAAAGACCAAAGAAAAGGGAATTGCAATAATCCAGATGAGAAGTGACAAGGCTATGAACAAGGATAGCAGTGGTGTGGGGAGTGAGAGAGGGGCGAATACGATTAATGTTACGCAGGTGGAAATATGCAGACAGGGAGATGTTATTGATATGGGACTGAAAAGATAAAGAACTGTCAAGGATGACACCCAGACTCTTAACCTGTGGGGAAGGGGAGACAGAGGAATTATCAATAACAAATAAAAAATTATCAGTTTTGGATAATGTTGATTTTGTACCAATGAGGAGAACCTCTGTTTTGTCACTATTTAATTTAAGAAAATTTGAAGAAAACCAGGATTTGAGTTCTGCTATGCAATCAATAAGTGAGGAGGGTGGAAAAGAAACAGTAGGTTTGCTAGTGAGACAGAGCTGGGTGTCATCAGCATAACAATGGAAGCTAATGTTATATTTACGAAAGATATTACCAAGGGGAAGGAGGTAAATAATGAAAAGGAGGGGCCCCAGGACAGAGCCCTGGGGCACACCTGAAGTAACAGCGGTAGCTTGGGATGTCAAAGTTTTAAGCTGAACAAACTGAGTGTGGCCTGAGAGGTAGGATCTGAACCAATCTAGTGGAGTGTGGGTAATGCCAGTCGAAGATAATCTACTGAGAAGAGTAGTGTGACAAATAGTGTCAAAGGCTGCACTCAGATGAAGGAGGATGAGAATAGGAATTAAACCAGAATCAGCTGTCATAAGGAGGTCATTAGTTATTTTTATAAGTGCTGTTTCTGTACTGTGGAGGGGACGAAAACCAGACTGGAACTATTCATACAGATTATTTTGAGATAAATGAGAATGAAGTTGAATATGTTGTGAAATGCTTAAATACTCAACATACAGTATATGAAAAATATGCACATAATAAGTTTTAAATATCTAGACCATTGCAAAGGAAGTGTAAGAAATAGTGTTATTAAACCCTTGAAGGCTTTCATGACTTTAATGAATGTAGAGAAAAGCCAAGCAAAATGACACCTTTTATTGGCTAACTAGAAAGATTACAATATGCAAGCTTTCGAGGCAACTCAGGCCCCTTCTTCAGGCAAGACATTCATAATGGCTAACACGGTACAGCACCCTAGTACTACATGACTTTAATGACTAATATAAGTAACAGGCGTTGTATACTTTCACCCATTTTAGCTGCCCACTTGACAGCTATTTAATTTATTTTATCCTACTGTTGTGCATTTGCACACTTTATACTCTTCTATCACTGTCATTTAATATTGTTACATTTAGCAATAATACTTTGTGATATTTTTAGTTTTCTTTTTTTTTCTCAGTGATATTTTCTTCTTAAAAAATCATGGTATGATATAATTTTGTTTACAACTGAAAGGCATTCTAATATAACTAAGAAATTAGCCACTATCTAGTCCAACTGCTGTTCATTTTTTCCAAATTTCTCTTGTGTATCAGTTTACTTGTCTTATTATTTTATATAAGGATATTTATATGTGAACAGTATCTGAAATATAGTATTTGGCATCTATGGGGAGTTCTCAGAGTTCTCTCCATAAGAAGTTCAGGAAGTGCAAGTACAACTAAACATGAAAAAACCTTCAACAATGTCACCCTGTCAAGCAATCTGAGAGACTACCGGCCAGTAGACTTGTCTTCCATACCTGTGAAATGATTTGAACATTTGGTGAAAAACATCTTACTGTCACAGACTAAGCAATTTCAAGATAATCAATATTTTGTGTATTGTGCAAGGTCAGAAGTGTACAAGACACACTACTAGTTATTTTATGTCATATCTACCTTGTCTTGACAAGTCTGATTCCTACACTACCAGTAAAATGTTTAACATACCCAGAAATTTAGATTTTTTTGATAGAAATTGATACCTCTTTTAATCAAGATACCATTACGTTGATTTAAAATTACAGCCAAGACATTACTAGTGTTGCTACGTAATGGAAACTACTGCTTGAAAAGACTGATTTTTAATTTATTATTCACATATGACTGCAAAACTCCATTTTCGGCACTCATTTCTTCATTGTCCAAATGGTCATCTCCCTTAGCTTGTCCTTAATTAGCCATGTTTAAATACTAATTGGTTAGGGTTAGGGTTAAGTTTTAATTGCATTAACACAGCAGAAACCTGTTGTTATTTTCACTTGGGTCGCAAGCTACTGACATCCCTAAAATTCAGTTCTGGCTTTAAAAGTGGTCAAAATGAAACATTATTCTCAAGCTTTTCTGCAGAAAGAAAGCTAATCCATATGACAGATTGCCAATAAACTGAAGATTTCATACAAAGTATCTATTACTGTCATGAGAGAAGAGGGCAAACTGGATCTGACTGGGATAGAAAAAAGGGAAAGCTGAGATAGACAACTGCATAAGAGGATAAGAACAGGAGAGCCCGTGGTGTGAGAAGTAAACGCCTTACAGGTCCTCAGTTGGCTTCTTTCTTAAATACATACCCAATTTCATGTTTTAAATTTGTAATTAATTTGGACTACATTGCAAAGAACTCTTTTCAACATAAAAAAAAAAATTAAACCCATTGTGATTCAATGTTGTAAAACAATAAAATGTGAAAACGTCCAAAGGGGAGAATACTTTTTTTTAAACTCTGCATAGTTGTTTTAAGTGTGAATTTAGCTGTGAGATAGCTGGTGACTCTAAACTAACCCTAGTGCAGGTGCTTGCATGTGTGAGATGGACTGGGATGGACTGGCATCCTGTCCAGAGTTGTTTCCAGTGCTGCCAGGGCAGACTCCAACTCCCTGCCCACCGAAGCCCTGAGATGAATGAAGCAGGTACGAGAATGTATGCATGTGTGAGTAACAGGAATTACACCAGGGCTCTTCAAGTTTGATTCAGATTGGCCATCAGAATGAGGAGCCAAACCGTCCATTCTGTCATGTCAGGTCAATCTTATAAGGTATAATGTTCTTTTCCAGAATTCATCTAAATGATTTGTGGGCAGAGCAGATTGTAAATTTTCAGTCCTTATATAATTTTTCTTTCATTTCTTTCCAAACATTTTGTTAAAAAATACTTAATGATGAACGCATAGGGGTGTAAATGGGACCAAATTAAATGGTGAGCTGCTTTGTCTTTTGCATCTTATTGTTCTTTGGCAGCTAGTTACCAAAACAAGAATCTTTTAACAGTGTGAAAGCAGGTGTTTAAGACTAAAGAAAGCAATTAAGAGTTGGAAATCATTACAAGCACTTTAACTAAAATGAGCAGAAAAATATGGCTTGAGAAATAATTGTCTTCTAATTAAGAAACTGGATGGAAACAAAAACCTGTAGCCATTGCAGCCCTGCAGGACGGAACCTAAAGAGCCCTGGGATACATTAAAGTACCTTCTCATTACTGCTCTCCATCCTCACCAGTTAGCTGCACACATTGTTGAGATTCTTATAGACTTGGATGATGCAAGTCCAAGTTTGAGAAAAAGCATTAAGGAGCCTTTCCCAGCTGCTTTTCATCAGAAAGACATCTTTTCTGGCTCCTTCTGATTTCTAGAAGTGAAGTAATTCAAGGCCACACAGAAAATTTAGCTCAGCATTCTGACCACCCTCCCAGGACCCTAACAAGCTGGACAATGCTCTTGCTTTCTGGAAGAGTGCCATTCCCACACATACACACACACACACACGTACAGAAAAGCTAGGTGTCAACACAGAGTGTGAAAAAGCACAGTTCAGTTGGGATTATTGTCCAACTTCAATAGCTGAGCTGTAATGACAGCAGAGACATCCTTGTTTCTCTGTTTCTCTCTCTTCTGGCCTAAAGACGAACAATAGACCCAAATTCCACCATTGTTCCAAGCTCTCTTATATCTCACTCATTAATGTCATCTAAATGAGCACAAAAACCACTCCATAAGGTCACTGGCTGCATTCCTAATTACATTTTCTTTCAGTTTGTCCTAATTTTTTTAAAATAGCTGGTCACCTCCAACATGCCTCCAATGGGTGTGCTGAATCCACTCCTTTGTGGTTGCCTGGCACCATCACCTGGAGTTGGGCTCTTCAGTTCTGTCAGCACCTCTAAGCTTTTCTTCTTTGATGTGACACTACCCCCTAGTGGCCACTTGCTACAGTACCAGGTACAGGCCAAATCCCTCCTTTCACTTATCTGGCCAGTCAAATTCTAAACAGTGAAGAGGAATGGTCAAGAAAAATGCCTCAAGCCATCATAGAAATTAGGATAGCAGTAAGAATGTATGTGAGGAAGGACCAAAGCAAAATCTGAAAAGTGCAGAGACTGTACTCAATAGTCAGAATGTATTACCAGGGCATAATTGTTCATATGCATTATGACTGTCACCTTACAGATGACTTTTACTTCAAATGCACAAGATTAAAGTGCATTAGTCACACTGGAAAGGATTCACTCCATATTAGGTTTTCTTTTTTTTGGCCACTGTGTGCTATCAGAATGGGCATCACAGTGGCAATGCACTACTACATCACTGCTTTATTACTGCAGTGCCCAACTATATCACTGCTCTAGTGACCTGGTTTCAATTCCTGTTATGGTCTATGCATGAATGCAGTTGTGTCTGCCAGGGTTTTTCCTCCAAGTACTCCAGCGTCCTTCTTAACCCCAAAGATATGCAGGTTATGTTAGGTGGCAAATCTATACTGGCCCAGTGGAATGTACTGGCAGCCTATTCTTCTGCTTTGTCCATAATGCTGACTAGGTAGGCTCTCTGCAACTGTTTCAGAAAAGGGATACAGGGATAGAATGTATCAAATTTTCATAAAACAGGGAAATTCCACAAACGAGAGACCATTTAGTACATCAGGCTCCTTTGTTTTGCAAATAGCAAAGCTGTCTAATACCTCACCCTGATACTTTTTAAAGGCTGTCAATGTTTCTTCTTCAACTACATGTGTCAATAGTTTGTCCCAGATACCCACAACTCTGCGTAAAGAAGTGCTTCCTGGCTTCAGTCCTGAATGCTCTTCACCTTAATTTGCAAAGGTGTCCTCGAGTACACAATCCACTGTTAAACTAAAAGAATTCTACTGAATCTACTTTATCGATGCCTTTGTGAATTGTGAAGACCTGGACTATGTCCCCTACACAGTCTCACCAGAGTAAACAGATTTAATTCTCTGAGTCTGTCAGACATATGACACGTCTTTAAATCCTGGGATGCATCTGATTTCTTGAAACTGTACAAATTCAAGTGCTGCTATTTGACCAGAACTGCACATGAGGTCTCACAAGTGCATTCTATAGTCTGAACACAACATCTCTCAATTTATATTCAACAGTTTTAATGATATATCCTAACATTTTATTTGCCTTTTTTAACAGCTTCTGCACATTGCTTAGATGATGAACATGTTGTGTCAACATAACCCCCAAAATCCTTTTCAGACAGACAGACAGACAGACAGACAGACAGACAGACAGACAGACAGACAGACAGACAGACAGACAGACAGATAGATAGATAGATAGATAGATAGATAGATAGATAGATAGATAGATAGATAGATAGATAGGATAACTTAATTTGTTCCCATGAAGGAATTTAACTTTTTATGAAAACTCTTTAAATAAATAACTAGATGAATATACACAGACACTATGGTCTGAACACATACCAGAATGACAAAAAAGGAAGAAAATTTAAAAAGAAAGAAAACGTCCGACTTGGCAGTCATAGTGTGCCAATATGCAGGCGTATTGCTGTTCGTATAAAAGAGCCCCCATAGCGTTTCTGTGCTTCCTTAGGACAGTGTTTCCCATCTCGTATTTATATTTCAAATTATAATGCTGCTGAATAGTGCCACTTGTCTACTTTTAAAATATTTTCCTGTCCATGGAGAAGACATTGGAGATGTTTGGAGCCTTGGAATTACCAGATGGAAAATGTCTGTCATATCAGACAGCCCAAAAGGGGTTGGTTGGCCACTTTGCCGAAGTCCCCAGGGCTGTAACTCTGTCTCACTTTGTCTGTTATAACTGACCTTGGAAACCCAGGGCAGCCCTGGAGAACTCAGCCAAGTAGCCGCCCACCCCCTGCTGGACTGTCTGATATGATGACAGAATTTTTCCATCTGTTAATTTCCACTTAGACTACTGCTGACTTCAGTTTTTGCTTTCCTCTCCCCCACTGTCTAAAGGCCGTAAATCAATAATAATAATTCTTTACATTTATATAGCACTTTTCTCATTGCTTAAATCTCTTTTCATAGTGAGTGGGGAGCCACTTCAACCACTGCTAATGTGTAGCATCCACCTGAATGAGGCAATGGCAGCCATTTATGCTCCAGTATGCTCATCACACATTAACTCTTAGCTGGTGAAGTGGTGAGAGAGAGAGACAATTAGAGACAGGGAATGATTAGGGGACCAGAATGACTAGGCCATGGAGAGCAATTTAGCATGGACATCGGGATATAGCCTACTCTTTATAAAGGATGCCCAGAGATCTTTGATCACCACAGAGAGTCAGGGATTTAGTTTTACGTCTCATCCAAAGGACGGCACCATATTTACAGCACAGTGTCCACATCACTGCACTGAGGCATTGGGACCCACATTCAGACCACAGGGTATGCACCCCTCCTGGCCTCAACAACTCCTCTTCCAGCAGCAACCCAAGATTTTCCTACATGGTTGGTCTCCCATTCAAGTACAGTGGAACCTTGGTTCACAAACGTCTCTGAACACGTACAAATCGGTTTACGAGCAAAAAGTTTGCCAAACTTTTGCATCTGTTCACGACCACACACTCGGTATATGAACAAGCCAGTTTCCCTTTCGGTTTGTGCGCGCCGATGATTTCCGCACATGTTCAGTCTCTCCCTGTGCATTCCCTGTGCCGCAAAAGAGAGTGAGAGAGCGCGCGCGCGAAAGAGAGACACACACACACAGGCGCGCAAGAGAGACACACACACACAGGCGCACGAGAGAGACGCACACACACGCGAGAGAGAGGGCGCTGGATGCATAAGGCAGAGAAGGCAGTTAAAGAATGTACTGGGCTTGTTTTTGTTTTCACTTCTGTTTACAGCGATCGGTTCGTAGCGTGCATTGTTGCAATGTTACTTTTCTTGGAGGTTTATTAAATTACGGAATTTTCAAATGTTCATTTTTTTTCCCTGTGCTTAAAACTCATTAAACAACTGTTTTTAGTCAGCGGTTGGTAGCGCTATAGCGCGAACTCTTGCAGTGTTAGTTTTCTCTGTTGTTCAAGGTTTTTGCAGTGTTATTCAATGTTTTTACATTTAGTTTACTATTACGCTGCGCATTCTATGGTATAATCTATATATATAATTCACTAAGCCGGGAGACAAGTAGCCACCCATGGAAAGCACGCCGGAAGGGGCGTGGATTCACTAAACCGCCGACAAGTAAGACGCCAATGGCGCACGCAGGAAGGAGCCATGCCCACCAATTCTTAGACCATTGGATACGACGAAAGAATCACAGAGCCACACCCACCAACTCGGACGTGACGCCTCGGAAAACATGTCGTCATTTCTGTTTGTCTGTGCCACAGTTCACTTGCAGCTCTGAGCCACGTTGACTTTTCATTAGTCAACCTCAGTGGAACCTTGGTTCACACAGAGGCAGCGCCAGAGAGAGACAGAGGCACACACAGGCAGCGCGAGAGAGAGAGCCGCGCACACACACACAGGCAACGCCACAGAGAGACAGAGGCACACATAGGCAGCGCAAGAGAGAGCCGCGCAATCCTTTAAAACTGAAGTTAAAACACAATGAAGGAAGCAGTCTTTAAAAACCAATAAGCCCTGTGCCTCTTTTTCATTAGCGTCTCACCTGCTTCAGGCCCTGCAACAGTCGAGACGCTCTCTCTGCAGCTGACCTTCTCTGTGCCTGACTCCACTACTGTCAGTCGCCTGATTAAAAATGGCCTTTTGAAGGCGAGCTATGGACCCGCTATACCACAGGAACACATTGCCTTCAAGCCTGCTCTCGCTCACTCTAACGTACCGGCTTGCTCTCTCTCTCTCTCCTCACTCGCTCACACACTGCACAGGGGAGAAATGCCCACAGCACGAGTCTACCCAGAAACCGTTTCAGCCACACTTCCACGCCCCTCGCTACACTGTGAGTGCGATGATTATTTATTTAAAAATGGGCTTTTGAAGGGGAGCTGTGGTCCCGCTATACCACAGGATCACCTGTGACATTGCCTTCACATTGTTTTCCTTTTATTTATGATCCTGTTGAGCAGATCAGACACCCAGGCAAACAACACTGAATAATCAATAGCTGCAACCACTTTGCCCGCCCCAACTCCTCACCTGAGTCGGTTTCGTCTCTGTTCAGCAGTGTTTCCCAAACTCAGTCCTGGTGAACCCCTGTGGATGCAGGGTTTTGTTCCAACCAGATTCCTAATCATTAATGCCGGTGAAACTCATTTGGGATAAGTCGGTTTTTCAAACGCAGCCGTGTAGCAGATTAGTCTAGCAGGATGTAATAATCCGAGATGAATGCGCGCCTCCGCACTGAGTGGAAACACAATGTATATTGCTGCAACAAAATGATGAAAGAACGGGCGCATTTTTTTCACACAAGCTGAGTGGGTGGGTGTTAGTTAGTTAATTAGCAACTCGAAGGATTTCAAGATATAATATACACAAGAGGTAACACTGCAAAAGCGGCCCATACCAGAAAAGACGGCTGGCAAATTAAAAGCGTGTGCATTGTACTTACTGAAAGCAGCGTTACGGATTTTGCAAATGTTCATTTTTTTCCCTCTGCTTAAAAAACATTGAAAAAGTGGCGCGGATTGGTTTGCAGCATGTAAAACAGTTTGTTTGTCGCGGATAATTTGCTATTCACACAGGGAGGAACCGGGAAGCGAACCCACAATCTTCCACTGTCTCCTTACTGCAAAGCAGCCGTACTACTACAGCGCCACAAGGCAGTTAAAGAATGCACCAGGCCACATGTTCATTTTTTCCCCAGTGCTTAAAAGACATTAAAAAACTGTTTCTCAACTGTGACTCCGGAACAACTCAGTATGCGAAAAGCGGCCAGAACCGCAATCAACAATGAAAACTCTACGTGACTCACAGGTAGTGATGGGCCGCTCGATACTCAGGTTTCGACACTGTGTCAAGCTTTCAAAGCACTGCAGATTTTAATACTTGATCGAATAATGACATCTGTGATTTAAAGATTTCACATTTTCTTTCTCAAATGTGCTTACCTATATCATGGCAAAGTACAGGGATAAACCTTTATTTTCTGTCTACTCCGTTTTAATTAAGACAGACCAAAGAAGACATTTAAGGCTATTAAATGTGATCTCAAGAAAAGATCAGGGTTAATTACTGTATAATACTAATAACAGGAGCGATTATAATGATACAGTGCAAAAGTAAATACTGAAATTGAAAGAGCTGGGAATGCATGAGGTGAGGCGTCTTATTTTGTTTAACTCTTGCTATCGTATAGTGCATTCTGCCTGTCGGCGTTAGTTATATTTATATTTTTTAGACATCACACACTACAAGCTGCTGACGAACCCTTCTCTTCGTTGTCAGTCTGAAAAAATAAAAGCAATACGACTTTTAACAGACGTCATTGAAGTGTATCATAAGTTTCTGTAACGTTAATGAAAATGGCCAGGAGGTGTCACGAGAGAGGCGAGTGTCAAATGCTTTGAAGCTTCGATACGATTTCCGACACAATTGCTTCAAACGTGTTGATGCTTCGTGAGGCTTCACCCCGCCCATCACTACTCACAGGTTACTGAACGAGAAATCAGCAGACTAGCATGACGGATGGGGCGTAATGGGCGTCCTTCCCCTCTCCTCCGGATTTTTCAAATGTTAATTTTTTCCTTGTGCTTAAAAATCATTAACAAAGCGGCCTGATTATGCGGCGTATGGTATGCCGCGGGTTGGCTACTTAACTATATTTGTGCTTAAAAAGTTAAAAAAATATGTATTTGCATACAGTTCGTACGGTCTGGAACGGATTAATTGTATTTACGTACAGTCCTATGGGGGAAATTGCTTCGGTTCACGACCAAATCGGGTTACGACCAGAGTTTTGGAACGAATTATGGTCGTGAACCGAGGTTCCACTCTACTAGCAAGGCCTTACTATGCTTAACTTCAGGTGGATGACCTCTTCTGAAGTGCATGTGGTATGACTGCTGGTGTAAACCATAATGTTCATGGACAGATACTACACTGTTAAGATCCATGTGTGTGCATTAATTACTTTGGGATTGCTTTGTGCTACTGTGTATCTAAATGAAAGTATACTTTCATGTTTACATATTTTGTAATTACAAATTTGTAAAGTTTGTTATACTATTTTACCTATGAAACTGTTACGGTGCTCTAAGCTTATACTCAGTGAAGAGCGTGATTTAAAAATAAACTCAAATGAATTGAAAACTGAAAGGCAACCGACAACCTGTATGAAAAAACTGCTTCAAATTATGCAACACATTTATTTAACAGACAAATTAAATGGGGTAGAAAAGTAGAAAATGTAAAGAGACATGATGGGAGCATTTAGACTTGTTGCTGGAAGTGACCAGGCCAAGAATTTAATGTTAATTACTGTAGCTTTGGGGCAGCACCACTTAGCACTGCTTACTTAACATACATAAGGATCAAAAGTCCATTTTATACAAAAGAAAAAAAGAATACTGTGTCATCTGTCAGATGTTCTATCAGACGGTTGTGGCGAGTGCCCTCTTCTACACGGTGGTGTGCTGGGGAGGCAGCATAAAGAAGAGGGACGCCTGACGCCTGGACAAACTGGTGAGAAAGGCAGGCTCTATTGTAGGCACGGAGCTGGACAGTTTGACATCCGTGGCAGAGTGACGGGCACTGAGCAGGCTCCTATCAATTATGGAGAATCCACTGCATCCACTAAACAGTGTCATCTCCAGACAGAGGAGCAGCTTCAGCGACAGACTGCTGTCAATGTCCTGCTCCACTGACAGACTGAGGAGATCGTTCCTCCCCCACACTATGCAACTATTCAATTTCACCCGGGTGTGGGGGATGTAGGTAAACGTTAACATTATACATTTTTATCACTCTTTAATTTAATATTGTTTTTTTATCAGTATGCTGCTGCTGGAGTATATGAATTTCCCCTTGGGATTCATAAAGTATCTATCTATCTATCTACATGTTGGAGAGAATCCGTCATCGCCCCCCGATCTGCAGCTTGAATCTAGTCACAGCAGCTTGACTGCACATTAAAACAGTGCCGAGGAAGCATCAAGCACTATCTGAGATCTACCAAACTACAACTCAGAAAAAGCTGAAACTTACTTCATTCCCTACACAGGATGAAAAATAAATTTCTGATTTTAACACCCTTTTATATAAAGAGTTAAAAAGATTATTTCATTCTTGAGTTCTTATGTAGCTTGTTAGAAGCAGGCTCTTGGAAATTGATCAAAGTAGTCATGTTACTTATCTTATCTTATCATTTTGTGAGCTCTCCTGGCTATGTGAACACATAAGGTTCAAAAATTAGTTCAAGTGACATGCTTTTCACTGACACCTAGGCTAGGATGCTGTCAGTTACACATATGGAGGCCCAGAAATTACACTTCTGGAGACCATGAGGATGTCATCAATGCAGCTTGTGATGATACTCGATGTTCTACTAACAATGGAGGAACAAGTCAGAGGGAGAAACAATTAGGATCAGAAGGCTATCTGTTCAGCATAGGAAAAGACCACCTTTCATGCCACAAAAAGAAGCTGGCAAAAAGAGATCAGGGGATATACAGAAGTTTAAAACATGACAAAGTCAAAATGAGAACATTAAGTTTAAAGGGCACCATAACCAAAATGCTAGCAAACTTCTAGTCAAAATCTCCACTAATATTCTTAAACAAGAAATCACAAAAAAAATCAAACACACTAAAAATAACACCAATCCCAGATGTCAATGAGCATGCGGCTCTGGTCTTTGAATTGTTTTGTCAATGATATAATATGATGTGATGCCTAGAAAATGGGAACAGCTAGGGACAGCTACTAAAAATGAAGGCTCCCAAGTTTAAACTATATGTCACTGCAGCAAAACAAATACATAATAGTAACAATGATTAACATTGTTAAACAGAGACAATAACTGATTAAAATAACTATATAGGGAGATTCCCTAATGTCTAAAACCTTCCAAAATACCACAAGACCTTTCAACAAAATTTATACGGAATAGGAAAAAATTTATGTCTGCTTGAATCGTATCATATGTGATGTGGAACTATACAAAGTTTGGTTGGTTGCGATTTGCTATAACTCTTTCCACAGTTCCCAGCAGAAACCCCGTTACTAACACTGGGTCAACTAAGCACACAAGGCAGACAGGAGTAAGCGTGTGCTTCATCTGCTGCTTTAGGCAGACAAAGTCACGTAGCTGATCTCATCCTGTTCCCTCAAAAGCCGACTTCCAGGTTCATTCTGCCAGAATGAACTCATTTTGGCTTTGGTTGAGTTTCCCTTGCACTCTGGCAGATCAGAGAAATAATAGACGCTCAGACTACAAATGGGATGTGCGCTAGCTCCAAAACGAGAGATAATGAAGTATCTGCTTAGAGACAGACAAAGCCTCATTCATGTCAGACGAATGCTGGAACAAGCTTGTCTTCAGGCTTTTTGTGAAGACAGCTGGCCCGCCTTGAGGTCGTTTGCATAACTGAGACCAAAGACAAGCGGCGCTTTTGTGGACACCTGGAACTTGGGCTACAAACGGCAAAAGATGTTGGGAGCCAGCAGGTGATGTACACCGTGCTGACAGTGAGTAGTCATGTTAGAAGCTGCAGGAATTGCTCAGTTTTCTATCAAGCAGTTTGTCTCTTCATTGTAAGAAACCTTCACACAGAGCAGCAGCGAGTCTCTTCGGCTTAGGAGTGTAAGCTGAGCTGGCTGACTAACAATGCCCCACTGCCGGCACACATTTGTAAAATGTGCTCAGCACCTTAATTGCAATGATGGACCATTGTGCATTAAGAATAAAAACTACAGTTATTATATATCATTTCATACACTGAACAAAGCTCAAAGTGCTTTACCAGAAATACAAATACTTGTAAAAAAATATATATAATAATTAACATAAAAACAAATTGTATGCTACTGAAACTTTCTTCAGCATTAGGGGGATCACAATACTCAGCTCCCTGAGAAGGTCTATGCCATAGTGCTAGAAAGGAGGATCCAACTGGTGGACAAACAATGCAGATTTCATCCTGGTGGCAGAACATTGTACCAGCTCTTCGCCCACACAAGAATTCTGAAGGTTTCATGGGAGTATGTTTTACATTTGTTTTGTGGACTTGGTAAAGACATGTGACCACATCCCTCGGAGTGTCCTGTGGGGAGTGCTTCAGGAATTTGGGGTACCAGTCCTACTTTCATGGACTATTCAGCCCCTTACAACTGGAGTCAGAGCTTGGTTTGCATTGCTGGCAGGAAGTCTGACTTATTCCTGATGGATGTGGGACTCTACCAAGGTTGCTCTTTGCCATCGATCCTGTTCCTAATTTTTATGGACAGAATTTAAAGGTGCTGCCGTGGGTAGAGGGGGTGTAATTCGGTGACCTCAGGATTGTATTTTTTTCAGATGTTTTGTTCCTGTTGGTTTCATCAGTGGGTGTGCACTAGTGTGGCTTGCGGGGGAGTGTGAAGCAGTTAAAATGAGAATCAGCATCTCCAGGCCTGAAGTTATTGTTCTCTGCAGGAAGGGTGGAGTGTCCTTTCCAGGTTGGGGAGAAGTTTCTACCTCAGCCAGAGGTGTTTAAGTATCTTGGGGACTTGTTCTTGAGTGACCAAGAGATCAATGTAGAGCTCCTACTCCTCCACATTGCAAGGAGCCAGTTGAGGTGGTTCAGGAAACTGATTAGGATGCCTCTTGGATGCTTCCCTAAGGAGGCATTTCCAAATGGGAGGAGACAATTTGGGGTACACCCAGGACATTCTGGAGAGAATTAATCTCCTATCTGGCCTGGGTATGTCTTAGTTTCCCCTTGGAGGATTTGTAGAAAAGGGGATGTCTGGGCATCTTTACTTGCACTGCTGTCCCCACGACCTAGATACACTAAAAAGTAGAAAATAGATGGGTGATGGATGGATGGGCTACTGAAGATACATAATAAGAAGAAGAAGAGCAGTGGAGAAGATGACAATAAAGAAGACATAGACTTTGAAGTAAAATGCATTGAATGCTGCCTACTTGGCTCTTAAACAGCTTCGTATTGAGTTCAGGAGCTGACTGACTATAAAATGAAGTCAGCAAAAGCTGAACAAACTACAAAGTCAATTGATTAACTCTTTTAGGGCGGATGTCGACTTTTGTCGACAGGAGGGGTTGAAGGCGAATGTCGACAAAAGTCGGCATCCAGGGATAGGGGGCGACAATCAGCTGTTAATGGCGACAAATCTCACTGTCACGTCACAGGCATTCCCTCTATGCTTGGAGGAATGCTAGACTCGTTGACTCGGCAACTAAACCTTGCGTGTGCGTGAGTTGTGAAATGTAAACAATGGCAAGATGGCACTGACATGTGAAAAGGCAGCGAAGCAAGTGCAGAAAAGAAAACACTCGGCAGACGATGTTTTGCGCATTATCGCGGAGTCGGACTCTTGCATCACATTCTCGTTTTTCAAAGTGGAAACCCACAACGAAAGACGAGATGAAGCGCGCTGTGGCATTACAAATAGAGATGGGACAGAACTGGTGATATAACTTCAGGGAGCATTGGTCCAAACGTGTTTTGTCCCCTGGTGGCTTAGGTACGTGCTGCTGCAAAGTTTTATTCACTTCTGTAATAAACAGAAGCAAATCCCATGGGGTGAGCCAGGCTATAATGCCATACATAAAGTTCATAAAGTTTCAGAAGATGAAAAGAGGTGACAATACGGTTTTCATGCAGGCAGAAAACTTGGTGGCAGTGGCATGGCACGATGGCAAATGGGTGACTTGTCTCTCTACAGTACACACTAACAATATATGTGAGAAAGTGCAGCAACAGACAATTGAAAAATAGGCACCAAAGCAACACATATTGTAAGGAGTGCAATGTGGCAATGACTGAAATTGGCTGCTTTGAGCGAGATCAGACTTTGCTGTGTAAAATGTATGTGATATGTATGTGAAATCATAGAGTATGCAGGCTCATACAACATGCAAGACAGCAACATTTGTCAAAAGTAAATATTTTTTGTTGATTTGATATGTTAAACAATTGCTTTGTGTTCTTTTTTAAAAGATGTTAGTTTTTGGAAAAATATTCAGCCCTGGGAGAAAAGAAACAAAAAAAAAATTAGCCCTAAAAGAGTTAAATAACACAGGACAGGCATTATACCAAGCTCCAAGCAGGACTGGCAGATTCTTATTCTGTGTAGAAGTCATTGAAGAAGATGCAGCATACAACCTGCAACTTCACTCTTTGAAATTCTGTGGTCTTCATCTATTAGTGTGGATACCACAAATATGGAATGTAGCAACATCTGCAGTTTAACTGTGGCATCACTATGGTGCATAAACTTCTGGCACAGTGTTTGACCTAATTTGGGCACGTCCACCATACAGAACTAAAATGGATTGTTCCACTTTGAAATTCAGTTCAATCCACTTTAGTTTTCCACATAGAATTCTTCACTGATAAACATAAGTGAAGCCCAACAATATCTATCCCTTAATTCATTTCCACTTCACTTTCAGGGATTGCTTTAGATACTCACTAGCTCTAATTCTAAACATGCAGCTTTAGTGCATTTCATGCACTTAGAACTGAAACAGCAGACTGCAGGTTCTCAAATTAGGTGACCATCATCAGGACTGCCTAATTGCCTTGTACTTCCTCTATATTATTTGTTTCTCCCATTCCTTTCCCATCAGCATCTTTACATTTTACATTTCCCAGTTTTCTCTGATCCCCTACTTCCAATACTGCCCGGATTTTGTGGGGATTAAGCCACTTTGGATTAGTGCACTCACATATGATGAGCACCTGAGGACTATAAAGGTCTGCGACCATTAACAGCATCGTGGTGTGGTCTTGTTTTTATCCCCTCTGTCCTTTGCTAAATTATTTCAATCATATCTGGCTATCTTGTTTTGTTTATGTCTGGATTTAGTATGACGTGCCTTTTCATTTAGGTTTTATGGATTTTGGAATTCTTATTTTGGCTTAGAATTTCACTTTTGGATTACACTTTGGTGAAGATAAATTTACATTTATGCTGTTTACTTAAGGTTTTGGTATTTTGCCATTTTTATGTTTCCAACCTCTGCAGTATTACTTATATATTATTCTACTTGCTTTATTTTATATTGTTTAGGGTAGTTTGCATAGTTACTTGGATTTATTATCTATTTATTTGAGTTCATTGTTGGAATATTCTTTGTAAAATGTAATTCATTAATAAAGATGACTAAAGTTTATTTAAGTGGCTTAATCTGTTTTAGGAAGGCTTTTGTGGTTTTGGCCTTACCTTCAGGGATTAGATCATAACAACATGAAGTAGGCCATGGGCCAAACAGAGAAACAATTTTCAAATGGACATTAAGGAAAGCAAATGTTGTTCATCTTCACCTTTTAGAAATCTCAAAATTATCTCCAGATATCTCTATAAATTCACTTGGCTTTGAATTGCAGCCATCTCCAGAGGCACACAGAGGCCAAGAGCACCTGAGTTAGGGTCTTCTAGAGTCTGGCTACAAAGTTGTGCTCTTCAGTGTGTGAGTCCTACATGTGTTGTATTAACAGACACCTTTAATCTTACTGGAGGATGACAAAGCCCCCCATATTATGTCGTTTAGTGAGTGTGCAACTGAAAAAGGGAGGATGTTTGAGTATAAGAAAGAAAGACCTTTACTGAGGGGGCATAAGCAATAAATAATTTTAAAGGGTATGAGGAAGAAAATGCTTTCTTTGAAGTGAATATGGATGAAAGACTATCACTGGTGGGATTAGAGGAAACAAAGATTTCCCTGGAGGTACACGAGGAAGAAAACCATTTCAAAAGATTATTGTGGAGGCAATGCCTTTACCGGAGCTGTAAGAGTAATCAGGAACTTCTCTAAAGGTGCAGGAGGAAGAAAGATCACCCTTTCAGATGAAAGTGGAAGAAATGCGTCTACTGAACGTGGCAGAGGTCAAGCACAACAATCAAAACACTCCAATCGTACAGAAATGGGGGTGAATTTGGTGTTTTAAGAAGCAGAATGAGAACCACGGACAGTAGAATAGTGGGACAAATGACAGCGACTCATTAAAAGACTAGCAGTCAGCAGACGATGAATATGCTGAGCTGAAACTAAAATCTTTTAGACTAGTGGGGTTGACTGACCAGACAAACTACCAATGATGCAAAACAATAATCAAGAGATCATGTTAATAGGAAACCTGAAATTCATTATCAGACAAACCATGAATTATAACACCTAAAAATACTTTTTAGGTAAGGCTCAGACACAAAATAATTGCAACCTCTCACTTGTGCCAAATTGACGTACTGTATGTGCTGCAGCAACAATGGTCTGGGAGACATCCATTATAACCAGCACAATGCCAATACTGGATAAAGTCTTCAAACTGAGACAAAAAAGATTGTAAAACATAAAAAAACACACAATGAAAAAATATCCTAAACACTCTAACAACCCATCCAGACTACTATACATATTTTCATTTGCCCCACCACCTCAGCATTTTCAACCTCTGAAAATGTAGGCTTTTGAAAATGTTCTCCAGAGTTGGAAGTCTTTCGTAAACACAGACTCTAATTGCACTCTGATTTGTTTGTGCTTATTAAGTGGCATTTCCCCTGATTGGATCCTGCTCATTACAACCCCTCATTCCCTGACTGGTCAAATTTCACTAAAGAAAAACATTCCAACATAGAGGACGCACAGAGGCGCTATCCATGGCGCTTGTTGTGTTGCTTACCTCTATGCATCTAAATTGCATTTTGAATGCTGCATACATGGCAAAAGGCAAATCATTCATCAGTCGCTACAATTTTGCAAGAAATCCTATGGTTGACAGTGTCACTGTCACTTCAAGGATTTTTCCAACCTCTAAGTGTGATACTTTCGTAAACAATGTGAAAATGCCTAGTGTGGACGGAGACCACTTTTGTTTAAAAATAACATTTTTCAAGTGAAAATCTAGTAGTGTGGATGATCTAGTAATGTGGATGTAGCCTAAAATATTGATTCTCAAATTTAGCCTTGGGGTACTGTTGTGGCTCTAAATGTTTACTCCAATTACGTTCTCAAGTCAAATAAAATTAGGAGCACATGATACTGGATGTATAAATGAGCTAACTAGCAAGAAAGAAGATCAGGTAGAAATTTAGAGGGAAAAACTTTGCCACTGGCAACATGGTGTGAGAGAGGGCTAGTGCACTACTTGCTATAAGGTCTTCAGTGAAAGGCCAAGGGAAGGCACCATAGCTTCAGTTAGCATTTCTTTATTTTTCATACTATGATTATTTGAAACTTGTCACACACGTGTGAGTAGGATGAAGTTGTATGGACCAAGCAAAGGTAATTCCACGCCTGGCCAGGGGGTGGCGGGGTGCACTAAATCTACTCCTGTTATCTCTACAGACCAGTCACGGGAAAACCTGTCTGATTCAGAGCTGATGACTTCGCTTCCGGCACTCAGCATCACAACACTTCCAGTTCCGACACCCAGAAGAATGTCACTTCCGGTTCTGGCGCCCAGAAGAATGTCACTTCCGGTGTACAGACTGACATTAGAAGAACATTGCTTCTGGTCTGATCCCTTAAAGCCGCCATCTTTGCAAACCCTCACCAGTTCTGTTTTGGACTCAGTATTGTGAACATCTCTGTGCTATTCAAAACCCTTTTGCAGCCAGGAATATTATACAGGTGGCTGCCCCAAACCTTTTTAAGTATGTCGAGTCTCTTAATTTTCACACACTGTAACCCATTAATGTATAATGTTGCATAATAATAAAGCTTGTTAAAATCATACATGGTGGGGGGTTAGAAAAATTATACTTTACAATATAATTATAGTTAGCATTAAGTAATAATAATGGCATAAACTTGTCATATTAGAAGCTAAGAGGATAATTTAAGGGAAAATGTAAAAAACTTACTTGTGTCCCATTTCATGAGCAATTGTGAAAGCCAGGTTCAAGCCGTTGTCTTCAGCCAGAATACATTTTCTTTTCTCATTGCACATTCCATTTAAATATGCAATACCTAGTACAAAAGAAAGAAAGAAAACTATACGTATTTATATTCAAGAATATTACATATGTCAGCTTTACTTTGTCTTGATTTTTACGTAGGTGGGATCTATGCGACATTCGCTCTGTGGACAACCAGCATTGGACAGCTGCATTAGCAGTGAGCAATGGCTTTGAAGCTAGTTGTGCATTATAAAAATGTCACTTGTGGTGTTCACCTCACATGCAAAATTTGCAATATATATAAGATGACAAACAGAAGAATTCTAAAATTAGGCAAATTTTTATCTTTTGGTGTCTATAAAACAAGGGTGGACATTACAGCACCAGAAGTCATCCAAAGAAGGGATAACAGACTAAATCCACGACTATGGAATATGACTTATGAGGGAGGATTCCTTATTTATTTCAAACAAATGACATTAACAACATTTTTCAAAATATGAAGCAAATAAGTACGAGTAAGGTTGATGAATAGTCATTAAATTAAATTCAGCTATTTACAAACAACATCGAGGGAATGATGGAGGTTCCTCAGAGTTTTTTTTTTTATAAATTTATTTATATATTTATTTTTATTGAATTTATTAAAATCAAATAACATTCCATACAAGCAATTCAAGTTTTACAAAACTAGGTTTGAAACAAATCAACCCCCACCCCTGAGAAAGACAGCTCAATTTAAAAGCTTATTCTAAAATGTTATTGATTAGATCCTGCCAGGCTTTGAAAAAGTTTTGTACAGATCCTCTAAATGACAATCTGATTTCTTCCAATTTCAGATAGTATATGATATCAGTTACCCACTGACTTAAAAGTCGTGGGGTGGGACTTTTCCAGTTGAGAAAGATAAGTCTACATGCTAGTAGTGAGGTAAACACTATTACAGTTTGTTTGTTGTTCTCCACTTTAAGGGCATCTTATACTCCACCAAACACAGCTGTTAATGGGTTAGGAGAGATTGTGACATCAAGGCTGTCTGAAAGGCATTTAAAGATTTTTCTCCAGAATGATGTTAATTTGGCGCAGGCCCAAAGCATGTGGCCCAATGAGGCTAGAACCTGATTGCAACGTTCGCAGGTTGGATCTTGCCCTGGAAAAATTTTGGACATTTTTAAACGAGGCAGATGCGCTCGATATATAATTTTAAGTTGAATAATTGTATGCTTAGCGCATATGGAGCTCGAGTGAATTCTGCGCATGGCTGCCTTCCACTCCTTTTTTGAAATGTTGAATAAGAGATCCTTTTCCCACTGTACTCTGGGATCTTTAAAAGGGAGGGCCTTTAAAAGGTTTTTATATATTGCGAAATGCTGTCTGAGTCCTCAAGACTGATCAATATTTTTTCCGGAATAGAGGTAGGTGGGAGGTGAGGAAAATTGGGCAGGTTTTGTTTAACAAAGTTTTTGATTTGGAGATAATGAAAAAAATGTGTTGCTGGAAAGTTAATTTTGGAGTGTAATTGTCCGTAGGATGTAAAGACGAGAGGTAACTTTTTATTGAATAAGAAAGGAAGTTGTCAGGATTACAGGTATCAACGTGGTGGATTGACCCTAAAGAAACCTCCAAAGGAAAATATAGCAGAGTGGCACTTTTGCATGCCAATTGGAAAAGACAGGGTAAGGATTTGTTGGCACCACACACAGAAATAGAGCAGAGGGAAATTAGAGTTGGCACAGAATGTTAAAGGTCCTCCATTTCAAAATCTAGGCTCAAAACCATAAAATAACTGGAAGGTGAATTGTCAACAGAACTGAGACACACAACTTCTAAATAAGCCAAAAAAAAAAACAATTACTATGAATAAAAAAAAATGTTTGCCTGTTGGATCCCAAATCTTGGATGCTGCACTGAATGCTATTCAGTGTTATAAGCTGTGTATTTGTGATTCACTTAAAATTAAACAATTAAAGAATATTCACTGATTTGTAACTAATTAATACAACGCACTCACATAATAATATTCCTGGAGGTTAATGCCTTCTAAATATCCACAAAAGAGCAGCAGAAAAAAATATAACAGAAGGAAAAAATTGACCACACATGGAAAGTGAGCAATGAAAAACCAACAGATGATTGATAAATGAGAGAGAAAAGACAAGTGAGGATCAGAAAACAGAAGAAGCCAAACAAGAACAAGCAATTCAAAGGCAAAACAAAGTCAAAAGTCAGAACTGGAAAACAGTCATAACTAGTACACAAAATCCTAAGGCTAGAGCCTACATGACAGAAAGCTAAAAATCACTACAATGATCAAAACTTTTTGCGTCCACTGAGGGACAAAGGCTGTGTGCGATCAACGCCATATTTATGCAGTTACATGTGGTGATGTTACCAGTGCAACAGATGTGGTCAAGTAACCAACTCCAAAGTGTTGCATAAACAGAAAATCTACTCGGTACTCTCTATATATAAAATCCTAAGCTTAAAAGTGCAATGATTTTATGTCACCCTTCAAATTGGGCTTATTTTAAAACCTACATATATATGTTTGGTAGCATTCTTTTCAGAATTTATCGAACTTTAATGTTATGTTTTTAGATTTTCAGATTCTTATTCCGTTTTTAAATTATAAACTAAAAAATATCAAGAACTCATGTCCCATGAGACAGGAATTTGTGCCAAGAGATTTAACCACACCCATGGCAGGAAGTAAAAGACAAAGAGTAGATGACAAAGACAGCTGCTGTACAGGCTTTTAAATGTTCAAAGTGCTGCACAAGATGCAGATCACGTGACACGGCAGCAGCAGCAGACAAGCCAGCAGCTGATAGAGCAAAGAGGAGGTAAAAAAAACTGTATTTGTTTTCCATTGTATCACCGTTTAAGGTGGGGTTTCAGAGGAGCGACTGCGTCTCCTTAGGGTGCGTTCAGCCCACTTCTTCACAACGCGAGCAGCAGAGTCGTGAAGTGGCTAGTGATCGAAGCGAGCAGGGGGGATCCCCCTAGTTAACTTTTAAACTTACAAGACAAAATGTGAAAAAGACACCAAAATGAACTATTGTAATGCAGGAAGGAATAAGAGGGAGACGATAAATGGCTGGGGACCAAATGGTCTCTAGATGAATGCTGGCAAACTAAATGAAAGTGAAAGTAAATTAGGGTATGATTGCGGAAACGTTTGTGTCGTGGATGCCTCTTCCTCAGGATTTCTCAGAGCTCTGAGCTATTTAAAATCCAGCCTGGTAAAAGAATACTGACATCCGGAATGCTTCATTTTTTCTTTTTAATTTTCCGCAGGGTGGAAGAGGCAGGACCTCCAGAGCTAAGCAAGAGGTGGCAGGCAAATGGAGGGAAGCTGTTAGTGACCATGCATCTCCCGACAGCAGGAAGTGAATCCTTACCTTAGCAATGTTGCTTGGATGCACCCTACTCATGCACTTGCAGCACTAGTGACTCAAAACCCCAAAACAGACAAAATTACACATATAACAAAAATTCATATATTAGACACCTGATGCTGCTTTGCTACTAGGTGCATGTTAAGTAGAGAAGATATGTACTGTATCATTTTCATTTTTCCTTGGTAATCTGTCATTTTGTCTAACTCTTGGTTCTCATGCTGCTGTCTTTCCTTTTCTATTTATCCTCAGACCAGGGAGGGGACACACATGTTTTCTAAAGCTGTTTTAATGGGGATATCTAGAATTTCTGATTAAAAATCAAAACTCCAATAAGACGTGTGTATGTAAAACTGACTAGTCTGCTGGCCTGTACTGCCATTGCACTTTCTATTGACTATTTACAACCATGAGGGATAAAAGGCTGTAAAATGAGCACAGCAAGTAGAACAAGGAACAGGCCAATGGCACAGAAACCTTCTTCACGCTTATTCACTTCAGAGAGCTTAAAGAGAAGAGAGGGTTTCATTAGCAAGTCGTTTCCCATACAGCAAGAAGCAGAAACAAAGTCTTTTTCCTTTCTATATACGGTATCTATGCCTTGATTTCCTGTGGCTTAATAACACAGATGGAACTGTGCCAATGTTTAAAAAAGAAAAAAAAACTAAACAATCACTGCTTTGTTCAATGAAAGCTACCTCAGCCTCCGAGTGTCTCGTCAGTGCCCTGGGATATTGTATTAGGCCTTGTAATCTGTGGTGTCAGAGCTGCCGCGGGTTCTGAGCCAAGGAGAGATTATCCAGAGTCAATCCTGGGAATGCCGCACATTGATCTTATGCAGGCTGTAGGCCGTTTTTTTTTTTTATCCCATCTTGACTTCTCTAAGGGACTCCACAGAGATGGCCAGAGGGCACCAGATTAAATATCACGACACATAGCAGAACAACTTCCAAGGATATTTGGTGAGCATTTTCCTTTATTTACTTGGCAAATAAATCAGCTGCATCACAACTTTATGCTTATTTTGCACATTGAAAATAACTTTAAAATATAATAATAATAATACACAAATACAATATTTATGCATCGTTCTCATTAAAAACAATATAAACACCGGAAGAGGACAGAATGGGTCTTAAAGCAGACATTTGCAGACTTGCATCTTAACTTGAAATTGGCAGCAGGCAGGAAAATACTTGAGAAGACAAAACTAGTAAGAAACGCACCAAACGGAAGCCATGTCAAGAGGCAGCACACAACACACAATCAATCTGGCCATCACATTACAGCGACCTCAGGCAGAGCTACAGGACAACTATAAGAGGCAACTGGCCGCTCTTGGCAAACTGATTTATGTTTCTTTATGCTAGAGAAATAACTTTTTTCTTCTTAATGATTACTATTTATTTAGCAGGCAGCATGGATTTGCCTCTCGGATTAAGCATCCTGGATCCCAATCCCAGTGCTGCCTGAACAGACTCTGAATCCTCCGCAACACTGAATCCGATTCAACAGTTTGGAGAATGTTATATTTTAACTTTATGTCTGTAGAGAAGATGACTAACAAAATATTAAAGTATATACTACATATACATGTACTTACTAAGGTAAGGTAAGATTTTACCGAACTCTGTAGACATTATTGCAATGGCCTTATGAACCTATATGTGTACACACACTGGTGATACACACTCCAGGTTCCTCCCAGATATGTATTACCACCACAGTCCAAGAGGGGTGCTGCCGCAGTTTTGTCTTCCTTTGCCTTCACAATACCAAGAGACCACCCAGTGAGGGCAACTGACTGCTCCTTCTGGCCCCTAGACCATAAAAGCCCAGGAGCCCAGAAGGAGGCATCACTTGTTGACAAGAGCTCTGACAAGAAAGCTGTAAACACAGAGTTCCTTAGAGCCTTAATAAGAAGCCTTGACAGGTAGCACTTTTCTGTTTAGAATGACAGAGAGCATTTCTTTCTGTAATGGTGCCACCGAGTGCAATTTTCTTTTGATTTTTGAAGTAAACGGGGCAGCCAGATTGGTGCACCAAAATTAATTGCTTCTATCAACCTGTTATTAGCTCGGATGACCACAACACACACACACAAAGAGTACATTGCAGGGTATGTAAAAAAACACAGAGGTGAAAGGAAAGTGAAAGTGACATGCCGTCATCCATTGTGTGTCTGAAAAATGAAAGCAAAAGTGACACTCCATCCAAAAGATATCTGACCCAGTTCAGTTCTAACTGCTGAAGGATGTGCTCGTCTGATCTTTTTCATGCTACTGAAGCAATCAATAATTTTTATTTTGTTGTTGCTGAGGTTGCTTTAAGGGAGAACAGTCTAAATGATACACTGGAGTGCTGATACACAGGGTAAGCAATTTGAAAAAAAAAATCACTAGAGTATCTAGTTTTAAAGCTATATTTTTACTTTAATGAAATGTTTAGTTTCTTTTCACTATTTATAATTAAAGTGCAGACACTGTTTTAATCTTTAATTAATCTCTGAGGGGTGGTGCAGTGGTAGTGCTGCTGCCTCGCAGTAAGGAGACCTGGATTTGCTTCCCGGGTTCTCTCCGTGTCTGCGTGGGTTTCCTCCCACAGTCCAAAGACATGCAGGTTAGGTGCACTGGCAATCCTAAATTGTCCCTGGTGTGTGTGTGTGTGTGCTCTGCAGTGGGCTGGCTCCCTGCCCAGGGTTTGTTCCTGCCTTGCGCCCTGTGCTGGCTGGGATTGGCTTCAGCAGACCCTCGTGACCCTGTGTTAGGATATAGCAGGTTGGGAAATGACTGACTGACTAATCTCTGAGGTAGAAGGCGGCCATGATGTCATGTCACGCACATTTGGAAATTAACTATTCTGTTAACAATACAATAACTACTCCGAATGGTAAACAGTGAATGACTGCTGTGAGATAAAAGTTGTCCGTGTTTTATTTATTCCATTTTCTTTATTTTAACACAATGTGTTTTAGTTTTGGCCAATATGAAGCATGCACATGAAAGCGTGTTCCGGCTTATTGAGAAGGTTGCCGGTCAGCAGTAGCAGTAGCAATGGGGCAGCAGCTGCAGGCTGAATAATGTATAAAGGAGAGTGGGTTAAGCTTAGAGGAAGGTTGGTTGTTTGTTATGGAGTAGAAGAGAAAGTGATTTCTGGTTCAGAGAGCTAACCGTCACTCCGATTAGTTTTTGGAGAGCAGAACAGAGGGCTGGGGGGCTGGGTGAGAGCTCTGTGAGGTGGATGTGCTCTTGTCAGCTGAATAGCTGAAAAGCAGAGCTGGGGAGAGGAAGAGAGACCATGGGAGCGAATGGAAGGAGGGAGTTTCGAAACAGAAGCATCTGGGTAAGGACACGATGCACTGGGAGCTGCGGTGATTGGTGGAGGTAGCAGCTCCATTAACTGCGGGAAACAAAACAGGTGGCAGTTCAGATCAATGGTGACTGACTCAGGTTGCAGAATGGTGGGATCTGGCGGGCTGCATCAGTGGGACTCCCAATGTTCTGACAGAGTAGCTAAAACATTGACTTTACTTCTACTACTGTGGATTTTAACATATTTATTTAGATTCATTTATTGGCATCCAACTCATTGTTGGATTTTATGATAGAGTTTAAAGAAGAATTATTTATTGACTTATTTATTTAAAAATTCACTGTTTGCACCTTTATATGCACTTTATTTCTCTACATTTTCAATAAACTCTTATTCTTTTGACAAGTAAGTCTCGCCTGTTTGCTTTCTCACCCTGGTTTATCCTTGGTTTGACTAGTGATGGCCCAGACACAGGAAGATGACATGGCTGTGGGTTCAGGGCATCACAATAAGGAAAAAACAGCAAAAATATAAATAAACAAAAAAGACTTAAATAAAAAGGTACGTGATATAAGGATGTAAAAGCAATGCTTGTAGTGTTTGTGAGTATTTTACAATCTTGTCATCTATTGGAATATGTTTATCCATTGTTGTCATTCTTGCTTTCTGTATTTGGAATATGCCTGGCATGTTGATGAGCCATAGTATTAGCCATTGTTCTTCATCACTGAAGCACCTCAGTGTTTTGTTGAAGACTACTACTTACTGTGAAGGCTAGGGGACACCAGTGAGCCCCAAACCTCA
The DNA here is from genome assembly GCF_900747795.2 of Erpetoichthys calabaricus. NCBI lineage: Eukaryota > Metazoa > Chordata > Cladistia > Polypteriformes > Polypteridae > Erpetoichthys > Erpetoichthys calabaricus. The sequence continues at coordinate 28,380,962 of NC_041400.2, read as the reverse complement.
AACATGAACACAAAAACATATTCCTGAGTTCAAATAAGGGGTGTTTGTTACACAAAGTACCTTGTACCAAGCCAAAAACAACTTGTCTCTTCTCCTTTTTCTCCTCCTCTCCTCCCTCTACCGCACTGCTCTCCTCCAGTCAAGTGTTGCATTCCTTCCTCCCAGCCCCAACGCGCCTGGACAAGGCAGGCAGTGCGGTCCCTTTTATTAAGGACCCAGTAGTACTTCCGATACCAGGGCTTTTGCCCGTTGGAAGCAATTGCAGGTCATAGGAAAGTCCTAAATAACAGGGAGTGCATCTCCCTGCAGCATCCTCTTGTGGCACCCAGAGGACCCAGCAGGGCTGTGTTTCCGGATCATAATTCCCGGCATTCCCTGCTAGTTTCCAACCAAGTACTGATATGTAGGGCCGCTACCATCTAGCGTCCTGGGGGAACAAACATCTCACAGAGACAGTCCTTCCCTGTCCTTCTCTTTTAGTTGGTATGTCCATCCATCCTTGTTCAGGTAAGGCACCTTTTTTTCTCTCAGCAAGGATGTCTGTCTGTCCACTCGGGGCCTCCCTTCTGGGTAAGGAACCTTCCTCTCTCCTGGTTGGGATGCCTGTCCATTGCGTATGACACTTACATTACGAAAGTTGCACCGGCGATGTGCTCACTGTGGAGTGGTATTTTCCATCCATCCATCCATTTTCCAACCCGCTGAATCCGAACACAGGGTCACGGGGGTCTGCTGGAGCCAATCCCAACCAACACAGGGCACAAGGCAGGAAACAATCCTGGGCAGGGTGCCAACCCACCACAGAGTGGTATTTTCTCATACTGAAAACAAAAGAACATGTGGCCAAAATGGAAATTTTCCACTTGCTCTATATGAACCACCATTGTTTGAGGACCAGAGGTCCGTCTGTTTCCTAGTATTTAATGCAATTCATAAATGACCTTTTTATGAAGCCGTAAATAATGCTAAACTGCCTGAAGATGGGCAAATTGTTCTCCAAACACAAAGATAGTACCATGACTTAACATAATATGCTGGACACCAAAATTTGCAGAGAAAGTGCATTCTATAAAACAGACACGATGCAGTCTCTGAAAAAATTAAAGTTACAGCAGTCCAGTTGGCACAAAAAAGCAGCACTGGAGATTAGCATGGTTGCTATGCGTATACAATCAATGAGCCATTCTTATCATGAAAATGTGACAATCTTGGATGATGGTGACCTCAAAAAATGTGCACTGCAGCCACAACACACTAAGAGTCCCTCAACAATTAATTTGTTATTTCTACAAACAACTGAATGTGTTTGACGGGGGCCAAATCACTGATCTTTGTAAGACTGGGAATTCAGCCAAGCCTATCAGGATACATGCTGGCGAAGCAGATGTGACAACGGCCAACACTGGCTCATCATCAACAGTCCTGGGAATCCAACTGCGTGACAATCCCACATGGTGCTGCTTTTACATACAAAAAGGTGCACCTACCACCAGTTGCTGTATAACACCTTGACCATGGGCCAGTGACTCGTAGTGGTGCAACTCTGCTGTGTGAAGCTTGCCATTGACTGCTCACTACTACCAACTGTGTCTGGATAGGAGTCAGTGTCAAACAGAGTTGACTGGCATGCACAGCAGACATGCTTGTTTCAGAGACAAGTCCCACTTCTCCCTTGCAGACAACATTATAACAGCACAGGACCAGAACAGAAGATTTTATGGTGAGTGGGATGTTGCAGTATGATAACCTCTCTCCACTAGGAGACCATGCAGTGATGCCTTACAGTGACTGTGTCACCCGTTAAACACTCCTTCACGGAAGACCTGCCTGCTGACATTTTCCAACTCCACTATGACCAACCACCATGTGCGATTTCATGAGAACTCATTTGTGATGAACCACTCCCTTGCCCAGTGGGGCAGCAGACTAAACTCTGACAAAACATGAATGGGAAATCTAGGAAAGCCAACTGGCACTCCATTACACACCTAAAGAAGCAGTGCACACTTCACTCCATCACATGAGCCATTTGTATTGCCAGTCATGGTGGTTTAACCTGCTAACCAACTGTTCTCATCTATCCCCCTTTTGCCTAATCTATTTATCCAGTTCAGTCATAGTAGATCACGCTTCAAGGTGCATGCTTTGTTTTTGTCCAAGAGTGTACTTTGAGGATTTCTGAGAACCTAGTAAGAAAGGAGGGAGTACACAAATGAGCAGCAGGGTCAAACAAGTGAAAAGAACTGCTTCATTCTAACACCAATTCATGGCACCCAATTACTGTGCCCCTAAGTATAAGGAAGAACACTGGAAACCAATACTGACAAGAAAGAGAAATTAAAAAAAGACTGAGATATGAAGGAATGGACAACTGCAAGGTGCGAAGGGAAAGCAAAGGTCATGGAATTTAAATTCTGACAAAAAGAAAAAACTTATCAACTAAGTGATCTTTCTTACCATAACATCAAATTGGTCAGAATATAATAGATGACAGTGTTAATCTCACAGGGTCCAAACTTTGATTTAATAAAGAGAAAGACCCTTGCAATACACTAAGTGCTTACATAAATAAACAAACTTCTTAGGACAAAGATTTTGGTTTTGAACTTCAATTGTCCAGAGTTTGGTTTAGCTCTAGTAATTCTTGGGGAAAAAAAAAAGATGACTTTTGTGTATTTTGTGCATCGACCCCGTACTCTCTCCTGACTGCTATTCTGCCATATCTCTATAGAAAGATCATTCCTTTAGATCTCACTTGCTCAAATTAATATTTATTTATTCACCTGGATGTTTCAAATCTGTCCAATGTGTCCATGATACACAGTTATTCTGTGCTATGGACTGAACCAGATACCTTTTGACTGCTTAACCACTCGGCAAAACTGTTGGCCAGATCCACCTCAGATGTCACACAGTATGTCTCATTTTTGCTCCACTTTGGTTATACTCATTTTCTATGTGTCCAACTGCCCAAATGTGTTATACGATGCTGCTTGAAGCATGACTGAAATATACACCGATTAAAACAAATAAAAAATGTACATTTTAATTGTCTAAAGCTGTTGCTTTCAAAAGGCGGTTGCATTCAACTGAGCAGCTGCAGTAATAAAGTCTAGAAATTGCACGTTTATGTGGCATTTAACTTACATGTACCCTCTGGTGGTTACCAATGGATCTGCAGTATTAATAACAGGCAGACACAGAGCAACTGCACATATACTGTACAAGTATAACAAGATGGTGGTATGATAAGAATAAATACAAGATACAAGCTCTATTAATCCATGGAAAATGCAAAATTTGTGGTAATTATTCTTTTTACGTTTCTAAAAAAAGATCTTTTTTTTGGTGACATTACATTGCCGTTGTCATTTTCTGGATTAGTTTCACGAAGGCAGCTGTGTCCTTGATTGTTACTAGTGACGAGCAAAACAGTCAAGTTTCAGTTTGCGTACAGTTTCACATTGTTAATACTAAAATTCATTTCACAGGGGTCTTGGCACTTGCAAAATGCATTAAAGAGAGTTTCTTGTAAGTTTTAAAGTTGTTTTGCTCCCCCTTTCACATTTCCAGGTTTATCTGTCTTCTTTTTACGCAACTCACTAATGCAGATCAGTAAAATCGATTTTTGTTAAGCCTCTTGTTCAAATTCCCACGGGGGAGCACAATGGATTTTTTAAAAATGTGATATGTTAAATATTTTCTGCAAGAAAATCCCCCAAAACGCACAACAGTGCACATTGCTGTGTTTTCTACACAGGAAAACTCACTCCCCACCCCCATAATGCTACCTAGCAGTCACACTTTGCAGTTTCTCAATGGCTGCATAAAAGGTGGATGACTTGTACACTCCATGTGCCGTGGAGCTTGGAGTTTCCTTTCTGTCTGTCAATCTTTAGGATTGTGATCACCAAGACCGTCATCATAATTGTCAAAGAGGGGATTGTACTAGCGGAACAAATACAACAAATGGCTGACAAACCCAACAAAATATCTACATCAAACACGAAAGGAGTCTGGTGGGTTTTTTCCTCACTAGAGATGTTTATTTAAATAATAAATGACAGGCAGACACATGTAGAATTTACGCATGTCTTTCTTTTTGTGTTAAAGGCATGAATTTTTAGAAGTGAAACACCATTTATCTATTTATTTGAAACACAATGTTTCCATTTGATAAAACTTCTCACAAACAGTTTCACTCATCACTAACACTTACCTTTCTAATTGCTAACATGCAACGGCTGTCATCATGACCACTATTGTTGTGAATGATGCCAGCATACTCATTTTATTTAAGACGGCACCTTGGTAAAACCAACATTCAAGCTTTGGGTAAAAATAAAAGATAACAAACTTGAAGTGAACTTGTGAATCTAGTCAAGAAAAGGACCAAGATCCTCTGGTTCTTGCTTTGAACTTTGTCAATCAGTATTTTTGCATTTCTGCCAGTTTCGACCCACCTGAATCATGACTTCCCTCTCCCTTAGTTTCTAAAACCTACTTCTGCTTGTCTCCTGATTATAAAAAATAATCTCTTCTTCCTTTGGGATTGACCTTCTTGTTTTACTAATCACAGCAAAAACATCATGGTATCACATTGAGACCTTCATATGTTATTGGCGTACATGAAATCTAGATCATTCCAACAGATGCATGCTGACACATGCTTGGCAAGGCTTCACCTTTGCACAATCGCCTTTGTCTCCTGTGCGCTCTTGCTTCTTGTCATCACCAAACATTTTCTATCTTAGCAACCAGCTGTAGATTTATAGATTGAAAACAATTTTAAAAATGTACTCTGCTTCGGGAAACATCATGGTGGGAAATTTATTAGTGGCAGATACCTCTTTTGACAGACGGCTAGGTGTTACTGTTCAATCCATGCTTAGAGGAATTGTTCAGTGACACATATCAAAGTGAAATGTCAAATTAATTACTTTCTTCACAGATCTACAGCTAGAGGTAGGGGGGCAGTTTTCATAACCACATAAAAGCCTATATTATTTTTGCAAGTTTATTAAAAATCAAAAACTGAACTTTCTCATTAATATAAATACTCAGACACTTAATTCAGTATTTTATAAAAGCCCCTTTGGCTGCAATTACAGTTCCTTGGACATTATGGTTTGTTTTTTGTCCTGACATGAAGTATGAATTGTTGGACCTCATATCCACAGGTACACGTGTGACTTTCTAAACAATGTCTGGTCAATTCAGTTTGCCACAGGTGGATGCAGGTCAAGTTCTAGATATCTCAAGGAGAATTAACTCAAATTTTGAAGTGCCACAACAAAGGATCTGAATACGTATATAAATGAGAGATTTCAGTTATTGATTTTAAGTAAATCTGCAAGCCTTTGTGAAAATGTTTTCACTTTGTCATTATGGGATATTGAATGTAGACTGATGGGCAAAACTGGCAAATTTATCCATTTAAAATTAAATCTACAACACAATAAAATCTGCCAAAAGTGAATAGATCTGAAGATTTTGTGAATCCACTATATAGGACATACAAATAATGATAATAAAATATATATCTAATTGAAATATAGAATACATATATATATATATATATATATATATATATATATATATATATATATATATATATATATATATATATATATTAATTGGTATATTACATCTATTAAGGTTATATACTTTGTCACACATGCAGCTTGTCTAGCAGTAATTCTACTCCAAGTCAAGGGTTGGCGCTGTCACCTAATGTCATCCTTTCCTTTTGCCTCCAGACCTGAAGAATGACAACAAGATGTTTACTGATAATGCATATACATTTAGAAAATGGAAATTGATATCTATTGATACATTCTTGTTTATCATGGTGGTGTGTTTCATGTTAGTCAGACATGTGAGTAAGAATTTCTCTGTACTCTATACACATGTCAATGTAACTAGTATGACTTTTTGCAACATGTTTAATGTAGTTTATCTAGTGTCTCTAAAAGACTCTCTTGCCCTTCTAAATCAGTAAATTATTTATCATTCAATTTAGTAAGCCCACTTCAGAAAGTAAAATTCTAAATCTTCATACCCTACAGATCTAAAGGTGAAAAGCAAGTCTAAATTCTCTACACACAATCCTATTCTGGTTCTGCATGGCCCAGAGGCGCAGTAGCACTTTAGTAATGTTTCAGACACCTTTTTTAACATTATGCCATACTCCAAACAATATTAATCCCTTGGCACATGTTCACTATTCCTTTGCTGCTTTTTAATACACTCTACATGTACTCCAAATTATATTTATCCCACGACATATCTTCTGTATTTTATAGCAGTGCTTCAGACATTTTTTTTATCTCTTGGCACATCTTTTGTGCCCTGCACCAACACTCCAAATGTTATTTATAGCACATTTTTAGTATGCTTTACAAGAACTACAAATGACATTTATTCCTTGACATATCTTTAGTACTCCATGCCAGCTCTCCACATGTTATTTATCCCTTGGCACATTCTTAGGGTGTTGTATCAGGAGGCCAAGCTTTTTTTTTTTTTTAAATCTTGGCACATTTTGCAGATCTGCTTTACTTTGGGCACTAACAACATTAGCACCAGTGGGTTTTTATTGATGGACAATAGCACAGCTGAATCCTGCATATGCTGGCGCAAACAGAAGACTGTGACCAGGTGGGATTTACCTTTTATTTTGCATTTTTGTCATAAGAATGATGAAGATATTTTAATTATGTTTATTAATAATGTCATTTTACTCAAGGCTTTAAAGAGCATTTGCAGCATCTTCAGTATACAGTTAAAATAAAAACTCCTCTGCTCTACTCATTTTACAGGATTTACAAATATTTCCAAGTCAATGTGAAGGCTGAGCCTATTACATGGCTACACCGTCCTGCTTCTAAATTCTGACTATTCCTTTATTTTTTACTCATGGAAGGACTAAGGTTACTAAACACTACCAACTCTGACTGATAAAAAGCTTTCCACTGGTGATTAATATTAATGAATAACAAAGTGAAATGTTAGATATATTTATTTTATTATTAATAATTATTAACAATCATGTTTGGTCCCCATTGTGAATTTCTCTGCATTTCCTCCAAGGAAAAACTGTTCTAAAAGTGATGCTGCACCAAACAAGTTTACCAAAATTTAAAATACTGTAGCATCTGCAGGCCGGACCTGTCATAGAGTGGAAGGGTGACGCCAATCAGTATGCTTAAGTTGGAGGAAAGAAAGAGAAAAGTCACCTGTTAAGACACTGTCTTTTGCAAAAATCCATTGGTCTTGACCCATGGCTCTTGGGCAGTCTTGATCCTGGCATGGATCAGCTCATTGGAGTGAGAGAGTGCTGTTGCCTTTGGTGCCATGTAAGAAGAGGGTGCCTTCGAATTGGTATTTGCAGTGTACATGGAGATGGAAAAAAAGGATGGTTGGGAGAAACAGCAGAAACACGGAGTCTCAGGTTTGAACACTGTTTAACCATATGTCCTCTAAATTACATTTTTTTCTCCAATTTAAAAAAATATACAGTATTTTTATTTGTTAAATTCCCCTCCTTATCACCTGACTACTGCTTGCATAATTTTCTTAAAGTGAAATCTCCATTTACTTACTAAAATGCAGCTAAGCTACACAGACATCCATCCTTTAGTTGAGACCACACCAGATGATTTACTTTCCTTGCATAAATTGGCCCATATAAATCCAAAAGGCAGACAGTAGATGATTTTTAATGATAGACTGAAAATTAATCTAAAATTTAGAAGATTTAACATCCTTTAAAGTAACTAAAATTTAGATATTAAAGGAGAATGAAGCACAAATGTAGAGGTAATTTAGAGACCTCCTGGGTCATGCTCACTATTCCTGGCTAAATCTAGAAATCTCCAAATGAACTATAAACTATAATAAAGAATCCTTGAAGGTATTTTTTTAAATATTCTTACAACAAACATATATAGAAAATATTTACTGTACCTAATGGACTAATCATAGTTCTTCATCACTGTAAAAGGACTAAAACATTCTCACAATGATACCTTATATTATTGCTTCTCTAAATTTAACAACCTGAGGTCAGCATTTCATTTTATTACATTTTGTCCTTGCTAACAAATTCACATCTTAAATTCAGAAAGTGTGACATCTAAATTATGGCACTATGTCAAAATTCATTCATGCTGTAGGAAATTCTAACCTTATTCTTGAAAATATAGATTGGTGGACATATGACAACAACTCCAAGCAAAATTAATCACAGTACATTGATACTCAACATAGTTTAATTATAGTTGATATACTCTTACATTAGATTGTCAAAAACTAGAGATAAAAACTCACAAAAATCCAAAAAAACGTGTAGACAGCAGTTGATGAATCTCTGCCTTCAGGATGTCAGATTACATGACTAGGAATCAAAGTGGATGACAGATTACCGACTTCTCAGTACAGTTACACATTTTCTGTATTCTAAAGTATTATGAGGTTAAAACGTTTTGGCAGACAATCAATCTGTGTTGTAAGAAGGAGTCCAGAACATGGTATAATGGGTATGAGGCCTCAGTAGGGTAGGACCTTCACAGACCGGCTCAGAAGAAGCTCACACAAATCCAGATGGTCAGCAACTTCTATCTGAGACCCAAAATGAGGAAACTTTTTTAAAATTCCAAAAATGTTTTAGAGTCACAAAATTTCAAAAATGCACACACAAGATGGAGAAACTGTAAAAGCCTCTAGCTGTAAAGACAAGCCAAATGATGTATCTTTATAAATTGAAGATTTATTTAATTAAATAAAAAACAGCACGCACAACAAGTGCTGAAAAAAAGCTGAGCGAAGGAAAGGAGGCTTACAAATCTAAAAAAGAAAAAACTCACTCAGAATAACATCAAAGGTGTCTGTAATGGACTGGGCATAATTACTGGGCTCAAGCAATCCAGGGCTCACGAGATAGAAGGGAATGTGAACAAAGCTTATGTCCTGAACTAATTTTTAATAAATTTTCCCTCTCACTGCTACATTTTTCCAAGGACTGGTCCCCCCTCACCATAGCTACTACATGAACAACTCCAACCACGTCTACTGCAATGGCTAGTGATGAGTCCACCTCTGAGCATCAATGTGAACTGTCCAAAACTGAAGACCAAGTAAGGAGACAACTAAGGAAGCTACACACAGCAAAAGTTGTGGGAAGTGTAGTCAGTCGCTGTGTTCTTAAGGCCTGTACTGACCAGCTTTGTGGTATCCGGTGTCACCAGTTCAGTCTGTCCCTAGGACTCCAGAAAGTTCTGTTCCTGTTCCAAAGAAGGCAGGCACCTCTTCACCTCATGACTATAGACTGATGGCACTTACATCTCACATCATGAAGACCTTTGTGAGGCTGGTCCTGCAAGCCCGACAATCAAACCCCACTAATCTTAAGCTATGAAAGTGATGGGTGGAGGTGGAGCACCCTCTACATGCACACAGAAACTTTGACATGTGTAGTAAATGTTAATGAAACATTTCAAAATTAACATTATAAACAAATACTTACAATAGTTCATACAACAGACACGTGGTTTGAGATAAACTGAGTTGAGGTCATGTTCATATGGTGGCTACTGAAGAGTAAATATGCAACATCATACAGTCTAATGAACCTCACCTGATATGTCTACTGCCATGAAACAGAAGCCCACCACTGTATGCCCTTATTCTGTACACTATTTGAAACATGTCCTTTTTGTACAATGTACAGTAGTACGTAATTTTCAAGTAGCCGTCCAGTTGTTTGACAACTGGGATTTTGCTCACACATTTGTGTTTGGTAAATAAACCAAACAATTATGGAAAATGCAGAGGTGTGCAAACTCAATTGTTGTCAACCCTCCATGATAATTTGTTCCGGGAAGAAAATGTTTCTGCCCAATGTAAAAAGTTCACGACATGGCAATATTGATATGTTTATTTCGCTTGAAAGTTTGCAGACAACTAACTGGAAATCAAAACAAAGTAACTAAACATTCCCTGGTGGAGAACAAAGCAAACGGACCAGGAGAATGAAAATGCTTCAAGAGTGACCGGCTTGTGAGGACACATGTGTGGACATGCCTGCTGATGAAGCTGGGATATGGGGGCAGCATCGTGTAGCCAACCCCTGGCTTTACAGACTGGCAAAATGTATTTTTGCCATGGTTAATGTCCCTGATGATAAATCCTATTTTCCAGTTAAATTAAAAACACAGAAATAAAAGTAGGCACTTATTTGTATCCAGGATTAAAATATAACAAATCTTATCTAGTAAAGTGCCCCTGCTCTCCTTTGTGAGGCACAGCCCAGCAAAAGGCCTGTGCACATCACCATCTCCAATAAAGGAAATGCTAATGTTATTACACTTTTAATTGTAATTTTTGACCATTCAATAACACCATCTTAAAATGGGCTTTGATCTCTCAGACACTGTTCTTGCGTCCTTTAAGTCCTAATTATGAAGCCAATTTCAGCTTGTTATTAAATGTGACGGCTATACTCCATCATAAAGTCCTGCAATGAGTATGGTGTGTCACCACCGTTGTCATTTTATGTGCTATCTTTGGGAGATGAAGCTCCTGTGTAATACTCAGCTTCTCTTGTACGTCAACAGCACCCAGCTGTCCCAACTGTTCAGACCTAATGATGTTTGTCCTACTGTGGCTTTAATTAATTGCTTCACTGGGTTAAAAAATTGGATGAGTGATTAACTACTTGACTTTATATACAGAGGGGAAACTATTCTCTAAATTGGTGGAAATGCTGCAGGCAGTAATACGATACTGAGTCTTCTAAACTCAGAAAGCCTGATGTACGTTTTGCCGAATAAGGTCACAACTTAAGAGTTATCTTTATCACTAATCTGTCTTTTAGCACTGAACTGTCCAAAAAACATTTTTCCACATGACTAATTTAGGCTTTCTGTGTGATGGACTGCTACCCTGTACTGCCCTGGCTCCTACACTGCACCTAGTGCTGCCACAATACGCTCCAGCTCCTGTCACCACCATCTGCACTAAGTAGTTTCAAAAATGGAAGGCTGGATAAGGAGTTTTCTCCCCGTGCAGGATATAGTTGTCTGGAAAGTGTCAGTCATTATCCAACCCGCTATATCCTAACACGGGGTCACGGGGGTCTGCTGGAGCCAATCCCAGCCAACACAGGGCACAAGGCAGGAACAAATCCCAGGCAGGGCGCCAACCCACCGCAGGACACAAACTCACACTCCAACCACACAGTAGGGACAATTTAGGATCGCCAATGCACCTAACCTGCGTGTCTTTGGACTTCGGACACGGGGAAAACATGCAAACTCCACGCAGGGAGGACCCGGGAAACGAACCCAGGTCTCCTTACTGCGAGGCAGCAGCGCTACCACTGCGCCATCGTGCCGCCCCCAGAAAGTGTTATTAATCATATTATGCAACACAATAATTAGTTTTAAAATATTTTATTGTTATTTTGATGATGTTATTTTGTGTGTGTTGTCACACAAGTGAGACTGTGAAATAGCTCAAGGGCTCTGGTAATGGTAGTTACCCACCAAACCAGGGGATGGCGCTGTTTGCTAAAGACTTCTCTCTTCCTCCGTCTGTAGGATGGAAGACTGAGAGTCATTCCACCTCTGAAGTCACTTCCATTTCCCACCCTCCTGGACCTGCCCCTTCTTGCCAGAAACCCATAAGACCAGTAGTTTGGCCATCTTGGAATTAGTTCTGAGTTGAACTCAAAAGTGGAAAGATGAGTCCACAACTTATTGATTTTTTTTTTTTTTCCGTGGTCACCAGGGTGCTGCCCCAGCCCTTTCAAATTGTTGTGTCTCCTTGTATAGTGTCTGTTTGGATGGGTGCTGTCGTTTTGGTTTCTAGATTTTCAACTGTCTGATGTGCATATTTTGCTTACTAGGTCATAATATAATTTATATGTAAGACAACCATATTAAGCATTACGCAGTATGCAAACTTTAAGCACTTAAGGAAAGACCTTGTGAGTATTCTGAGACACGTTATGTGTTCCAGCATTATTACATAAAGAATAACCAGGAGATGGTTACTGCCTCACAGTAAGGAGACCTGGGTTCGCTTCCTGGGTTTGCATGTTCTCCCCGTGTCTGTGTGGGTTTCCTCCGGTTTCCTCCCACAGTCCAAAGACATGCAGGTTAGGTGCTTGGTGTTTGTGTGGGTGCCCTGTGGTAGGCTGGCACCCTGCCCAGGATTTGTTCCTGCCTTGGGGATCCTAGCAGACCCCTGTGACCCTGTGTTAGGATATAGCAGGTTGGATAATGGATGGATGGATGGTTAACAAAGGCAGAGCTGTAGTCAAGACAGGCTAATGGTCAAAAACTAAAAAGAACTAGACAACCAGAAATCACAGGGGCGAGGGGTTAAACAGAAGTCAAAAAAAAAAAAAGAACGAAATCAAACCAGAAAAACAAACCCAGGACTAAAGCCCACTTAGAACAGAAGCTAATTATGCTAATTTTGAACATGCTGAATCTACCAAGGGATAACGCATAGTGAGATCATTGTGAGTTTATAACATTACTTCTGTGACGTCACCAAAGCGAAAATCACTGATCTACGACATTGCCAAAACAAATAAAAATAAGATGGGATTAAAAATAAACTTTGTCAAACCAAGTCAAAATGAAAAATAAATCTCAGAAATGGAAACCTCATGTTAGAAAATCACCAAACACACAAAACACACATGTATAAAAGTGTGTTAATATAACAGTGAGGGACCAGTAGTCCTCAAGTAAATTACAAATAATATCAGGGGAAATTGTGATTTTTGACTTTTGTTTTCTTTTGACTTTCATTTTGACTTTATTCTTAAAAATTTGGGGACAATCAAATAACTCTTGTGCATTCAAGCTTTCCTAACAAACACAATTCTTTTGTTTGGCCCTTAAAACAAGACCTACAAAGAACGAAATCTGTCCTACAAAGCACACAATATATCCTAATTGTACAAAACAACTGTAAAGTTAATTCATGAAATTATTTCAGTCAGAACTGACTACTGCAGTGCTTTGTTCACAGTTTACACTATTACAAAATCAGAAAATATTTCATGAGAACCGGGCCATCCTGCCCAACAAAGCTTGCAAGTTCTATCCACCTAATTCTTCCAAAATGAGATCAAGTCGAGTTTTGAAAGCCCCTAAAGCCCTACTGTCTAGCACACTTCTTGGTCACTTATTCCAATTGTCTATGGTTCTCTGTGTCTAGAAACATTTCCTAATGTTTGTGTGAAATTGACCCTTAACAAGTTTCCAACTGTGTCCACGTGTTCTTGATGAACTTATTTTAAAGTAAGAGTCTCAATTCACTGGACTAGTACCCTTCATAATTTTAAATGCTTCAGTCATGTCTCCTCTTAATCTGCTTTTTCTTAAACTGAAATTCTCAGCTCTTAATCTTCACTAATAGCTCAACCCCAGCAGCCCTAGATTCAGCCTAGTTGCTCTTCTCTGGACCTTTTCTAGTGCTGCTATGTCCTTTTTTAACCTGGAGACCAAAACTGCTCACAAGACTCCAGATGAGGCCTCACCAGTGTGTTATAAAGGTTGAGCATCACCTCCTTGGACTTGTACTCCACACATCAAGATGCTACATAACCTAACATTGTTTGCCTTCTTAATGGCTTCTGAACACTGCCTGGAAGTTGATATTAACAAGTCCACTGAAACTTCTAAGTAGCATTGATTAACAAAACTCACCTAAGTGTTTTTCACAGAAAATTTGCTGAGCTTGCTAGAGACCTTGTTTGCCAAATTTTTCCCTGAAAATTCACAATGTAGCCAACTTAGACAAACTTTTTTTTTCTCAGTGCCCCATTATGCTGTGAAAGGCCAGTGTAACATGACAGAGCTGCAGCAGTCTTGTTTGTTGGAGATGTCACTAGCCTATCAGTGTTACCTGCCTGATTTGCATTGCACATCTGCAGAACTTTCACACATGCGTATTGTAAGTGTATGGCCCCTCACACTTTAATGTGAGGCCTCATCTGCTTTGTGCCTGCGTTAGTAGTTTATGGCATATACAGACACATATGAATTTCCCCCTGGGATTAATAAAGTATCTATCTATCTACTACCCAGAGGGTACTCCAGTTCTGCACCCTGCATTTGTTTTAAATGGAAAAAAAATATTTTTTTGCGGGGTTCATTAGCTGACCATAAAGAGAATATTTTGAAAATACTTCATTGTTCTGCACAGATTTATTTATGTTGTGTTTTTCCTGCAGGATTAATCATGTTTTGCTCCTCATGCTGTAGTGCAGGTCGAGTAGTGGCAGGGACAGCCCTGCAAGTATATAACGCTGGTCCCTTAGAGGGTTAGTCATAGTGATAGGAGCTCATGAGATGCACAGAGAGTTAAAGGACTTATGGACACAGAGTATAACTTAGCTCAATGATTAACACTTCTGCCTCAGCTCAGGCCATATTTCTGGTTCCACCATAGTTGTCAGACAACTCCCTAGGTGTCAGAGACACTTAAAAGAATTCTACTATTATAACCCACGTAAAACTAATTTATTTTCTCTTTCCCCATTGACTTTGATGCATTTTCCTGAGTATGCCAAATTTCCTGAACATTTCCAAACTCAAAGCAAAGCGAATTCAGAGGGTTTCACTCATCACTATTCCCAGGTCCTTCTCATCAACAGTACCTTTGAGTTTCAGACCTTCCATTGTGTATTCAGATCTAATATTTGTACTTCCTACATGTTGTACCTTACATTTACAGAACACTTATTTGAAAATCTGCCAAAGCGCTCTGAGCCTCTGAGTGCTCTGAAGGGCACAATGGATGAATAAACTGAATTGAAACTGAATTGATAGCTACTTCTTCACCAGTCTGTAATGGGAGATCATGCACGTTCCACAAGTGAGGTATAATAGTGAGCATGAAGTTCATGCACCATCAGACCGTAATGTTAGCTGCTGGGCAACCATCTAGTTATTGATTATATTGACTTGCCACTATTAAATGACTACATTAGGTCATTGTCTAAAATGCACAAGGATCCAAGGGGAAGGCAAGTGCATTTCAAATTACACCTTTCAAGTATTCTGGTGCAATATGTCACGTTCAGTGCCAGTCGCACAAGAATTCATGAACACAAGAAAACGTTAGCTAAGGACGTGTCACTCAGGTCCACGTTGCTCAGCATTTCCTCAGCACCTTTCTACATTCTAATCCAGCATTCTGCGGGTAAACCCCTCCCGGTATGGCCCCAGTGTACATCTAAAGGAAAAGCAGCACTTCTTAATCTCACAAACACTCACATTTGAACTGCAGATAGCTTGAGCTGCTGGTTCAGGGCTCTGCTGTGCAACACCAGTGGAATAATAAACAACAGAAAGGAAGGACGAAAAGCACCTTAAACCCCCAAAAAAGTGGCCTCTTACCACCCCAAGCCCAAAGAATAAAAAAGAGAAGTCTGATAAAATTAAATTAAAGGGGATATTCGCTTACCGACTGTGTCACATGGTTCATCCTTACGAACACAGAAATCCTTTCTGAAACAAGAAAGAGAAAAGTCAGCAAAACTGCAATGCAAAAAGCTACAGGGATTGTCTGAAATATTTACACTTGTTTGATATGGCTGACTGGCTAACGACAAGGTTCTTTTTCTCTCCATCTTTGGGAGATTAAGAAGGGTATTTTTCCATCACCTATCAGTAAAGCTTACTCAGGATTAAAGACAAAAGACAAAGTGCAATTCACAATACACTGAAGGGCCTCCTGAATTCCACTACGCTTAGAATTCTGAACACTTAGCATCAGTACAGAGAAACACACTGCTTCTTCTTGTTAAAAATATTCTCAGTTAATGTAGGTTTTAAATATAGAAAGTCTGTAAGCTGAAATATAACCATCAATCTTTTTTGGTTGTGATAATCAAATCCCAAAGATTTTGCAAGGTATTAGAATACTATGAAGTTACACGCAAAAACAAAATAGATATTTGAATGATATGAATGTTGGTTCCTGCCTTGTGCCCTGTGTTGGCTGGGATTGGCTCCAGCAGACCCCCGTGACCCTGTGTTTGGATTCAGCGGGTTGGAAAATGGATGGATGGATGATATGAATGATGAGTCTTTACATGGCAGTAGAACTCCAGTCATGTTCCACGCCCACTTAGTTCATTACAGAGTTACATTACAAAGTGTAACGTGGGAACCAGCCATAAACATGGCACCAGTCCATCCCAGAGCAGATGAACTCACCTACCCACATTTAAAGTCACTTGGTGACCCAATCCACATGTCTGTGAGATGACGGACTAAAGATAATATTTGGTACTGAGAGAAAATCCTGCAAAGACTCACAAACTCCTCACAGTCTGTGATTCGGACGAGATTCAACCTCAGTCTTATGGTGTTGTGAGGTATGGTTAACCACCTCTGAACTACAACTCTTTTACTGTGTGTGAAGTCAAAAATCTGATGCATCTAGTACAGAGGTAGGCAACGTCGGTCCAGGTGAGCCGCAGTGGCTACAGGTTTTCATTCCAACCCAATTGCTTAATTAGAAACCAATCATTGCCAATCTCAGACCTTATTTAATTTTATGGCTTGTTAGTCTGTGCAATGTAAGGCTCTTATATCGTAGATTTTTTTCCTTTCCAAGGATATCATCCAAATGATATGAAGCCTAAAACAGATCATTTTCAGTCTGTCACATTTTTCTATTAAGTGTTTTATTAAATCAAACAGTGCATGATGAACACACACAGATGTAATTGGAAAAAAGCTAGCTGGAGAACTGCTGGCTGCTTTGTCTTTTACATCTTATTGCTAATAAGGAGCAATTAAAACACTGAATGCAGCAGTTTAAGCGAGACCACTAAAATGAAGCATTAAAATGTCACTTAAGCAATATGTGCTTCATCAGCAATAATTTAGTTCTCGTTAAGGAACTGGGTTGGAACAAAAACCTGCACATACTGTGGCTCACCAGGACCGACGTTGCCTACCCCTGATCTAGTACATGGTATTCAGAGCTGCCATTTTTAGCAGTAAAATATTACAGGCCAATCTTTAATTATGTGGAATAAAATGGTAGAATCGTAACTTGTTGAAAAAAAGTGCATTTTCCTGCTCCACTTGTGCAGCATTTGAGGCAAAAATGTATACAAAAAGTGAAGAATCATTATTCTCCATAAAGAAAACGCACAGCTAGACAACAACCCATTTGATTTCAGAGTTTGTCCAGGAATCTATAAATTTGTAGAAAAAGTGAAGTCAAAATTTGGACCTTCGAAAATTCTAAAATGTTTGGAATTTATCGAGCTACCTGAGATTTTGTAAAAGTTAAATTTCCCTTTTCAACAAATGAGAATATTAGAACAATTGTGATGAGAACAGGCCATTTAGCCCAATAAACTGATTTTCCATGAAGTTGAGACTTAAATGAGCCTAAATTTCCAATCTCCACTACACTACTTGGACTTTATAGCATGTGTCTAAGGGTCTTTGTGTGGAGAAAAACTTCCTAACATTTGTGTGAAATCTGTCCTTCACAAGTTTCTAACTGTGTTGTTGGTGAAGAATTTTAAAGTAACAGCTGGGATCCACTGTACTAATTGTCTCCATAATTATAAACACTTTGATCACATGTTGGATTGTCAAAAGTATCAAAATATCAATAAAGTATCAATTGTAACATTTTAAAAATTCTTTTAGGACTCATTATAGCACTCATTTTTCATGGTGTTGATTCTACAGACTACTTCTGGTTTGTTCAGTCTGATGACAGTAGAACCTGAACCTTTAAATCTCTTTTTAAAATTTATTTTCATAAATTTTTTTATTTTTTAATCTAATTTAATGTAATCTATTTGTTAACTTTATTGCACAGTCCCCTAGGCCGATTAAGCCATACTTCACTACATGTTGCACTTGTATTACTGTGTATATGACAAATAAAGAATCATGAAGAATCTTAAGGCTTTGTCACTCTCTCAGTTTTTAAACTCTTGCCATCAAGTATGCTGCTGTACCTCGTTACTTTCTTTAATTTAATTATTTATGATTTTAAAATTACATTTCACCACATTTACTATTGTGCCAAGAGGCTGGGGGTGGTACCCAGCCGGGATGCTCAGAAGGACCAGAGGAGGGCTTACGCCTGCTCCAGACCACGAGGGGGCGACCACCCTGGTGGCTTTGTGGACCACGGGAACAGAGTTTAGAAGCTCAACCCTTTAGGGGCCCGTGGTCACCGCCAGGAGGCGCCCCGATGCCTATGGAGCCCAGGCCCTCAGCACTTCTGCCACACCAGGAAGTGCTGGGGAGAAGAAGACCAGGGACACCCAGAGTGCTTCTGGGTGCACAGCCGGTACTTCCGCCACACCATGAAGGGCCGGCAGAAGCTTATCGGGAGGCACCTGGAGCACATCCGGCTGAGCATAAAAGGGGCCGCCTCCCTCCATTCGATGGCTGGAGTCGGGTGGAAGAAGGACGAAGCTTGGAGGAGTGGAGGCGGTGAAGAAGGCATTGTGCTTGAGAGGCCTGGACTTTGGGGTGATTGGTGCTGCGGCACTGGGTTGTGTGCTTCACTTATTGGACATAGTTGTAAATAAATGTGTTGTGGTGCTTTAAACGATGTCTGCATGTCTGTGTCCGGGCTGTTCCCCACACTATATAATGTAAGATGCTATAACTTTTCAGTGGTTCCATAAACAGTGGTGCTACTCCTCTGTGTTCTCATATACTTGGTGTATTGCAGTAGAAATTGAATTGTGGGATAGTGACTACAGTGAAAGTTCATTGGAATTTGCTGTCTGTAGCAGACCCTTCACAAATGGGATCTGTGTTAATGCAACAGCGTGGCACATTTTTCTTTAAGCTGCATCACAAAAAGTACTGTTCAGCTCAGTCATGACTGTGATTTGATGATTTTTTATTACTTTGTTCATGTCTTTGTTGTGTTGATTCTTCATGCTGTCAGAAAAATCAGCCTGCAATTTAAGTCCGCCTGTATAAAGTGATGACATATGTGTGGAGTGGAACTGTAGTTTATGGGATGAGCCATAATGCGCATTAAGGTTAATGCCAAGGCTGTTGGCTGCTACTGTAGTTAATTATTCCTATGCTTTGAAGACTAAAATGTATATTATTTGTTCTCATCAACGTAAAGATTTGAATGCATACATAATTGCTGTTAATTTAAATGCATTTTTATTATTTATTATCATTTACTTATTTATTATTTTTATCATATTCTGTATTGAGTGCATTTTATAACTTAATCATAACCTCCGTTGGCATGTACTCCACTCTTCGTGCCATACAATCTAACATATTATGACCCTTCTCAATGGCTTTTGTATGCTCTTTTGATGTAGATGGTGACAAGTCCCTATTGAATCTCAGGTCCCTCCCATAAGGGGTACTTTCAAGTTTTAGACCTTCCTTTTTGGATTCAAATCCAGTGTTTCTAACAATGACATCTAACAATTAAGTACTATCTGTTCAAAATTATCTAATTATCTACATATCCATTCCTAATTATTATCTATTTTTATTAAAAGACTACAGTTGTAGTACTTGATAGATCAAACAGAAGTTAAATATGAATAATTGGTTCTGGAGTGAGGAAGTCAGGTGTGTAACCTTCAGTGCTCAGGATGCTATTTGTTTTAACAAACTATGACATTCTCACACTTGAATGATCTAATTTAGGGATGTAGGGTGCTAGAACCAATCCCAGCAACATTTGGCACAAGGCAGGAACCATCCCTGGGACGAGATGCCAGTCCATTGCAAAGTCTATTTACACTCGACACTCACACTCTCTAAATGAACCAAACACACACCACTCACACAGCTTTGATATATGAGAGGAAAAAATGGAGTTCATGTGCAACCAGGTGTGGGATTTAAACCTAGGAACTATGCAAACTCTACACAGAAAGTGACCAAGCTGGGATTTGAAATCCAGGTACTGGAAACTATGAGGCAGCATTACCACCCCATAACTTAAAATAAATATGTGGACAGCAAAAGTTAAGCAAAATCAGCTTTTCACTGACCTCTACAAGGTTATGTCTGAAGCTGGGGGATGCACTTGTTCTCCAAATCCTAACATATACTGTATATAATATTTAAGATAAAGCGGTTCAGCCAAGAGAGTGGACACATTCTATTGTTACCTTAAGTGAGAACTCTGGGGATAATAATAGAACAAAAAAAAATGAATGCAAAGCGTCAAGTCCTACATAACAGATGCGAGAATGTAAAGTAGGAGTACAAGGTTGGTGAGAAACACTTGAAAGTGTAGGTTTATCAGGAGTGATTCTGGAGTTTTACTTCCCTGATCTATTTTAGGTAGCATATTGTTTTAGGCAGTAAGAATGAGCAATTAACAAGAATATTAGGCATGTCTCCACTCTTTCATCTGTATGAAGTAAAAATGATATGGTGGCTCTTGTTGTGCTTCAAATGATACAAGTAAGGGAAATTGTAGGAACAGCTGTATTCCCATTGTCAACAGTGGGACTATCTGACTAAGCCCAACAAGAGAGACCAAATACAAGTGGAAGATCATGCTACTCTGCAGCATAAGACGCAGACCTGCATGGAGACAGGTAAGCTCCAGCCAGCTCCATCAACAGGCAGCATTTCACATGAAGGACTCTTTAAAACGTCTGTGCTGTCACTGCCACTGCAATGCCAAGTGTCCAAGTTTTTGTAAATATTCAAAACAAATAATAAAACCTATAATTATTTAGAAAAATATAACATGGTATAATTTAGGGATTGTTATAGCTTTAGAAATTCTTCTTTGCCTGCTGTTTTGCCATCCTATACAACACATACTGGTGTGCTTGATGGGTCAAAACTCAACACCTGTTAGATGTAAGCAACACAGCAATATTATAGCAAAACAGAAAAATGGTGATTGACATATTTTTACAATGGTAATTGTTATCCATTTATACATTCGCACTGAATATTAGCCAAAATATCAAGTATTACAGGCCGAGTCTGCTGTTTACACTTTCTAGGAATGCAACATTAAGGCCAAGTACTTAAACTAAAACAAAATCAAGCAATGTAGTTTTAAAAAGTGCAGAGTTAAAGCTGGCTTTCTTACCTCGTAATAAGTATGGCAGTATCCACAGAGGGCAGATCCTCTCTCCATGTTGCGGAGGAGCCACCACGATTACTTTTCTTGCCAAATTCATTCTGCTGCCATTGACAAAAGCTCTCTAGCATCTTCTCTCCATGATGCCCGATGTACATGTCTGCCTATGAAGCAGAGAAGCCTCTTAAGATTTTAGGTCTCTTTTTACAATCATTACATTCTCCTATGATGCAGAAAACCAACCAATCCCTTTACACATGTAAGCCGTGCTAAGTTTTTAAAATAAAGCTCTGATGATGATACCTGCCAGGTGTTGAAAGTTCAGGAATAAAAGACTATTTTAAGGTACTTTATTTATTTTCTCCTTTTGTGGATTTCTAGCTATGAATATCCAACATGTATCATAGACATTGACTTACTTATATTTATATAATTATATATATATATATATATATATATATATATATATATATATATATATATATATATATATATATATATATTTATATATTATGATGGACAACTGGCTACAGACTCCGGTCGCCACCCCCAGGCCGCTAGGAGGAGCCCTCCGGACAGCATGATGGTGCCCCGAGTTCCAGCAGGGCCTCATGGACTTTGTAGTTTCTATACACAGCACTGCTGGATACCTTGGGGACCACCGGGAGTCGCTGTAGGGGGGCTAGTGGGCTCTTGTGTGCCCTATAACCCGGGAGTGCATCATCATCACGTGACCAGAGGAAACAACGTGCTCCCGGGGTGAAGAAGAGGACTGTTTACCCTGACTCGGAAGGAAATGGACTTGTGGGTTGTGCCAGGAACCACTTCCGGGTCGGGAGATATAAAAGGACTATGGGAAAGCCCAGACACTGAGCTGAGCTGGGAGGTAGGAGGGCGAAGTGTCTGGGAGTGGAGGATTGTATTGTTTATTGTGAGAAGAATTGTTATATGAGTAGTGTGGTGGAAAGGGTGCATTGTGCACGGTACAAGAAGAAAAATAAAGAGTCTTGTGCTTTTACTTCGTGTTTGCAGTGGTACCTGAGGGTTCAAGAGGTGGACAAATACTCTATCTGTGACAATATATATATATATATATACTAGCTGTGTAAGCCCGTGCTGTGTAAAAAGCGGAGTCCTAGAAACTATTGAAATCGGCATCTCTCTCCTAGGAGGTTTTGTGTTGCTGACATGCTTGCATCATTTGTGCATTAGCGGCTAAGCAACTTTCTTTGTAGGTTTCCTTTTGCTGGCGTGCTTGCCTCGCTTGTGTATTAGCGGCGGGAGGAAAAGTAAAAGGGATACCGTTTTGCTGATGTGCTCGCCTCACTTCTGTATTAGCCACTAAGCGAGTGACTCTTTCTTCAGAGGTTTCGCTGTGCCGATGTGCTTGCCTCGCTTGTGTATCCTCGGAGGTGAAGCCCCGACTCCACCTCTCACTTCCGGGCAGGACAGACACACACACTTCCACACGTAGACTTTTATATATAAGATATATATATATATATACAGTGGTGTGAAAAACTATTTGCCCCCTTCCTGATTTCTTATTCTTTTGCATGTTTGTCACACAAAATGTTTCTGATCATCAAACACATTTAACCATTAGTCAAATATAACACAAGTAAACACAAAATGCAGTTTGTAAATGGTGGTTTTTATTATTTAGGGAGAAAAAAAAATCCAAACCTACATGGCCCTGTGTGAAAAAGTAATTGCCCCCTGAACCTAATAACTGGTTGGGCCACCCTTAGCAGCAATAACTGCAATCAAGCGTTTGTGATAACTTGCAATGAGTCTTTTACAGCGCTCTGGAGGAATTTTGGCCCACTCATCTTTGCAAAATTGTTGTAATTCAGCTTTATTTGAGGGTTTTCTAGCATGAACCGCCTTTTTAAGGTCATGCCATAGCATCTCAGTTGGATTCAGGTCAGGACTTTGACTAGGCCACTCCAAAGTCTTCATTTTGTTTTTCTTCAGCCATTCAGAGGTGGATTTGCTGGTGTGTTTTGGGTCATTGTCCTGTTGCAGCACCCAAGATCGCTTCAGCTTGAGTTGACGAACAGATGGCCGGACATTCTCCTTCAGGATTTTTTGGTAGACAGTAGAATTCATGGTTCCATCTATCACAGCAAGCCTTCCAGGTCCTGAAGCAGCAAAACAACCCCAGACCATCACACTACCACCACCATATTTTACTGTTGGTATGATGTTCTTTTTCTGAAATGCTGTGTTCCTTTTACGCCAGATGTAACGGGACATTTGCCTTCCAAAAAGTTCAACTTTTGACTCATCAGTCCACAAGGTATTTTCCCAAAAGTCTTGGCAATCATTGAGATGTTTCTTAGCAAAATTGAGACGAGCCCTAATGTTCTTTTTGCTTAACAGTGGTTTGCGTCTTGGAAATCTGCCATGCAGGCCGTTTTTGCCCAGTCTCTTTCTTATGGTGGAGTCGTGAACACTGACCTTAATTGAGGCAAGTGAGGCCTGCAGTTCTTTAGACGTTGTCCTGGGGTCTTTTGTGACCTTTTTGAGTCGTCTCTGCGCTCTTGGGGTAATTTTGGTCGGCCGGCCACTCCTGGGAAGGTTCACCACTGTTCCATGTTTTTGCCATTTGTGGATAATGGCTCTCACTGTGGTTCGCTGGAGTCCCAAAGCTTTAGAAATGGCTTTATAACCTTTACCAGACTGATAGATCTCAATTACTTCTGTTCTCATTTGTTCCTGAATTTCTTTGGATCTTGGCATGATGTCTAGCTTTTGAGGTGCTTTTGGTCTACTTCTCTGTGTCAGGCAGCTCCTATTTAAGTGATTTCTTGATTGAAACAGGTGTGGCAGTAATCAGGCCTGGGGGTGGCTACGGAAATTGAACTCAGGTGTGATACACCACAGTAAGGTTATTTTTTAACAAGGGGGCAATTACTTTTTCACACAGGGCCATGTAGGTTTGGATTTTTTTTTCTCCCTAAATAATAAAAACCATCATTTAAAAACTGCATTTTGTGTTTACTTGTGTTATATTTGACTAATGGTTAAATGTGTTTGATGATCAGAAACATTTTGTGTGACAAACATGCAAAAGAATAAGAAATCAGGAAGGGGGCAAATAGTTTTTCACACCACTGTATATATATATATAAGCCACAGTAATAGAATAATTTAAAAAATATTTGCTATCTCTTGCCTTACGTGTACCTTTAGCACCTTTCCTCTGTATTTGCATTTGTGAACATCTCTTCACCAGCGCTCCCTCTCTCAAGCGCATACCCATAAAGCCTGCTATTCAGACTCTGTCATTATTTTCAAGACGCCTTTCTCACCTCTTGTCTGGTTTTATACTTTCAATCTTTGAAGGCGCTTCTCTCAGAATGCCTCATACGCCTTTACTTCTCGTGTGTCTCACACTCACAGTTCCTTTTTTCCTTGTGTGACCAAAGCCAAACTGTCCAATCAGATTGTTCAAAGGGACTGGACACACAGACCTTAGTGTTTTATTATATAGTCGATATATATAGTCCTGCATGTGTGAATAGGGATCACCTGCCTGGCTCTGCTGAGGTAAGTGGTACCACTCACATTAACTGTTTTTCCTTTTCCACACACAGCTCTGAGAAGCCACCCAGTGAGGGCAACTACAGTGGAGACTAAAGAGCTGAGCAAGACCAAAAAGTACTTGTGCTGTAATCAAGTCTTGAAAATGGCACTGTAGCAACTATATACAGGTCAAATTCTGTTACAGCAAAGTGCTTAGAAAAATTTCATTGTAATGAAAATTTTGTAGTAAAGAGATTCTGTATTTGTCATTATAGTGCTTGATTTAACTTGCATCCAGGCGTTTGCAATCATTTCAATAGCTTCTTCACATTAGTTTTCAACTCCTTATGTCTACAAGTTATGCTGACAAGAATTTTTCTCAGCATTTCCTTGCAATAATACACTTTTAGGGTGCGAATGATGCCAAAGTCCAATGGCTAAAGCACTGCCATGCAATTGGGTGGGAGGAATTCAACTCGAACATTATCTATAAATGTGGAAGCATGTTGTGGGCAGCACAGTTATCAATCAAAAGCAGAATCTTCCTTTTCTTCTTCTTCATATTCTGAGGTTTCTGAAGTGTGATTACTGCGTCTGTGGAAGATCGTCTGTCTGTTGCCGGGGCAGGGCAACTGCAGGCTTACAGCGCTGCAGCAGAGCGCCACGGAAGAAAATCCAAAAACATTGCGGTCACGCTATAAGCTAGGTTAGTGGCCAAGTAATACTGTTCCCTGCATTTATAATGTTCCTTGCATCACCCATCGAGATCTCTTTGGAGTTGTATTGGTGGCGAGCCGCTGCAGTGCTGTGAGCCCGCTGTTGCTCCAGCAACGGATAAACAGTCTTCCACGGACGCAGTAATCTCACTTCAGGACGCTCTTTGGCGTGTCGTCCCATTGAGGGAGGTCCCAAAAGAGTTTAGCGACCGCACAACAGTGAATTTGCTTTTTGTTGAATGAGTGGCGCACTAATAAGAACGTTTATTAAATAAGTATCCGCCATTTCTATAGGAGGGTGACAATCAGTTAAATTCCAATGGATGTGTTTCAAATGTTGACGAGCAATAAGCAAAAGCTATCACTGAAAACCACAGAAAATAAATACAGCAAAAAAACAGTTTGAGGAAAGTTCGAAGAAAGACAAAATTACAATGTTTGTGTTCGGGAATCGTAGTGCACAACTGAGCTGTGACCACAGAACTAGCTGCTCTGTGGATGATTCATTCAGGCATTTCAAGGTCTTTTGGGCACTTCATTGTAATGAAAGTATCTGCTGAATGTACTTCGTAGTAATGAGATTTCTATAGACTCTGTCATATGGGGAAATTGTCAGGACCATAAAAATACTTTGTTGTAATGAAAAGTTCATTGTAATGATATTCGTTGTAATGGAATTCCACCAATGCTGTAAATGCTGTCTAAAAGAAATTCAATATTTTCTTTCAATCTTCCTGTTTTAGTCCTGCAACAATGATATATGTATTATTTTTTAATATTGGTGCACTGCAATAGAGAAAGCAGGATGTGTTTCAGCATGAGAAAAAATTGCACTTGCACCTTACATTTGTTCTTTTCAGTATCAAGTAGATGATTCTGAATGTGATCAAATGAGAACATGTAGCAGGTTTGTTCACATCTTGCTATGTAATTGTATAAAACAGAACTTTATATCTCTGGTGTCCTGCAAAATATTTGTTCTAAAACTAGTGAAGTGCCAGCTGGTAATAACTTTGACTGGCTGAGGTGCAGATGATCACAGGTTCAAATCACACTGCCAGCAGAATGAGCAACACTAATTATTTGTATGAATTGATGGTTGCATATTAATATGGCCATGCCAGATACATTGCATAAAGGAGAGCTTAAAGAATTACTCCACCAAAAAAAGTAATATTTTTATATATTTTACTCACCACATAATTGTGTAGTAATGGCTGAGAAAATTTTTTAATCTCAGCTGATATAATATGAAGCAATATGATAGACAAAGAATGAACGTTTACTTGGCAGAACTCCTGACCAATGAATAAAGATGGAATCAGGGCTGCAGTTCAAAAGCTCATTCTCGTTCGAGTGCACTTCACTGCTGTGCATGACAGGATCTTCTGAAAATGCTTTATTTAGCAACATTTAAGCAAAAATAATTAGGTTCCGCATTCAAACCCATTGTATCAAAAATTTTGCCAAATAATCCTTGGCCATCTCTACAAACAATGCAGGTTAACTAACAAATACAAAACCTGAACTTTAACATACAAGAACTACTCACTATCTTACATGACCTCTTTTTTCTTTAAGTAGTATTTTCTTACCGGTGTCTCATGAAGTAAAACAAGTTTAGATAAGCGAATGGTCATTCCCACTCCAAGGCTTTTATGCTGGAACAAATTAAAAACCTGAAAAAAAATAAATATTGGTCAGCGTTTAGGTATTAGTTAAGGCAATAACACTGCAGATGCTAATCATATTTTTAAATTTAAATCTCAAGTATCCCTAAAACTGAAGGAACAAGTCATCATTTCTGTAACTACTTATCTTCTCAAATGGCTATCTTCTGCCTCTTTTTTTAGCCTTGTCTTCATCATATCTAACTCTTCATTTTTGCAGATGGCCCCCCTTAGCTGCCTCTGTGGCGTTCCTTTATTTAGTGTATATTTCCTGGCTCTGGATCGCCATTTTCTTTTTTCAAATGAATCTATTCAGCCACCTCTTGTGGCGAATCTGGGTGTTTAGTTTCAATGATTACGTGCAGCTCATTTTCAGATGAATTACACACATTTTTCTCACTGTTCATTATTTTTATTGTCACTGTTGTTTTGGTAGGCTGGTGGCAATTTTGTGATGATCTCTGCTTGGCCAATGCCATGTTTACTGTTGTTACACCTATTGCTCGCCATGTGACGCAGTAGTCACGTAACTTGAATATGCCTCTTATAGACCAATTTTGTTACTGAATAATGATGACAGAGTTTAGCAGATAGTACCAAGTAAATGCTCCCTTCAGTGGAATCATCAGATCAAATCAGATTCATCAGAGGTACAAGAGAAGAAGCTCGAAGAGGTGATGCTGCCTGTAGAAGATGACAGACACCATGCAGACTAGTTTAAAGAACATATGGTCATTGTGAAAGAGGTCTGTCCTCGCTTATATGTTTTGCTGTCACACCACCTGGTTCAGTCATTCATATGTCCTTCAAGTGTTATCTGACCAACTTTCTTGGGATAACAAGTACATCTGGTAGGTTGATTTGTGTTTTGTATTCAATAAAATTAAGTATTTTAATACATTCTTGTTTATCATGGCAAAGAGACTGGCAACATGTTAGATGTTGGTTGGGCATACAAGTAAGAATTTCACAGTACTCTGTATACGTAGCAATACAACTATATCAACAACAACATTTGATATCATTGTGCCTTGCCTATAGAACGTGGCAGCACCCATTCTTCCAAGTCCAAGCTATGGATTTCAAATAATAAAATGACTGCTTATTACAATAGTGAAGGCTAAGAATTTGAGTTAATATTAGAACTATTTTTGGCAACAAATTTTGGACTTAGGGTTTTGTTTAATGTTTCTGGTTTTAATTAATGGATTTTCCTAGTGTTTTTGACCTCTGCATGTTCCTTCCTTGCTTGATCCGTTTATTAATTTTTCATTTCCCAGTCCATTCCTCAATATCTTAGCTCTTGGCACAATGAACTAACATACGCTTCAAAATGTACACGTGACAATACTACAACAACTGTCTACTTTTCCTTTCGTTTGTGTTCCCCGGCTTTGTTTCCTCTTTCCTTTTAAATATCCATGGGTTCAAAGAGATCTTCATTTCATGTTATATCATGTTCTGGGTTGGTCTTGCCCTGCAATCAGTGGAGGTTACCGTCCATAACCACAATATTGTATACATAGACATACTGTTTCAAACCTGCTTAATCCAATTCAGTGTTTCAAAAGGAGCACTGAGCATAAGGAAAGAAAGGTTTGGTAGGCCATAGTAGGGCACACATACAAACATCTACACTGGGGTTAGTTTAGAGTTGCCTATAAAGTGGGAGGAAAACCAGAGGATCCCTAAGAAAACTCACACAGACTTGAAGAGAATATGCAAATCCCACATAGACCACATTATCATTATATCTTTGGTTTATTAATGTTTTTTGTGAATTTTTCCTTTGCTCCCTTATTGGTTCATTGTTCGTATTTTTGTATGACTTTCCTCACCTCTGTGCAATATGGACCTTCAGGTGTAACCTAAAGTGCCCTATATATTCCTTCCATTTACCTCTGTTCTGTGCTAAGGCCCTAGCTAGTTTTGCTTGAGCTGTTTGGCTCATTTTGGATCTTTTATTTTATAAGTGCTTTCTGTCAAGAGTTTATTAATTATTATTTTTTTCCTGTGAAGAATACATTTTTACTAGAGAAATATTCATTAAAGTATGTTTTTTACATGGAAAATGTTAATATAAAGCATACTTGCCAAGGATGCTTGTTAAAAAGTTAATTATTTAACTTTGCTATTTTTATTTTACTGAAGTGCCATCTTGTGGCTCCGTTAGTATATACACTAGGAGTTTGCTAGGGGTGCTACCCTGGACGTTCTTCATCATTCCTGTGACAGTGCAAAAATCCTTTAGGAAAACGCACTGTTCAATTTTGGGGATAATAATTTATATGTTCCTGTATAAATTTAGAAATCTGCTGGTTCTACTACTTTGATTTGTCTTTTCCTTTTAGCTTTTATTTGCTATCAGTTTCCCTGTAGTTCGTTGCAAGTATTCTGTTTATCCTTACTTTCTGGTCCTTCTCTCCTTTTCTTAGTGCACTTTCATTATTTTTGATGTTTTCATTTTAAAACGTTTGCTGACATTTCTGCATTTTAGTTCTTGGATTTTGGACTTGGTTTGTATTTTTTAGGTTTGCCTTTTACAGGAAAATCTTTTGATTCTTGCTCTGATTTTGTTTTAATTTTGTAATCATTTTTGTTAATAAACTCTTTAATAATTAAAAAACCTTCGTTTGTTATTTGCACCAGGGGCTTTATATAGTTTCCCTTCTACCTTTAAAAATGGAAACTTGACATTGTTTTTGACAAAAACCCAGAACTTGCAATTTCCAACCTTCGACTTGGAAAAATGCACGGCAAACGTGCCCCAAATTCAGAATTAGATAGATAGATAGATAGATAGATAGATAGATAGATAGATAGATAGATAGATAGATAGATAGATAGATAGATAGATAGATAGATACTTTATTAATCCCAATGGGAAATTCACATTCAAATTACTACTCCTAAACTCAGGACTGGTCTCTCAAATCCAAAGTTGTTTAACTTTAAATTATGGCAACAATCCAAAATGGCAGTGTGCACAGCAAACAGTGAGTATCACTACACTTTAATTAGTTTATTATAAGAATTTAAATTAATCACCACAATCCATAATACTGAATATTGATAAGGTAAATGTTAACATTACCAGTAAGACCAGTAGCAGACTGTACAATGTTAGCTTGATATATGCTACTGTTTGCACATTGTACTTAACGGTTGTTTTACGCAGTTCCTTTAAGGCCTGCAAAGAATTGAGCTAAAGATAATCACATGTAACATTTTATTATTGTAGTCTACGTGGACAGTGGCATGCATTTGTTTCTCAATCCACAGAGGAGTAGACCTTTGAATGCTCCTCAATATCAGACAGTTTCTAAACACAAATAGTACATTTATTGTGCCAAGAGCATAAACATCTTTTCTATACATGACAACATACGTTTTGCACCTTTTTTTTCTGTTCAGTTTTTTCTTCGATCCTGACTAAAAACCTATTCATTAGGGTGGATGCTAGAACACCAGCTTTAATGGAGGCATCCATGTTTAATTTCCCACATGTGTAGTGTAAGTGACACAATCGTGACTTCCCAGCTGCACCATATGACAAATGCAGCATTAAATGTTTATAGACCTCTTGTGTTTGAGATTAAACCTTTTAGTGGTTTTGTGGGTCCAGCAATCACAACAGGGTGAAGCAGCAATACAAAACAGACTGCCATTGTGCTGCAGCACAGTATTACAATGTAAACAATCATTTAAAAATGAGACTAAATGTACATAAAAATTGTAAGCGCTCCTGAATACATTTAAAAGAAGACATGCACAGCTAAGACTGAAATGTGATGAAGTGCCCAACATCCTATAATTCATTCTTACACCCTGTAAACACCCTGCATCTGCTGTGACACACATGGCTTTTAAAGAAAACCCTCTGCTAAATCCGAGTTACAGTACATCTGCTCTGCACGTGCACAGTCACAGCCTTTCTGAAATGCCTACAACACGTACAGCACCTCCCATCTCAAAGGGAATGGGACATTCTGAAACCAGGTGGACGCAGTAAGAATCTACAAGGCTCCCCTACGATGGTAAAGACGAGGTCACGTCAGGATAAGGTGACCACAAAGGACAATTAGAACACATTTGCCTTTGATCATTAAAGATGCTGGCATGTTGTGAACAAACAGCGGCATGTCTTCCGATTATCGCAGCAGGGCAGAAGTAGTTCATTTTTCTGGTTGCAATTACAAGGATGGGATAAAAAGTTATTTAGCACATTTTTTGAAATC
The DNA here is from genome assembly GCF_900747795.2 of Erpetoichthys calabaricus. Taxonomy (NCBI): domain Eukaryota; kingdom Metazoa; phylum Chordata; class Cladistia; order Polypteriformes; family Polypteridae; genus Erpetoichthys; species Erpetoichthys calabaricus. The sequence continues at coordinate 28,349,699 of NC_041400.2, read as the reverse complement.
TTTAAATGAAGCGGCAAATGCTGCTAGCCAAATGTACATATCCATTAGCTCTCCCTGATTGGTGGTGTAAAACGGGAAAGACATGATGCAGCAAACCTTACAGCTGCTCTCTTTAGAAGCACTTAAGCTATGAAGGAAAGGACAAATCACTGAGCTCCACCTCAGGCTTTGACAACATTTTCTTCCCAGTTGTGTATTCTTATTATTTTATATTGATTGGACAGTAGCGGGAAGAAAAACCACTTGATTCTACTGTAATTAGTTTTGGTTTGTAACATAAAAAGTTTGCAAATTATTGTCTCAGTTCTGTGTTATGTACTTTATTCCAATTTGAGGGTACTACCTTTGACAAAATTGTTGTAAAACTTCACAGAATCCTCAGTAAAGCAGTTTGTAAAAAAATGTGGTCAATGGACCTGCACAGATGCATTACCCATACCCACCATGAAGATTACTCTGCTTAGGCCTTCTTGCTTTCCTGCCTGACAGGTCAGTGAACTCTCACAACAAAAAATGACATCTGCCAAAGAATTATTTCTGCCAATATCTGTAGTGATTAGCTTTGAAAGAATGAGGTGAACATGTAGTAGAAAGATTATAACAGAATTGACCTGGAGATGAATCAGTTAAAGGCAAAATCATTGTCAGAATTTCATGAAACACGTACTTTAATAGCCAAGAGGGTAAAGGCGTCCAAATATATATACAGTATATATATATACAGTATATATATATATATATATATATATATATATATATATATATATATATATATATATATACACATTATATATATATATATATATATACATATAGGCAGCCTGACCCCAAACTCCATAGACTGACTTCAGCTTTCACAGTCCTAAAAGAAGCCCTGGCTTTTAAAGTTCAAAATACTTCATTAATATTCATTAATATTCCAAAATGTTTCAAAAATATACAAAAATGCCTTTCTAGAGTCAGGAACCAAATAAGCGCTATCTAGGAATAACAGGGCCAAAGCAGAATCTTTACAATTAAAGATAAGTATTTATATAAATGCAAACAATCACTAAAATGGTAAAAATGCAGCAGAATGCAAAAAGGGTTTGCCTAAAATGAATCTGAAAGCAAACAAGTCCCAAATCACAATCCAATCATAATCCATAAAACAAAACAAAAAAACAAAACAAAAATGCACTCTTTGAAATAACAATGAACCTCTGAAGGACCTGCCTCAGCTGCAGAGTATAACGTCTGTGGGCGGTCCTTCAGCAGTGACATTAAGGTGGCCCCGCCTCTTGGGGCTCCATCCACAAAACACAAGGAATGTCTTCAAAGAACATTAAAGCACAATGCTTACAAAGTAAATAATTAAAGAAGACTGAAATAATCAAAGAAAAACATTATTTACATAAATAAAAAAATGACAAATCAATACCACAAACATAACCAATAATATAAAAAGGCAAATAATTAAAAAAATAAAAGAACCATTAAATAAACAAAGAATACATAACACTGAGGATGGACAATGGTTGGGTTCACAGAAAGGACCAAACATCAAAAACCAAAATGAAGTTCAAAATTTCAAAGGTCAAAAATGAACAGCAAATTGAAACCTATTCTATTAATAAATCTTTAAACCAAAAGAATTTTCAAAATGCAACCTGGCGTAATTTGAGTGTATAATTTAGCCAAAAATTTGGAGATCAAAAATTAAGACATCGCTGCCTTAAAAAATGAACCGGTAATGATGTCATGCTTTGTGATGCAGGTGATTATGTGATTAACAACCAGTACGCGTTTGCTGTGGCCATAAGAAACAAGTGTGAAATAACGATGAACACAAAGTAAATCCAATCTAAAATAGAGGCAGGATCACATCAGAATCATAAAGATAAAAACAAATAAATAATAGAAAAACAATATACAGTATTCAGAAATTATTAAAAATGATTGATGACAGAAAAACATTAGGTATCACAACAATATCACATCAACTTTAAAGAAAGCTTTTCAACAGCTTTAAGTATTATAGAAATTACAACACAATAGATATAAGAGCATAAGAAATTTGACAAAGGAGAGAAAACCATTCAGTCCATCAGGCTCATCTAAGCTGTTCCAATATTTCATCCAGGGACAGCACACTGAGGAGAAATCAAGGCACCCCTGAAAAGTTGTAGATTTCTCAGAAGATAAAGATCAGTGGTTAAAATATGAAGATAAAGGCCAGTGTTTTAAGTAAGCACACTTCCTATCTTACCATATTCATGATTGTAAGGACAAACTTCTTTGTGGCTTCAGATCCATGATGGCTAACCATTGCAGAATCAGCGACAACCAGCGTCTCCACAATGTACTCATGTGCTAATTTATAGGAGTATCTTTTGCCTCTTCCACTCTCCTGTAATTTTTTACTGCGTTTTTTTTGTTTATCTGTAATAAAAGCAGTGGAACAAAATTTAGCGAAGGCAAACAGACAAGTAAAAAGATACAAGTAAAAGATAAGAATCTCCAGACTGATGCAAAACCAGTTGTTCATTGTTCTCAGGCGATCCTTCTGATGTCTGGCACAGCTATACGATACTAACTTGGTCAAAATATCTTAACATATAGACTTTTAACATTAAGCATATGCATCTTATCAAGATTACCTCATCTTTACTTTTGGCATGACTGTGATAAGCAGACATGTAGCCATAGTAACCCAACACAAAAAATTCAGAACATAAAACGCGTGCCTAATTTGCCACATCATTATTATTTTTGGCAGACGCCTTTCCCCACGGCGACATGCAAGATCAGTATAAGTTACAATTACTTCCACATACTGGATCACTGGAAGATTAAGTGACTTGCTTAGTGTCACATAGCGAGTCGCAGGCTGAGATTGAGCCCGCTTTAAAATCCAAAGTCATAGCTACTCCAATACCCTTATCCTCAAAATGTTTAGAAACCAAAAAAGCATTCTGAACAAGGCATTCATGATAAAACTGGGAACTGCTGTTCATGTGTAAGCTCTCAAACCAACAGATAACAAAACAGCACATTTCATTTAATGATCCATCTTGGAGAATTCACCCGATAAATCCATAAAAGGCGACTTTATAGATATTTGAGTATTTCCAAGTCTGGTTGATAAAAAGCAACTCCCCATTTTTCTTATGTTTATGGCCAGGAACTGAAATAACCCAAATGTCACTTCTTACTGAGCAAATGTCATCAATCAGGACTCGAATAAAGGAGGTCATCAAGGGCAAGGAATCACTCAGGGTCTCATGCCATTCCATTTAATGTTGTCACCCAGACATCAAATGGAGAGCACGCCGTTCAAGAACATCATTAAATTTTTCTGGACCAGGGCATATACTTCTCAGCCCTTCATTACTTCTCTTTTATTCCTTTCGATGTGTTTTAGTGGAAGAGATGATTTATGACGGACACACACACACGCACAGACAGAGAAGCAGTGCCTAAAGTGGAGATACATAAGCACCAGTAATCTCTTAGTGAAATTGAATGATTCAATCAAAGAGCTGTGGGGGCTCTCCAGAAGATTTGAGTGCTGAGATATACTAAACTTCAGTCACCAAGCTGGGGAGGTGGGAACTGAATAGGTGTGATGCATCCTGATATGCTTGAAAACATTACTGGAACGCAAATGCTAAATACTGCACATATGCCAGTGTGTACCAGCCCACCTCAAGCACTGCACACAGGTGGGATGAAAGTAACCTTCTGTTCCCTTGCTCTTTTAATCTCATTGTTGATTGGCAAAAGAAAAAGAAAAAAAGAATCACTCTTATTGCAACTACAATATTGTATTTAATAGTAAAGAAAAATTGATGATTCTAAATTTTTAAGTCTGAGTAAACTAAAATTAGGCTAAGAACACAATTTTCATTTGTAGCAAAACTATTGTCTAATTTTGTAAATTAGAAGAAATGAAAACTTGCTGTCACTGAAGCCCCCTAGGAAACAAGGCCCCTGAGGCCCCTGTCTCAGAATAGTCCTTTTGACGTTGACGTTGTTGCTAGCCTATGTTTTGCAATTTGCTCAGCCTCCATGGATAAGATGTGTTTGGAACCAACCTTTATGGAATTTGAGGATCCAGGTCGACTCAGACCTTCTTTTGCTTTGTTTGCCACACAGGAAGGTCAAGAGACCTTGCAAAAGAACCACAGGGAGTTCCACAGGGAAGTCCAGGTTTTCCTTTTCTGATCACTTGACCCACACATCAGGTATAAAAGATGGTTAGAAAGAGCTGACAAGTAGTTTGATGACAGTCACAGAAAGTGACAGAACACCCCAGAAGGATGGGATAAAGCAAAATTTCTTTGTTTTAAATCAAGAGTCTCCCATAAATCCTGGGGTGTAACCCGGTCAACTACAGTATCTAAAAGCAGCTGTTTCATGACAGGATCACAAGTTATGTGATGCCAACGCTTCATGTTCACCTTTTCATCTACGCTGTACCTTCAGTTAAGTCTCTGGCTGTGTGTAGATGCTGTGTAAGGATTTATAAAGTCATGTGATCAACAAAGCCCAAGTAACCTGGCATTTTAAGGGTCCTTAAACTGAATATGGGGGAACTTACAAAGAAGCAGGGACACAATCTGATGAGGAAGAAGTCAGAATATGACTTTGTGATTTTGTTCCGGCTCCTTCCCTTTAATTGTGTGTCTTGGCTGCAGAACTTAAAATGACTTGCCCATATCATAGACAATAACAAACATGAAGGTCAAAAACACACCTGAGCAGCAAATATGGTCTAAGTGCAAGATTACATAGCTATACCAAAGACAAAGGTTAAAAGGCTAAAACCAAAAGAATTGTACAAGTGACTTGAAAATAAAAGACAGAAATTCAAACTCTTGAAGCAACGACAGAGGACAGAGGTTTGCTATCTAAAAGCAGGTGAATTTTACATGAGCAAGACATTCCTTGTCAATGAGGAACAAGAATCTTGACCAACAACATTTGTAGGGTCAAAGGATCATATCGGTGTATGAAGTGGACAATGTGCTTATCGCATATTACATAAGCCAAGTATACAGTAGCTCTGAAATACCCTGTGTTAAGATCTGAGCCATATCTCACCCTTCTTTTGGTTTTTCTGTATATTTCATTTTCCCAAGCTCTCTTGTTGTTACTCCATGTTTTGTTGTCTTTGTGACTTTGTTCTGGATCCTTCCTTTTAATTGTGTGTCTTGGCTGCAGAACTTAAAATGAATGGCCAAGTGGGGCTTTCAGGTGCTGTAATCACTTGGGCTGCAGTTATTTGACTGCACCATTGAATTCCACCTACTGTCCTGCTCATGGTGTAGTGGCATTACCTGGTGTGGTGGTGTTCTACTCCTTTTAGCCCTTGGTTTTTCACTTAAATTTTGTGGTCTATGATTACTGTGTTTAGAACTTCTTGGTTTTCTAAGTTTAGCTTTTGTTTAATGATGATTTTGGTTTTAGATTTTGCTTTGTTTTATTTTATTAGTAGTCTTGTTAAATTTTAATTTCTTTTGTTTCGTATTAGTCTCGTATACAGTAGTTTGGATTTAGACCTTTTTGACTTCTACAGTAGGATCTTTATTGCTTTCATTTTTTAATTTTCCTTCTTAATATTTCTGAAATTTTGATTTTGATTATTGTTTTTCTTTACTATATTTTCTTGTTTAGCATGCTTTCATTTATTTGCTAAAAAACTTGATTAATTAAATCATTTTATTGTGGTCAGAGTTTTCTGAGTTTTTTTTCTCTCTCTCTCTCCACATTTGACAAATCATAACACTGTGCATGTGCCATAACGCATTCTGCTACATAAAGATATGGTACTAAGTACTGTGAATTAATCCAATAAAGGAGAAGGACCTCCTTTGTATCATATTTTGTTGATTGTGCACATTATGTTATAAAGATTTAATAAATATTCCGGAATGTTACGATGCAACACAGGTATGATAGACAGAAAAGCAAAGAACAGGAAATGAAACATTGTCATAAAACAAAGCAGGGGCCAAAACCATCAAAATCAAGATATCTTTTATCTTACCAAAAAGAGGATTCAAATATCAAAATTAAAGAACAGAACAAAAAGTCAAGAGCCATAAAAAACTAAAGAATTGTTGCAATAAAACATTATCCACAAACTTGGGCAATGAAGTCTCCATTGGTGTCAATTCACATATATCAAAAGGCATCGTCCATTTTGACTTCTAGGGACAAGCCCCCAGCAAATTCCGTTCCCAGCACAGCAATGGGACTTTAAACAAATATAAGAAAAGCCACCTTAGCCAGTGGAGTAAAACAAAAGAAAGTTAAATTATTTGTGAGGATAGCTCAATGTTTAAAACCCAAAAGAACACATTTGAGTTGGTGTTAGTTCCGGTGCCACCGAGAGTGGCAGCCTTTTCAGCAGCTCCGTGTATGACTGTATGTGTATGTGTACTTTTCTACTTTTATTTTTCTATTTTTATTTATTGATCACTTGTGAATTTCCCCTTGGGATTAATAAAGTATCTATCTATCTATCTATCTATCTATCTATCTATCTATCTATCTATCTATCTATCTATCTATCTTTGAGTGAGGAAGCACTGACATTACAGTCTGTGGATTAAAAGCTCCATGGGTTGCACAAAGGTTAGTGCTGCTAACTCACAGTTCCAGTCTGTGTGGAGGCTGCGGGTTGTGTGTGAGGTTTCCTGTGGGTACTCTAGGATTCCATCACAAAGACTTTCAAATTAGAATTTATGGAGTGTGGACATGTGCGCTCATGGGAGAAGGTGATCTGAATGGGGGTTGAGAAGGCTCAGAAAATGGATGGACTGATGAATGCTGGATGAATGTTGGAATACAAACAAAAGGTGAGCCAAAACCCCCACTAAAAGAAACATTAGGGGAAAACAAACCCTTCATTAGAGTCTTCCCCTGCTTTATTGGCACTTTGGGATTTTGTGAATAGTGTAGTTTCTTTACATGAAATGGGAAATAAATGCAGGCATGCATGAATGAAATGGGAAATTACTTTTATAGATTTTCTAAAATAAAAGTTTTTCTGGGAGAGAAAAACTAAATCTTGCCCTCCAGTCCCTCATTAACCCATGGAAAGGCTGACTTAACTGCAACCTGAGAAATGCTGCGTTTTTCTGACACAGAAATAAGCACCTGTCACCTTTCGGCAGTCGAGCCGAGGCTTGTCGGCCCCTGCGGACATGAACAGCACTTCCTTTTTACAGCCCGATGATGGACATGCGTCAAGGCTCTTTTCACCAGCAGCTAAGGTGTAAACGTTTACCTAGACGGTTAGGCGACAAAAATGAATTTAATGCTACACACTTTCTTTTAACAAAACTCGACTGGAAAAAAAAAAAACTGGACCTGTTTGACAACAACAGTAATTATCAGATGTGCTCATCTTTCCAGATTTCCGCACGTTCCCCACTAGTCTTTACTTTGTTACAGACATTTACAAAGTCTTGTCTGTGCGCAGTAAATGGACCTGAAGGCTCATGTAGCTTATTACATGTCTTAGTTTTTATGGGCTTTTTGCTATGTTTGTCGTGCTATTTTGCACCTACTACAGGTTTTGATACATGACGAATTCAAATCTTTCAACAGTTTTTAAATATAATAAATATTTAAAGTAACACATTTTTTGTACCATTTTTGGAGCCATGGTTGTTGCATGTATGCCAGGCAAAACTGAAAGAATGTGGCATCATTGTGGCAGATCTCTTCCTCGTACAAGACAGTGAATAAGACTCAAAGTTTGAAATTACAAACCTTCATGTAACAGCTCTCCTCATCATCAACCTTTAGGCCAGCTGTCTCCAGCTCTGATTTTTGCTTCATGTTTTTTGCTACGGTATCTTTAGATTTTCCTGGTTATGACCCTCGATATTTGCTTATGACAACTCTTTCCTGTGCTAGTCCATCTTAGCACAACAGCTCAGAGGGGTCTCCAAGCTGATAAACAATAGAATTTACAATTTGATTTAACTTGTGAAATTTATTGCAGAACCTCAAAGATTAAGGCACTGGTCATCAAAAATGTTCCATTCTGTGGTATCCCAGCTTTTGCTGCCATTAAATGCTTTTACCACACCTCACTGCATGCCTTTAGTTATAAATCCTTAACCTAAAACGTGTTTTTTTCCCATTTACAGTGAACTCAGAAAGTACTCAGACCCCTTCACTTTCTGCACACTTTATTGTGTTGTAGATTTAATTTGTATAAATATGACATTTGTTTCCATCAATTTACATTCAATAACCAATACTAACAAAGTGAAAGCATGTTTACAAAAAACTTGCAGATTAATTAAAAATTAAAAACCAAAGTCTCTCATTCATTGAAGTATTCAGAAACTTTGTTGTGGCAATCCAAATTGTGATATGGGCTTGCTTTAATTCTCTTCTGTGACATGTCTAGAACTTGACTGAAGACCACCTGCATGTGAGGGCAAAAACCAAACAATGAAGTCCAAGGAGCTCACTGCAGACCACCACAATCAAATAGTGGTGAGGCATAGATCAGGGAAAGGAGCTAAAACTATTTCTAAAGCTTTGAGTGTTCCCAGAAGCACAGTCGAAATTGTGAAATGGAAGTAGTCTGAAACCATCAGGATTCTTCTTACAGTTGGCAATCTAGTCATACCGAGTAACCAGGTAAGAAAGGGCTTGGTTAGGGAGGCGGACAAGAACCAAACGGTCACTGTAACAGAGGTTCAGAAGTCCTCTGCTGGGATAGGAAAACCTGCTGGAAAGACCACCATCTCAGTAGTACTCCAATAATCAGGCAATTGTAGTAGTGTGGCTAACTCCTACTTGGAGTTTGCCAAACGGCATTTATGGACTCTGAGAATATGAGGGAAAAGACTGTCTGGTCTGATGAGAGTAAAATTTAACTCCTTATGCAGAACCTCAAGCAATATGTCTGATGAAGACCAGGCACTGCTCATCAACTACCTAATACCACCTCTATGGTGAAGCATGGTGGTGGCAACATCATGTTATGGGGGTGCTTTTTCAGCAGCAGGAACAGAGGGACTGGTCAGAATTGAGGGATGGATCAATGCAGCAACATACAAAGTCCTTGAAGAAAACTTGCTCCAGATTACACCTCACCTGTTAGCAAGACAAGGACCCAAAGCACACAGCCAATACAACGCTGGAGTGACAGTCTCCTTGAGAGACCCAGCCAAAACCCAGACTTAAATTCCATACAACATCTGTGGAGGAACCTAATGATAGCAGTTTACAGACTCTTTCCTTCCAGTCTAATGGAGCTTGAAAGGATCTACCAGGGAGAACTGAATAACCTGCCCATATCCAAGTGTGCAAAGTTTGTAGAAACTAATCCAAGAAGATCTGAAGCTTGAATTGCCGCCAAAGCGGCTTCTACAAAGTACTGAATTAACATCTGAATACAGATATGAATGACAGTCTTCAGATTATGATTTTTAATAAATTAGCAAACCTTTCTGAAAACATGTTTCACTTTGTCATTATGGGTTATTGACTGTAGATTGATGAGCAAAAATGGCAAATGTATCTATTCAAAATAAAAGCGCAACACAAAAAGTGTGTAGAAAGTGAAGAGGTCTAAAGAGTTTCTGAATCCATTGTAGTTACCTAATGTAAGAAACTAAAATTAAAATATGTAAGAACTTTGCTACCTATTAAATAAAGTACTCTATAATGGGATGCTCAAGTCTGGTCCAGGAGGGCTGCAGTGGTTGCAGGTTTTGTTAAAATCAAGTTGCTATGGTGCTCATTCAATTCCGTTTTCACTTTTTGGACGCTTAAGTGGCATTTAGCAAATCTCCTGTGAAGTGTCTTTTTAAAGTTTTGCCCCCTGTTTCTATCGTTTTTTATCAACGATCTTATTAGTGATAGAAAAATTGATTTCAAGTGAAACATGGCTTAGCTCAGATGGCGTGGCTGTTTTAATCGAATCTGCGCCTCTGGATTACAGTTTTACTCGTGCAGACCGCCAAGGAAAGAAAGGTGGCGGCTTAGCAAACATTTACTCGAGCCGGTTAAAATGTAAAGATGTCAGTTTTGGTAAATTCAAATCCTTTGAGTATCTCACCGTTGTTATTCATAGACTTTCTCACGTTCTAGTATTATCCGTGTATAGACCTCCTAAATTCAACGCATCTTTCTTTGAGGAATTCTCTGACTTAATGTCAATTTTAATATACGAACTATGACACACTCTTAATAGTCGGCGACTTTAATTTTCATTTAGATAATCAGTGTGACCAAAAAGTAAAATAATTCATGAACATCCTGGACTCTTTTGATTTGAGACAGCTCGTTAATCAGCCTACACATAAAGCAGGTCATACGTTAGACTTAGTGATTACTAAAGGACTAAAGGTTGATGTAAAGCAGATTATTGATATTGGTCTATCAGACCATTTTCTTCTACTTTTTAATTTAGAAATAATGTTAGAAAACACTCATGAGAAGCATATTGTTAAAAAAACGTTTCTTTGACTCATCAGCAGCTTTAAAACTTACAAGCATTCTAAATAATCAATCCGTTTATAGTGCCAACTATAATAGCGAGGATAATGTAAATAATAAGGTGGAAAGATTTAAAACTAAAGTGAGAGCTGCTGTTGACTTAGTTGCACCTGTAAAGACATTTAAAAAATCTTCTAGCATTGTTATAACATAGAAGACCCAAAGAGTGTCTGATTTAAAGAGAATATGCCGTAGAGCTGAGCGTAAATGGAGGAAGACTAAACTAACTATCCACTATGAAATATTAAAAGTTAAAATAACAGAATACAATAACACAGTCCGTCTTGAGAGGCACTGCTATTTCTCTAAGATTATAAATAACAATGCTAGTAATCCCAGAGTCTTATTTTCGACGATTGATCGTTTGCTAAACCCAGGTAACACAAAGGAATGCCTCCTAAGTACTTCCAGTAAAACCTGTGAGGCTTTTGCTGTATTTTTCAATAAAAAAATTAATGATACTAGAAATAACATAGTATATCTCCCCAACACTATGGACCCTCCTAAACCCCAGTAATCCGTTGTAAACAAATTAAACTCTTTCACTAGGATAGATTTACCTGATTTACATAAAATAATTTCTCAACTGAAACCCTCCACCTGCGCCCTTGACCCAATACCAACAAATTTTTCAAAGAAGTATCGGACGTGCTAATTGATAATGTTCTTGACATAGTAAATTCGTCATTAGATACGGGGGTCTTCCCAGACTGTCTTAAGACTGCTGTAGTTAAACCCCTACTTAAGAAAAATAATCTTGACCCCTCTGCTCTTGAAAATTTTAGACCCATCTCTAACCTGCCTTTCTTAAGTAAAATTCTGGAGAAGGCAGTCATTATGTAGTTAAATGACCACCTCAATAAACATGCTATTCTTGATAAATTTCAGTCAGGTTTTAGAACAAATCACAGCACTGAAACTGCACTCGTTAAAGTAGTAAATGACTTGCGGGTAAATGCAGACAGAGGCCATTTATCTGTTCTCATTCTCTTAGATCTGAGTGCCGCATTTGACACCATTGATCATAATATTCTTAGAAATCGCCTTAGTCAATGGGTGGGCCTCTCTGGCAGTGTCTAAAATTGGTTTGAATCCTACCTGGCAGGGAGAAAATTCTTTGTTAGTTGTGGTAATTACAACTCAAAGACGCATGATATCCAATATAGTGTTCCACAAGGCTCTATCCTGGGTCCACTGCTCTTCTCAATCTACATGCTTCCGTTAGGTCAGATTATCTCAGGGCACAATGTGAGCTACCATAGCTGTGCTGATGACACACAGCTGTATTTATCAATAGCACCTGATGACCCCGATTCTATTGATTCACTAAGACAATGTCTGACTTGTATTTCAGAATGGATGAATAGTAACTTTCTCAAGCTAAATAAAGAGAAAACTGAAATCTTAGTGATAATGGATACAATGAGGCTATTAGAAATAAACTGGATATATTAGGATTAAAAGTCAAGATGGAGGTAAAAAGCTTAGGGGTAACTGTTGACTGTAATCTGAATTTTAAATCGTATATTAATCAGATCACTAGGACAGCATTTTTTCACTTAAGAAACACAGCAAAAGTTAGACCTCTTATATCATTGAAAGATGCTGAGAAATTAGTTCACGCGTTTGTTTTCAGTCGACTAGATTACTGTAACGCAGTCCTCTCAGGAATACCCAAAAAAGACATAAATCGTTTGCAACTAGTGCAGAATGCAGCTACTAGAATCCTAACAAGGAAAAGAAAATCCGAGCACATTTCTCCAGTTTTGATGTCACTACACTGGTTACCTGTGTCATTCAGGATTGACTTTAAAATTCTGCTTGTGGTTTATAAAGCTTAAATAATCTCGCCCCATCTTATATATCGGAATGTCTGACGTCTTATATTCCAAATAGTAATCTCAGATCCTCAAATGAGTGTCTCCTTAGAATTCCAAGAGCAAAACTTAAAAGAAGTGGTGAGGTGGCCTTCTGTTGTTATGCACCTAAAATCTGGAATAGCCTGCCAGTAGGAATTCGCCAGGCTAATACAGTGGAGCACTTCAAAAAACTGCTGAAAACACGTTATTTTAACATGGCCTTCTCATAATTTCACTGTAATTTGATCCTGACACTCTGTATATCCAATTCATTATAATAACTATCCATGGTAGCTCTAAAATCTGTACTAACCCCTATTCTCTCTTCTGTTTCTTTTTCCGGTTTCCTTTTGGTGGTGGCGAAAGCACCATGATGTTCCAACAATGAAGAATTAAAAGCCAGAAGTCTGAATGTCCATCATCATCATCAAGTCCTTCCGTGAGAACCCTAGACACAAGAGGACTATTTCATTTATGTTAGGTAGAATGCCCAGAGGGGACTGGGTGGTCTCGTGGCCTGGAACCCCTGCAGATTTTATTTTTTTCTCCAGCCATCTGGAGTTTTTTTTTGCTTTTTCTGTTCACCCTGGCCATCGGACCTTACTCTTTTTTTTATGTTAACTAATATTGTCTTATTTTAATTTCTTATGTTGTTATATTTTTTTTATTTACTGTTCTTCATTATGTAAAGCACTTTGAGCCACTTTTATTATTATTATCATTATTATTTGTCCATGTTTGGCATATTTTACCATTATTTTTGACACAGTTTCTCTTGACATTTTGCAGTTTTTGTGACCGAGGCACTTACAATTCAGGCACTGGCCTCTGTTAGTCGCTTCATGTTGCATCGAAAACTCCCATTTCTAAGTGCTAATTGCCAGATATCTTTTACAGCTGACACATACTGCTGATTGACTAATGTGACCCATCTTTGCAGATGCCCTTGTATTTGTGAAATAGCAACTTTGAAGTTAATCCCCTTTAATTGTACAGTACTTCGGTTATTTTGTCTTTAATATCCAGGTACTTAAATTAAAACAAGCCTCTGATACATAAAAAACACAACATTCTCAGACCCACACACTTCAAGGATGCAGGGGGTCGAACACAAGGCAACACAAGCAGGACAGGATCCAGTCCATTGCAGAGTCTACTCAAGTGCACATTCACAGAGCCAGGGGGTGTCACCAATTAAACTAAACTCTCTGGGGATGCAAAGAGGAAAACAACTGGGTGTGAGATTGGAATCCAAGGCACTACATGCATAAAATGGCAGTGTGTGCTATGGTGCAACCCTTACTTCGAAAAACAACATAGTGATGATATAAATAAGATTTCTGTTAATCTTCTCTTCTATTACAGAAGGTTGAATTGGAGTGAGTTTCCACAAAATTGTGAGCCGAGCAGTGCCCGTCAAGCAGTCCGAGGCTTCACCACGGCTTCACAGGTGCCAGTACATAACTCTCACTTCACTGGTACGTACTGCCTGAGAGGATGCCCTCTATTTCAAAATCCATCCAATGATTAGACACCACTGAAAATGTCTTCTAAAAAACTTTTCACTCCTCAGTCTCTCCTAACTGGCTCATCTGTCACCATGTCATAAATGTGGAGGCCATGACACTTTGCAGAATTTAGCTTGTAATTTTCTGGCTTTGCTTCTACATGAAGTTAGAAGTCTCACCCCTGAAAACCCCTGCCAGGTCAACTCTTTTGGGACTAACACAGCTTTCACACACACACATGCACATACATAATCAATCCAGATATTTACAAGTAAATTACTGGGATAGCATGCATGCGAGGAGGAGGTTTACGAGTTGGTAAAAGGCCCTTTTGCAACACAAAAAAGCAATTTAAAAGCTCAAACTGCAGGCCGACATAATAAAGAACCTACCAGACAGAACAGCACAGTACGTTTGTGACATCTGATTTTCATCCTGTGAGCGTTTCCTCCTGTAGACTCGGTGAGCTTCTCCTGTGACTGCCTGGCTGCGATTCACTGGTTCAATAAATAAAAAGTCTTCAGTCAGCTGGATGAAGCCTGTCTGTAAAGCAAAAAGGACAAGAGTGGTCTGTAGGTCTTCCCCAATTGATTTTATCACCTAAGGTTTCCTGGAGTAGCTGAACTGAAACTGTCCTACTGTCTATTGCTGTAAGTTAGTATCTGCCACTTTTTTTAAGCTTTGTAACTTCTTTAAAATTCCTGCTTCTTCCCCGGTATTCGTTATACTTCACCCTAGACTACAAAAAAATTTTAAGTGACCCCCTCCAATTTTGCTGGTCTGCAGAATAAAATCTAAAACAGATGAATCATCACCAAAAATGGATATTAGATGGAACTTCAAAGTACTGATGACAAGGCTATTTTCTGCAATGCCGCCATTGATCTAAACACTTCTCTGTTTCAGAGTTTTGAGATCCTCACTTTCAATACACACTAAGGCACCATCACACAGGTTACCCATATGTCAGACTTTGCTGATTGTGTTGACGAGTGAGGAGTAAAACAGACACAATCCGATTCACACAGTTTTGTCAAACTGACACTAAAATTCAGTTAAAAGGCAATTTCTACCCAAGATACACCAAAACGCACCATTGTGTACACTACTGTGTGTTATCTACAGTAAAATCTCACTACATGGAAAGTCACGTCTCCCATACCCCATTGCCTAGCAACTGCTTTCTCCTAGTTGAGGATAGGCACACATTTACAGTGATATTTCTTTAGTAGAGATTTTAATTTAAATACTGAATGACCTGTATAGGGGATGCTTTAACCTTTTCAACTGACGGATTTCAGGTAAACGCTGAGGCCTGTAAGAATTGTCAAACAAAAGAGCAGTAAAGTATGTTCTGGGAAAGCTGAAAGGCAAAGCAGGACCTTCGAATGTTTTGTTTAACCAGTCTGTTTACAGCTTAGTGCATCTTTTGATTCCCATGGAAGCTGACCTCGAACTTGTGCAATAACCTTGATGTGTTTTGAGAAACTGCAAAAATGTTAGTTGCTTTGCTAGCGTATGGTAAGCCAGGTGTGTGTGCTTAATTTAGAAGTAGGACAAGAGTGGCTGCCTTTTAGTAGAACTTTTTTTTCAATAAGAGTCTCAGTTCAGATTTTAGTTTAGTTCAGTTGCTGCGAGAATCAAGTGTTTGATTCCTTTTCTGCCTTTCTGACACATTGAGAGAAGCCACAGACACTTAATTAAGAGCATGCTATCTGCTTATGGACAGAGTGGAGGCTCTGAGGCTAGGAATTTGCACTGGCAATCAGAAGGTTGGTGGCAGAATTGGCACTCCAGCCACCATAAAAAACCTCACACTGTTCCATTCCATCTGAACTAGAGTGGTGCTGAGGTGTCACCTGTTGCATGGCTGCACTCGGGTCCTAATCTGGGATCCTGAGTTGGTTTGTCATGTGGTGGGTGCGGCAATGCGCGGTATCAGTGTGTGCTCCTAACCTCTCTCTATCTGCTTAGAATACTTTACAAGGGGCTCTGTCTCTGGCAAAAAAAAATTCTTTTCACTATCTGATGAAGGACATCAAATCTGCTATCTAAAGAACTGTCATCTGGGAAATGTCATCTGGAACTGAATGAAAACCAGGAGTGTCGCTAGCTTTAGCACTTATGAGGGGCTTAGCCTCACCTCTGATAGTGTTGTTAATCCAACATATATGTTAGTTTGAAAAGCGGGATGAATGGTGTTGCCACCTTGAAGGTTTTGTGCAATCAAAGAGTTTCCCCCTTGGACTTTTGCACAGTCATCCATGCATGTGCATATCAAAATACAGAATGGGATTAAAGGGGGCCGAGCTTTCAAACATCAAGGGCTAAAATCCCAGATGTCCCCAGAATGACGCCACAGGTTGTATAATTCTTTCTGTGATTTATATTTTTCTGCTTTATGGAAATAAATATAATTTTTAAGTTAAACCTTAAATTCATCATCAATGTCTGCCATTGATGGAGTCTGCCATTAGAGGCCCCGCAAACTGAATATGTGGGGTACAATTAAGACAGCTAGACAGGTAAGACATTACAGATAGCAGTTACAGAGTTGGCTTTGACATTGCTTGCTATCCTCCATTAAAAAACAGGTTAGTTGCTATTTTGCATGTTAAGTGCATGTCACAGGTGATCTGATAACACGGTAAAATAGGAACTGATGCACAAAAACACTCAATGTCTTTTTTCCTGTGTGAATGGCAGAATTTTGAGTAAATCATTTCGCTTATCACTAGCGTCAACAATGATAGAAACTTGTAACTGATACAGCATTTGACCACACAGAGAACAGCCAAGACGGTCAAAGTGTGCAGGACTCAGCATACCAGAGAGTGTAAACAAGTACTGTAGGCCAGGGTATGACAAATAGTAAAAGATAGTGTGGAAAAACTAAAGTCAGGATGCAAGAGGAGCTGCAACTCCACTGAATTTAAAAAAATGTGAAGAGTAGGAATACAAATGCATATTTCAGTCAAGGACTTAATTGGCAAATGTGTCAGTGCTGTGATTGTTGTTGTTTAACATAGTGACACTGCACACTAAAATAAATGTGTGTATCATAAGGAGAACATTTCAAAAAGTTAAATGGTTTCATTGCATCTCATTATTGACAGGTGAAGCTCCACCCACAGCCAGTCTATACAGGTGCTATTTGTCTCTGACTCCGCCCATTCCATTATGCTACCCAACACCACCAATAATTCCGCAGTCATGAGGTAAAAGAATGTTAGGTTTAAAAAGAGAAGTAGTGTGCTGTTATGAAGACTGTCTTGTGTTTGCCTTGGAACTTCTGACTTATTGGTAAATTTAGCACAGCGAACGTACTTCTGCCTTACAACAAGGAGATCAGAGTTCAAGTCCTGGGTATCTTGAGTTCAAGTCCTCCACAATTGGGTTCTCCCCATATGGAGTTTGCATGTTCTCCCCACATCCTCATGGGCTTCCTATGAGTGCTCCAGTTACCTTCCACAGTACAAAGAGATGCAGATCAGGTGGACTAATTTGATGCTAATTTGGACCCTGATGCGTGTGTGAGTTCACCCTGCGATGGACTGGCACCATATCCGGGGATTATTCTTGCCTTGTGCCTAATCCTTGATGGGATGGGAATAATGAAGCCTTGCAAAGCAACAACCAACAACCATGCAGTGATTGTGGACCCTTGTCCCCAAGGTGTATAATTATGCCAATGATTAGATGCAACATAGTGCCTTGCACAATGGCAATAAAGATATCTGCTATATAATAAAACACAAAGTCTGTGTGTCCCGTCCCTTTGAGCAATCTGATTTGGTGTGATTGGTCAGTTTGGCTTTGGTGACTTGAACAAAAGAGGAAATGTGTGTGTAAGATGCATGAGGAGGAGTAAAGGCATACAAGGCAAGCCAAGAGCGTCATATTCAACGACGGCAAGCATAAATCTGGACAGGAGGCGAGAAAGGCGCCTCGAAAACAATGACAGAGTCTGCAATGCAGGCTTTGCAGGAACACACTTGAGAGAGGGAGCACCAGTGAAGAGACATTCACACATACACAAATACAGAGGAAAGGCACTGAAGGCACATATAGAAGAAGAGCTAGTAAATATTTTTAAATTATTCCATTAATGATCCTTGACAGGTACGCTGGCTTTTTAAAATGTATTTTCGCATACACATGTTCGGACACACTCATATACAGTAAATTACAATGCATAATCACAGACCACTCTCTTATAGTCATACACTCAAATATGTGCAAACTCACATGACCTCACATACGTCAAGACCCTTACATTCATATACACTTACTTCCTTGCTGGCACGTAAGCACATGTTTATGTCCAGGGACACACATGCACACGTATTTACAGTATACACTGACATTTATTTGCTTAACAGACTTACAAAAGAGGTCAACAAAATCGAGTAAACATCAGTATGGGGGACTTGTTTGGGAACAAGTATTACGGACAAGATTACAAAATTGATCATCACTAGTGAAGAGCTCAGAACAAAAGACAAGATTGTTACTCTTCATAGCTTACAAAAACCTAACATCTAATATAAAGTATATATAATATATATGGTACACCAATATACAGTATATAGAATAAAATATACAGTATATGATACACTCACCTGCCCACTTGGACAAGCTAACATCGCCTAGCGAATCCACTGACACTAAGCCCAGACAAATGGGCAGCTAGCCTCTGAGCTGGGCATTGATGCCATATTTCCGATAAACAAGGCAGTTGTCCTTTCACCGGCTATCACATCTCCTCACAGCCTTCTGGTTCTCCTCCAGTGTTTCCCTATTGTCACCATTTCCAGACAGGAAGCTCACTTCTTGCATGCATTTGTTAAAACTGCAAAGAGCAAGCGTAGATCTTTGGTTGTGGCCCGACCACAAAGAAAAGAGCTTAAAGGAAAGTGGAGCGTGTAATTAAGGAAAATACCCTCTTAAGTTAATGAAAAACATTTGCCAAAAGTGTGATGGCCTTTCACATTCAGAAAACAGACATATGGCAGCTCCTACTCACAGTCACAGTCAGCTGTCATTTGGCATGGGGAACACTTTTTTCACTCCAGGGGAGCCATCACTTTCATGCACTGACACTCTAGGAGAGGTTTTTCTTCTTGTCACTGATCTGTCAAACCGTGGTATGGCTGCTGAAATCGGAAGTTGGAACAGGTAGAGTAAAAATGCACCAGGAGAAGGCGTGCTAAAAGAAAAGTCTTGTTGGTCCATTGAGAGTACAAAAGAAAGCAGTGATCTCCACACTCACCACTGACATTTCACAATGAAACTTGTCCCTCTCTTTCAACAGACCTTTATGCATGCCTTCGGTCTCAAGAGACTTCAGAGGTTTCCTCCTAAACTGACATGGTTTGACATGCAGGCGCAAAATCCTGTTTGACTGAGTACATCACGGCTTCGTCTTCATCTAGAACCGAGTTTAAAGATTAAGTAAGAACCAACTGCTTTCTTTAAGCCCACTAAATGTTGGCAGCAGACAAGCTCAAGTGCCGTTTACCCATCTGAATTCATTCAAAATAAAAACAACAAATAAGAGTCAACTTGGCACGTCTGTGTGGACGGATACAGAAGGCCTGAGCTCCCCTCTTTCCACTTGTAACCATTCTCCATTTCCTATCCCGCAACATAGAAGCACTTGTTACAATACCACCGCTAAACATGGCATCCCATTGTTTTCACCTCCTTAAAGAGGTGTTTGTAACCTAGCTTCAAAAAACTCCATTATACTGACCAAAACAGAAAATTAAAGGAATTTAATCATTGAATGGAAAAGATTTCAGGATACCAGTTTACTAAAGATTTCAAGGACTAATAAAATAGCTACAGGGCCCCAAAGCTGTGTAAAGAGCTGTCTGCTTTTATAAGAAATGTCCCTTCGGTCTCCATACTGAAGACTCATGACTTTAGTCTAGCAAACCCTGACTAGAGCTGCTGATTACACCGATGTCACTTCGCCCCTTTCTAATCACGGAGTATGTCAGACTTGCTGAAAATAGTTGCTGAACTCGTCACCAGAACAAGTCAATTCAAATGACTGGAAAAATTACTGGGCATGTCACATTTAGCAATCGAGTTCTGACTGTCCTGCACAGTGGTGCTCGTCCCTTTCTTTGACAGCCAGTAGCGTGCTGCCTGATGGAGCCGGCACTGTACAAACAGGTGCATTTAGGTCAGACACCATTTTTTCTTTTTCTCATTCTGTTGTGGTATGCAAAACATGGGACATCAGACAGACAAGCTTCTCTTCAGTTTGTGAGGTACAGAACATGCATGTTCCTCATTCCTTATCACTACAATCTATATATTGTACTTCAGGACGAGCAATCATTGGTTGTCAGCTGTCATGCACAAACAGTTCAACTTTACAGCTAAAGGCAAAGTTAAACCTGTTTGATTTTTGTCAGAGTGAGTCATGAACTAGTTGGAGGGAGTTGCTGGGCATGTCACATTACGTGACTGGCTTCATAACAGTGCGCCGCCGTCTGTCTCCAACTCGCTAAGATTACGTAAATGAAACCTCTAACTGAAAATCAATGGAAAAATTGCATACTGCAACATTGCCTTTAGCCATATGTATTGCAACTGTTTGTTATCCATTTATATAAAAAATTATAAATAATTATAAAGTGTTACTACCCCTCCTCTATTCTGTTTCTCTTCTTGGCACCTGTTGTGGCACTTGGTGCCACCGCTCATTGTCCAAGCAGTTTTCTTCCCATTAAAAGACATCAGAGATACTGGGAGCCCTGGAGTCAGTGGATGTAAAGATTCTGTCATCAGATTAGATGGTCAGCACAGACTCTACTGTAGAATGACCAAGAGGGGGTGGGCGGCCAGTTGGCCGAGATCTGCAGGACTATGGCTGTGTCTGACTTTGTCTTTAACTTAACTGGGACTGTGGACGTCTCAGGGGTTTATTTTCTCCAGGGATGCTTCTGACTGTACTATAAAGAAGGTTGCACACTTTTTTCCAATAGAGATCTACATTTAAAGACTAAATGACAGGCACATGCATGTGGAATGCATGTATTTTATTGGAAGCTAATTTTTTTTTTGCATTTCACTCATCAATATTTGTAGTAATGGCTAAGAAAGCATCTTCTCTCATGTGTTTATGGGGAGTGCAGATGAAGTCCTTGACACAAAAATCTGTGTTCTTATGTTGCATAATCCTAATGTCAGATATCCAAAAGTATGCTTACAATGTCTCAAAAACACATATTTCTGCTAAAATACTATTAAATAAATCAATTCTGAAAATCAAACAAACCAATACTGAAAAATTCTGTTGTGAATGGCTAGGATGTGCTATTCTTGCACTAGCTATCTACTCCAGAGTTTCCCAATCTTTTTCCAGTGGTGGTACTATTTTTGTAACCTAAAACATCCCAAGGCACACTACTATTGTACTACCACAAACACATGCTATCTTATATACCTGCTCAATCGTCCAAAGAGATGGAACTACATGGCACATCTGGGTAGCTCTCATGGCGTCCCACTGAAAACCACTGATCTATTCCCTATCTGAAATGCTTCAATTCTCCATTAAAGCCCCACTCCTGCATCCTACTCTGTAGGCATCTATCTGTTGTACAAAAGAACAGGCCACGGATTAATTAACACTGGCTTTAACTTGTGTACCACAATTTGCACTCATCGTCCACAAATTAACAACAAACTTCCATGAATTGGTATGGTTGCTTCAGAGTGGCAATTGGCCCCCTGCAACCATGAACTGGATAAGTAGAAGAGACATTGGGTGGATGGTTACACCGGGGCTGGTGTGATGGTCCACACTGCTGCACTTCAGCAGACTAGGTTCAGTTCCTAATGTGGTAACTGTTATTCTGAAGTCAGCACATTCACTCTCTGCACAATTGTCTCCCGTCTTCCTCACGCTTCTAGAGACATACTATTTAGTTGAACTAGTAACTCTTGTTGGCCCTCTATGGCTGAGTGCATCATACCATAGGCTGGGCTTATTTCAGCATTAAAGGTAATGTCTCAGCTATAAACTTCATGGCTGGTCTTACCACTGTCTTATAAACCTCACCTTTAACCTTTGCCTTAATTCTTTAATCACACAATTCTCCAGATACCTTCTTCCAATTGCTCCATCCACACTGTACTCTATGGATTATCTCTGCACCTAGTTTTCCGTCTTAGGCTTCCAATGATCCTAGATATTTACATTTATCTACTCTTCCATAATGAAGGTTTTGCGGTTTACAGCTGGATGCCCTTCCTGATATGAGCCTTCTCTATGTATCCAGCACCAAATTGGGCTGGTTTGCGTATAGTATATCTTATGCACAATTTGATGGTGTGATGAACAATTTGGAATGACAGGCTTGGGTTTCATTCAAAAAAGTAATTTCTACATTTTTAGGTAATTAATAAAGATCCAAATTATAAAGAAGTTGTGAAAAACGTATTAGTTATGTTTAAGGAAATAGGTTGGAACGAGTCCCAGAGTTCACCTTTTCGACTCGCATTTAGAATTTTTCCTTAAAAATCTTTGAGCAGTGAGTGAAGAGTAGGGCAAAAGATTCCATCAGGACATCAAGGACATGGAAAGAAAGTACCGGGGACGCTGGAATGCCAGTGTGATGGCGGATGAGTGCTGAGTGATTCATTCGCGCGCAACAGAAAAAGCGGACAAAACAAAGGGCAAAAACTAGAGAAGTTATCTGTAAGTCAATGCCTATGTATTATTGTTTTCTTGACATGTATACTTTAAACTGACTAAATATTTTCATGCTAAATTGCTTTAGAACAGTATTGTATACAAGAATAAATTGTGTTGTTTGTTTAATTTTAAGTAAATTTCTATTTATTTTTGTACTTAAATGTGACATTCTAATTTCATATTTGTTTATGAATGCAAATAAAAATAACTATTCACCATTAAAACAAACATTTTCGAGTTTCATTTTGCAGTACTGTGTACATTTAATTTTAGCATGAAAACAGCATTTACCTTTTTTGCTTTTGCAAATGCACATTGAGGCAACCCTTCATCAACTCCTGAAAGCCTTCCTTAACGTTTCATCCATAATGCAATAGGAGAGGAGAAAGCTCATGGTTACACACATGGAAGCAAGGCGCATGCAACTGTAAGCTGTCCCACCCATAGTGGGCTAGAAGCTTTTGCATTGTGAAGAGCAATGGAAGGACTGTAATGAAAGCTACCGGTTACCGGCTGAGGAGCAGCGCCACAGAGTGAAACAGCCAAGTCTGTGGCTATACACAAGCCTGCTTACCTGGAGAAAGCTTTTCTTTTTTTTTTCCTTTTCTTTTACAGTGCATAGAGGCCTGCGGCTGCTTTGTGTTAACTGAAAACAGTGGGAGCAGGAGGATCAAATGTGCCATCCTGCACAATTAACAAAATTCTCCTAACTATGATCTAAAGCATTTTATGGTTGTCATTTTAGTTGAAAGGCCATATCATCATTCAGAGAAATGTTCACATTAACTGTGTCACACATGTGTGCATGGGATGCACCTTATGGGCTTAAATAATTGTAATTCTACGCCAGACCATTGGGTGGCATTGTCCACTAAAGCCTTCTCTATTTCCTCCTCTGCAAACCATCAGAAGAAAATTCCACCTGACCACACTTCCAGTTCTACCTCTCCTGACCTATCTTCAGATTCCAACCCCAGAGATACACACCCATTTCTGTCTCCCATGTATAAAACTGCAATTTTGTTCTGTTATCTCAGTTTTGATGTGGACTCTTGTGGATTACTTTAACTCGATTTATTTCAGGTATATGGGGTGGCTACCACAAACCTTTTTATACCTCCTTGTGATTATTTCCAAAACTGATAATGAAAAATGTCTTAATTACAAAAAATATATAAAAAGCATTACACTACTATAGAGAAGAGTGTCAAGGACACAGCTAGAGATGTTAAGAGAAACCAAGACAGTCACGCATCAGGCGTTGATGACCCTAATGAAGTTTGCTTTGACTCTTCTCATCTCTTCATCCTCTTCCACACCCTCCAGAAGTTTGGTATAAAAGAACATCAATCACATTTTCACCCTTTCTGCTTCAAAAAATGAATGAAAACCAGTCTCCATTGCTCTGGCGTAATAGTCATCACCTTTGGTGACCATCACATCCTCAAACATCTACAAAGGCAACTGCAGTAAATGGGGTATCCCCTTTAGGACACCAATCCTCTCCCATCTCTCCATTTGATTCTTTTGCAAGGGTTATGTGAAAATGTACTGAAAAAAAAACTTTCTGGGCACATCTTTCTAGGTTTATTACTTTCTGGAAAATTCAAATGTGTTTTATACCTTCAGGAGTTCCTTAGTAAATGTTCTGACCATATGACACAAAAGAATGGACACTGAGCACTATGAAGGTCTCTCCTATTTGACAAACAGCCCTTGGTAAAGATTTCATTTAAATAACCAAAAAAACAATTAAATGAGGTGTAGTGGAAAACCTTGCCAAAGTCATAGAAGAATCACAAGTCATGATCCTGACAGACACCATATCGCTTACTCTTCACTTCATGTCAATCCTTAAAGGCACAATTAGTTTCAGTTCTACTCCAACTGTTACAAAAAACGTCTTCCTGTTGCAATGTCCCATGACCTCCGATTTAAGAGAGACATCCCCTCTCACCATTTCAATGTCAAAGTGAACAGGGTTCTATATATACTGTACATCTCTTCCTGTACATCTGCCTGGCGAGTGGTCATGTAGATTGTCTGTCACAAAGGCAGGTCCTGCAAGTGCACATCTCTACAGCAAAGACATATCCACAGACCAGAAATTAAGATGTTTATGCCATGGGTTGGATTTTCACTCATGAGCTTACACTGTGGAGGCATGCTGTATATATTCAGCTATTAATCACAGGCCATGATTGTGTTCCAAGGCTTCTCTCCAACACTCACCCTAGTCATCTGCATGGCAGCATAAAAATACCAGGACACCACCCCATTCCACATCCATACACCTGTGACACAAACTGGGCAACACTCCACAGTGCCAAAGTCACCAACAGGTCCTACAAAGAATAACTGAACTATGCTAATGGATGTGTCAGCAAGAGTTTCTATGTATTTTCTTTTTTAATATCATGTTATTTCTCTCATCTACATGTTCCACATGGCCTGCTCCCACTTGGACAAAGCCACCACCACAGTCAGGATCATGTTCTTTAACTTTTCCAGTACCTTTAACATCATTCTGCCTAATCGACTGGAAAAAAAACTCAAGATTTTGCATCTTGATGCCCCCACAATCTCCTAGATCATGGACTACCTAACCAACAAAGGCTGTCCACCTTTTTATTTACCTTATACACAACGCACTTCCAATATAATACCAGTGCTTGCCACCTACAGAAACTTTCAGATGACTCCTCCAACTCTGAGACCATTCACCATTACGGGGAGGACATGGACGTGATACAGAGCTACAAGAACCTGGGAGTTCACATGGACAATAAACTGGTCTGGTCTGACCACACAGTGTTTCTTTATAAGAAGGGCAAGTGCAGATAGGACTTGCTATGGAGACTCAGGTCTTTTGATGTGGGGCCTATCCCAGTTAGTATAGGGTACAAGGCAGGGACAAACCTTGGACAGGGCGCCATTTCATCACAGGACAAACACACACATACACACCAAACACACACCACACCCAATTTAGTGTCACCAATTCATCTAACCTGCATGTCTTTGAACTGTGAAAGTAATCACAGCACCTGACGGAAACCCACACTGACACGTGCATTAGAAACCTCTAGGAGACTAGTAGGGTCTGCCATTGTGCAGCACTCCCGGAGCAATTTTCAGGTTAGGCGTCTTGCACAGTGGCCCAACGGAATAGGATCGCTTCTAGCAGTGATGTTGAGTGACCATGCTTAGTTTGCTGAAAGCTGGGAACGGGTTAGGAAGAAATTTTTGTAGCAATGGCTAAGAAAGCATCTTCTCTCATGTGTTTATAGGGAGTGCAGATGAAGTTCCTGACACAAAAATCTGTGTTCTTATGTTGCATAATCCTAATGTCAGATATCCAAAAGTATGCTCACAATGTCTCAAAAACACATATTTCTGCTAAAATACTATTAAATAAATCATTACTGGAAACCTTTAGCATTTTCATGGGCTAATGGCTCCTTGGGCTGTGTGATGCAATTTAACAAATAAGAAAGACTGTAAAGATGAGGCCAGGATTACCAGACTGAAAATACTCCTCGAAAATTCAGGCCATGAATTCTCATATTAATTATTTTTACACCAGAACGCTTCCTAATGCACTAATATCTGACACCTCCGACTCTGGGTCCATATACTTTACTGAGATGTTGAAAGTGTGCGCACTCAAAGCGGGCCACATACTAGGAATGGCTTACGCTACAGGAGCGTGTTTTTATTTTGCTACAGGCCAGTGATTCATGCCCACAGACTTGGGAAGTTGTCCAAGCCCTGTAAACCACAGGAGGTCAAATTAAACCTCAACAAACCCCTCATGATTGCACTTCGGCTGTTATTCGTGTTATGCTCGCTCTCTCTCTCTCTCTGTGATCCAGAAATGCCTAAATGATGTACTTTTATTCTAAGAGAGAAATAACCTTCGACATATTAGGCACTCTCTTCAGCTAAAATAAAGAAATCATTGCAAGCACTCCAAAACTCCTGCTGTTTAGGCAGGACAAAATAAGAAATGCTCATCAAGCCCCTAAGAACTTGTCACAAAAGATGGCTAAGATGTTTTTGGGGTTGGAAAAACAGAAGCAACCTCCTTTTCTGTGTCTCACCAACAGTTACAGAACTACTTACTTGAAAGTCCAGACTTGGACAGCCCACGGTGAGCATGCAGGTCCACCTTGACATGAATTTGGCACACTCAAAGATAGGATGCTGTCAATGTGCATACACACATTTAAGTGTGTCTGCACTTTCCTCACATGATGAGGGCATATGGAGGAATATACAGATCATTAGACCGACTGCCATGGAGTTAATTACTCTAACGTGACTGTGCCAGTCAGAGCCCGCTCTCATTATGCCTCCTGGAGCTTTCAAATCAGAGCATAGTCATACGATCACAAAGCCTCTATCAGGGAGGAGGTGCAGCCTTTTCCTTTAGAGGATAAGCAGTTACAAATTTTTTTTGCATCACTAGTTATCATGTAAGTTACACTTTTGGGATATTTATTTATTGATGGAGACTTTTATACAGGAAGTTGGACATATCAGAGGGACGACTATGAAGGAGCTCCATCCGCTCACTTCTTAAGCTCTAAGTATTCCAGTTCAGAGCTGCAGCATATTCTGCCTGCAAGGGGTGCCAGACAAGAACAAACCCTGGATGGGCTGGAGTGCAAATCTGTCAGAGAATCAATCTGTTCACATACGCTTTCATGCCAGGCTAGTTCACACTTGATGATTAACTTCATCATCAGACATGGGGAGAACGGGCAAGTTCAAGTACGGTAGTGAGCAGGTCAGGACTTGGATTCTTGTGCCACTGTGTGGCCCGTTAATGAAGCTACATGTTTTCACATTTTAGTTTGTCGTAAACGATTATATAGACAACAGGGTGGTGCACTGGTTAGTCCTGCAGCCTCCCAGCTTTCAAAGGCTGGGGTCGAATCCCGTCACGACCGCTGTCTGTGTGGAGTCTGCACTTACCGCCCAAGGGGGTTTTCTCCAGATACATCAGCTTTTTTCCCATATCCAAACAACTTGGATACTCATGGGCTGGATACTTGGATCCCACACTCCAAACTTGGGTGTTAGGAGAAGTGTACATAGTTATGGCTTTATAGCGTAAGTAAGAGTTTGTTTACCTCTGAACTTCATAAAAATAATTTTAAACTAAAACTCAAGTTATATCTAAAAGGTCTTTTAAGATTAGGAAACTCGCTCTGATTACCCACACTGGGAAATAATGTCACCATTTAAATTCTCCAATGTGAGCAGCGTTGTAGGGCAAAATTCATAGACCACCCCCACCTCAAAAAAGAATTTGTTTTAAACCCACCTGAAGTCACAAGCTATTCAATCTAGTGATTTTTTTTTCCCAGATACCTTACTGTACCTGGCCAATTTGTTACAATTCCAAGGAAACTGCTGTGACAGTAACATAATAATAATGAAACATTTTAAGACTTCAGTGTTTTTATTTATATGGAGCCCCGTAGGTGTCAGGCAAAAAAAAAAAACAAAAAAAAAAACTGTTCGAATGGATAATTTTAATTTTTTTCTTATTTCAGTAGGTACTTTTTTTCTGGTATGCAGTTTAGTGAACTGGAACCGGAAGACCAGAGCCAGCCAATAGCTTCAGTCTATTCTACGCTGTTTAGTGCCATCAGACTAGACTTTAAATGTTTCCACCACTGACTCCAGAATATCACATTCTCTGAGAAAAATCATAAATCCTTTACTGTAACTTTTCCTGCATTTGAAACTTGTTTCAGGACTTCTTAAAAAAACCTTTTCAACCGCAGTGGTCTTCCAACTAGTTCATCTTCCAATTCACTGATTTTAACACACACCTTATAGTTCACTTGCAGTTCACTGCTCCGTAATAAGAACTGGGGAAAAATAATAATAATCTGTTTGAACAAATAAGTGAATACAGAATAAGGCTTCGTACTACTGAAATAAGGGTCAGGGAAAAAAAAATCTGTTCAAATGAGTTATGAAATTCATTCTAATTTTTTTTTGGCTTAATATCTATGGGGCTCAGTATAATTACTTATTTTTGTTTAAAAACTGCAAATTGTTTTTGTACTTCAGCACATTTTAAGTAATTGGTTGGTGATTGGTGTGCAAAATCTTCATGGAAACTGGGGGAGTCCCATTGGCTGAACACAGAAATCTTACCCTGATACTAAGGAATACACAATAAATTAGACATGGAGGACGTTATCAGTTAAGACATACACAAACCTAGGCGTACAAAGTGCACTATACATGGACATGCAGTCTGCAAACAAAAAATATGGCAGCATTACACAGAAAAGCACCTTTTACGACATGTATAACTGACATGCTATCTATACAAGACCACTGCAGCTTTGTCTGGACTGTTTTATTTCCTGTCGGACCTGAACGCCAGCATCTTTATGACCTCCCATCTCCCCCTCCGCCCCCCTGCTGAATGCTGGGAATTGAAGTCTTTGGTGGCACTTCCAATATCATCCAAATAACAAGCTTGTTCAGCTAGCAGCCATACCACAGGCACTTCAGAATAGGTGATGGGGACACTGTGCTGTAAAAGTTGATGTCATCCTTTTCCTAAGACGCAGAATTGAGGTCCTGACCCTTCTGTGGTCATAAAATATCCCTGAGCAGGTTTCGTAAAGAGTAGGGTGCTTCCTGGGTAAATTGCCCATCATTGCCTCTAAACATTGTCTGACCCTGATTGGCTAACTGTCTCTCTCTCATCCCTTCACCACCCAATAACTAATGTTAACTAATCATCCAGGTACTTGCTGCATGAGGGTGGTGGTCCCCATGTAAAGTGTCTTGAAAAGTGCTATATAAATGCAGCATCACTTTCTTCAAGCTACACTGCAATGCCTACATTCATCCATCCATCCATCCTCTTCCGCTTATCTGAGGTCGGGTCGCGGGGGCAGCAGCTTGAGCAGAGATACCCAGACTTCCCTCTCCCCGGCCACTTCTTCTAGCTCTTCCGGGAGAATCCCGAGGCGTTCCCAGGCCAGCCAGGAGACATAGTTCCTCCAGCATGTCCTGGGTCTTCCCCGGGGCCTCCTCCCGGTTGGACGTGCCCGGAACACCTCACCAGGGAGGTGTCCAGGAGGCATCCTGATCAGATGCCCGAGCCACCTCATCTGACTCCTCTCGATGCAGAGGAGCAGCGGCTCTACTCTGAGCCCCTCCCGGATGACTGAGCTTCTCACCCTATCTTTAAGGGAAAGCCCAGACACCCTGCGGAGGAAACTCATTTCAGCCGCTTGTATTTGCGATCTCGTTCTTTCGGTCACTACCCATAGCTCATGACCATAGGTGAGGGTATGAACGTAGATCGACTGGTAAATTGAGAGCTTTGCCTTTCGGCTCAGCTCCTTTTTCACCACGACAGACCAATGCAGAGCCCGCATCACTGCAGACGCTGCACCGATCCGCCTGTCGATCTCACGCTCCATTCTTCCCTCACTCGTGAACAAGACCCGAGATACTTGAACTCCTCCACTTGAGGCATGATCTCGCTCCCAACCCTGAGAAGACACTCCACCCTTTTCCGGCTGAGGACCATGGTCTCGGATTTGGAGGTGCTGATTCCCATCCCAGCCGCTTCACACTCAACTGCGAACCAATCTAGAGAGAGCTGAAGATCACGGCCTGATGAAGCAAACAGGACAACATCATCTGCAAAAAGCAGTGACCCAATCCTGAGTCCACCAAACCGGACCCCCTCAACACCCTGGCTGTGCCTAGAAATTCTGTCCATAAAAGTTATGAACAGAATCGGTGACAAAGGGCAGCCCTGGCGGAGTCCAACTCTCACTGGAAACGGGTTTGACTTACTGCCAGCAATGCGGACCAAGCTCTGACACCGGTTGTACAGGGACCGAACAGCCCTTATCAGAGGGTCCGGTACCACATACTCCCGGAGCACCCCCCACAGGATTCCCCAAGGGACACAGATGAACGCCTTTTCCAAGTCCACAAAACACATGTAGACTGGTTGGGCAAACTCCCATGCACCCTCCAGGACTCTGCTAAGGGTGTAGAGCTGGTCCACTGTTCCGTGACCAGGACGAAAACCACACAGTTCCTCCTGAATCCAAGGTTCGACTATCCGATGGACCCTCCTCTCCAGAACCCCAGAATAGACTTTTCCAGGGAGGCTGAGGAGTGTGATCCCTCTGTAGTTGGAACACACCCTCCGGTCCCCCTTCTTAAAGAGGGGGACCACCACCCTGGTCTGCCAATCCAGAGGCACAGTCCCTGATGTCCATGCGATGTTGCAGAGACGTGTCAGCCAAGACAGCTCTACAACATCCAGAGCCTTGAGGAACTCCGGGTGTATCTCATCCACCCCCGGGGCCCTGCCACCAAGGAGTTTTTTGACCACCTCAGTGACCTCAGTCCCAGAGATGGGGGAGCCCACCTCTGAGTCCCCAGGCTCTGCTGCCTCATTGGAAGGCATGTTAGTGGGATTGAGGAGGCCTTCGAAGTACTCCCCCCACCGACCCACAACATCCCGAGTCGAGGTCAGCAGCGCACCATCCCCACCATATACAGTGTTGACACTGCACTGCTTCCCCCTCTTGAGATGCCGGATGGTGGACCAGAATCTCCTCGAAGCCATCTGAAAGTCGTTCTCCATGGCCTCCTCAAACTCCTCCCATGCCCGAGTTTTTGCCTCAGCAACCACTGAAGCCGCATTCCACTTGGCCTGCCGGTACCTATTAGCTGCCTCCAGAGTCCCACAGGACAAAAGAGACCAGTAGGACTCCTTCTTCAGCTTGACAGCATCCCTCACCGC
The DNA here is from genome assembly GCF_900747795.2 of Erpetoichthys calabaricus. NCBI lineage: Eukaryota > Metazoa > Chordata > Cladistia > Polypteriformes > Polypteridae > Erpetoichthys > Erpetoichthys calabaricus. The sequence continues at coordinate 28,318,289 of NC_041400.2, read as the reverse complement.
CGGTGTCCACCAACGGGTTCGGGGATTGCCGCCACAACAGGCACCAACCACCTTACGGCCACAGCTCCGGTCAGCCGCCTCAACAATAGAGGCACGGAACATGGCCCATTCGGACTCAATGTCCCCCACCTCCCTCGGGACATGGTCGAAGTTCTGCCGGTGGTGGGAGTTGAAGCTACTTCTGACAGGGGGCTCTGCCAGACGTTCCCAGCAGACCCTCACAACACGTTTGGGCCTACCAGGCCTGACTGGCATCCTCCCCCACCATCGAAGCCAACTCACCACCAGGTGGTGATCAGTTGACAGCTCCGCCCCACTCTTCACCCGAGTGTCCAAGACATGTGGCCGCAAGTTCGACGACACGACCACAAAGTCGATCATCGAACTGAGGCCTAAGGTGTCCTGGTGCCAAGTGCACATACAGTATGAACACCCCTATGCTTGAACATGGTGTTTGTTATGGACAATCCGTGACGAGCACAGAAGTCCAATAACAAAACACCACTTGGATTCAGATCGGGGGGGCCATTCCTCCCAATCACGCCCTTCCAGGTCTCACTGTCATTGCCCACATGAGCACTGAAGTCTCCCAGCAGTACGAGGGAGTCCCCAGAAGGTATGCCCTCTAGCACCCCTTCCAGGGACTCCAAAAAGGGTGGGTACTCCAAACTGCTGTTCGGTGCATACGCACAAACAACAGTTAGGACCCGTCCCCCCACCCGAAGGCGGAGGGAGGCTACCCTTTCGTCCACCGGGGTAAACCCCGATGTACAGGTTCCAAGTCGGGGGGCAATAAGTATGCCCACACCCGCTCTGCGCCTCTCACCGGGGGCAACTCCAGAGTGGTACTGAGTCCAGCCCCTCTCAAGGAGATTGGTTCCAAAGTCCAAGCTGTGCGTTGAGGTGAGCCCGACTATATCTAGCTGGAACCTCTTAACCTCGCGCACTAGCTCAGGCTCCTTCCACTTCAGAGAGGTGACATTCCATGCCCCAAGAGCCAGCTTCTGTAGCCGAGGATCGGACCGCCAAGGTCCCCGCCTTCGGCCACCACCCAACTCACACTGCACCCGACCTCCTTGGCCCCTCCCATAGGTGGTGAGCAATGCCTACATGAGGTTTCAATTTATTGGTTCTCTAGCAAAGACTCCCCCATCTTTTTTGAATTCTCCTAATTTATAGGATGTGCCACTCAAACATCTAGCAACACACAGCCTACTTCCAGGCATTCCTCTCACCCCACCGAGACAGTGTAAAGCACTTGCAGACTCACCTTTCAATGGGCACCGAGTAATTTATAATATCAGGCAACACAACATACAAGATTCTTACTGTTTTGTTTAATCTAACAATGCACAAAATATCTAATATATATTTCTCTGGATGGCTTTGTGTAGATCGCATGAGGAGGACTCTTTTGGTCTGGAGACCCCGCTATGTGCAGAGGCTGGGGGGTCATCTCCTATGCCAGTAACTGTGACCAGTTACTGTAGGTGACAGTGTGCCATGTTGTTAGATAGTCTCCATTATTCTGAAATGGGGCAATCTGGGTAAAGAAACAAAAATGGATGAGCAATATACTGTACAGTTTTTAGTAATGTGTAGTGTAACTGGAGCTGAATTTCTACACTTGAGTAAGGAGGAAAAAATAAAATGAGTTGATAGATATGTTTCAAGATGTTTCAGGTAAGGAAGACAGAGATGTTGAAGGTAAAGTTGTTCTGCTTGCTAACCATGGCACTAGAGAGTGGACATGTGTTTCGTGTTAATTAGCACATGAACAAATTTTACTGTGCTCTGTCTATGTGGCATCAAGGAGTAGGAGAATAAACTGGAGTGTGGCCTGCAATAGACTGTTATTCTGTCTAAACTCTTAGAAATGAAGGTGCCAGCGCAGTTTCTCGGCGTGATACCATAGGGGAATAGGCCCATTCACATGAAGGTTCCAGAAAGAACTTATATTTAGATCTGTGACATGCTCCATACAGTGAAGAACCATGAAAAGATTATAACAGATTTGTGAAACACCAATGGGTCATGATATTAAAAGGATTCTTGCTGCATTAGAACAATCTAGACAAGAATGGGTCGTTCAGCCCGACAAAGCTTGTCGTTCCTATCCACTTTTTTCCAAAATAACATTAAGTCGAGTTCTGAAAGTCCTACTATCTACCACACTGTTTGGTAGTTTATTTCAAGTGTCTATGGTTCTTGTGTGAAGAAAAACTTCCTAATGTTTTTGTGAAATTTACCGTTAACAAGTTTCCAACTGTGTTCCCGTGTTCTTGATGAACTCATTTTAAAATAACAGTCTCGATCCACTGTACTGATTCCCTTCGTAATTTTAAACACTTCAATCATGACACCTCTTGATCTTCTTTTGCTTAAACTGTATAGGCTCAGCTCTTTTAATTTTTCCTCATAAAATTATCCCCTGTAGCCCTGGAATCAGCCTAGTCACTCTTCTCTGGACTTTTTCTAGTGCTGTTATGTCCTTTTTGTAGCCTGGAGACCACAACTGCATACAGAACTCCAGATGAGGCCTCACCAGTGCATTATAAAGGTTGAGCAGAACCTCTTTGGACTTCAACTCCACACATCAGGGCGCTATATAACCTCACATTCTGTTAGCCTTTCTTAATGGCTTCTAAACACTGTCTGGATGAAGATAGTGATAAATTCACTATGACTCCAAGGTTCTTCTTGTAAAGGGTTCTTTCAATTTTCAAACCCCCCATTGTGTACTGAAACCTAACATTTTTTACTTCCTATGAGTAGTACTAGGGTGTTGTACCGTGTTAGCCATTATGAATGTAGAGAAAAGCCAAGCAAAATGACACCTTTTATTGGCTAACTAGAAAGATTACAATATGCAAGCTTTCGAGGCAACTCAGGCCCCTTCTTCAGGCAAGATGTAATCCATCTTGCCTGAAGAAGGGGCCTGAGTTGCCTCGAAAGCTTGCATATTGTAATCTTTCTAGTTAGCCAATAAAAGGTGTCATTTTGCTTGGCTTTTCTTTACTTCCTATGAGTAATACTTTACATTTACTGACATTAAATTTCATCTGCCACAAATCTGTTCAAGCCTGTATGCTGCCCAAGTCCCTCTGTGATGATTCAATGGATTCCAAAATATCTGCCAATCCACCTATAATTTGCAATCTTAACCAGCTTGTTGATTAAATTCCTATCTAGATCATTTATATATATATTAAACATGGAAGCGGCCCTAGCACTGACCCCTGTGGAACACCACTCTTAACATCAGCCAGTTCTAATGCGGTTCCTCACACCATCACCCTCTGCTTCCTGTGTCTGAGCCAATTCTGCACCCTGAACTCCAAATTCTTTTAGTTTGATGCCCATCCTCTCATGTGGCACCTTATCAAATGCTTACTAAAATTCCAGACAAATAATATCAAATAAAATAAAGCTCCACATTAATCATATCCTTTTGTTGCATCCTCACAGACTTCTAGCATGTTGGTAAAACATGCTCTCCCTCTTCTGAACCTATGCTGACTGTTCAGTAAAATAACATGCATTACCATGGGCTAAGTCCAGGGTTTCTTAATTTGTTAGTGTCCCACTAGGTAGCATACCATACATTAAAGATTTCAGTTTTTTTACTTCATATTAGGAAGGTTTTCAGAGCGCTTAGAACCAACTTCATATACAAAGAAAACTTCAGAGAATGAAATGCTGCTTTGTCAAGCAATGGTTCTATGAGGATCCATATAACCCAGTAAAGAACCACAAAATGCCATTAAAGAACCAGGATTTTAAGAGTGTAGGGTGAGGGCATTCCCTAAATGCTGGATTAAGCTGGATTGATGCTAAAGCCTATCCAAAAAGCATTGTGTGTTAGGCCGCCGACATCCCTGGACAAGGTACTGGCTTATAACTGGGCATAACCATGCATTCAACTGACATATACATATTTGAAAAGCGGGGAGAACCTATACAGAGCGTGACCAGGCTGGGAATTGAACCCAGGTCTCTAGAATCATGAGGCACCATTCGGTGACCCCTGGGGGACTACATAAAGTAAATCTTATCTGATCCTACAATGGAGCTCTTATCTTAGAATAAAACATGTGTGTGTGTTTTTCTTTATCGGTGCATTTAAATCATTACCGGAGACCAAGTTCTTCCGAGTACTGCAAAGATGAAAGTCATTACTCGGATTAGCATTTCTAAAAACCTTTCAGGGGAATACTTGGCACTCACAGCAGTCACCAGACACAAATAAAAGAAATCAGCATATGAGAACAAAGTGCTAGACTGGGCACCATACACCGTCAACAAGCCAATGTGTTCATTGTCCAGTGCAAGTCTGCCACTGATACCAAACAAAACCATGACATCAAAGGTGGCTTCCCACCATGGCACTAATTGCTGACTATACACCTGTAAGCAAGAAATTAAAGTACCACTATAAGTAGCTCAGCTCCACCTGCCATCTCTATGGCATGTGGGCAGGTTGGCAGCGTGGCAAAGCTACTGTCTAGGGCAATGAAGAAGCAGCAATCACTGCACTCACTCACATTAAAACATCTGGTCCAGATGCTAAAGCAAGTATTTTGATTGGTTTTATGGCATTCAGATTTTAGTGGAAAAAAGTAAATATCGATGCGCCATTATTACAGTAATTATCAAATCTGTCACTTTAACTAACCACTTGTCTTCCTTGTGGCATGTCAAGCTGCTGCTATAGTCTCACTTTCTTTCTCAAAGTACAGCAGTCAGCTCATTTACACAATATGTTATAAATATTCATGGCAGTCAGAAAGAATAAGTGCAATAGGGGATGAAAGTCACGGCACCCCAGGGTTTGCAACCAAGCGGAAAGCAATCTGAGAATGGAAGTTCTAGAGTATCCACCCATCCCAGCACTACTGTAGAAGCACCACAAAACGTCAGTACTGTTTATACAGTAAGTGGCCGGATGGCATAGTCATGCAGCCTCCTGCACCAGATCATTGTCCTTGTGGAATTTATGCTATCTCCTTTTCCCTAAGCTCTCCCGTTTTCCTCCCACATCCACAATAAGTGGGGGTTTGATAAGTTACCAGTTATCAGCTGACACTGTGTGTGCGGCCCTGTGATGGACTGGCACTCTGTCCACAATTGGTTCCTGTAATAATGCGCAATGAAGGGCCTGAATTGGATTAATTAGGTTTGAGAACATTATGATACATTGCTTGGGGTTTATGGCTCAGAGATCCATAGTTTTGGGTTCAAATCTCACACTATCTGTTTGGAGTTTGCGTCTTCTACCTGTACTTCAGTTTTTCACCCATACCTAAAAGAACTGCATGCTATGTTAACTATAAATCATCTCCATAACTGAGTGTCAAAGTGGACCAAGCAATGCATTGTGGCTCGTCCACATTTAGTTCCTGATGATGTGGAAAAGGACTTTCATGGTAGCTCTGTGGTTGGATATGTTTGTAGACCTCAGAAACAGAACACTAAATTCATGGAAAGAAAATGAAGAAATAGAAAAGAAGTGTGGTATCACCTGAACACTGCAACTTCAAAACAGCCATCAAAGGGTGCCTCACAGCGGCCGTGTCTATTAACACTTGTTTATAAATCATATTCTTTCAAATCCCAGCATGGCCATATCTTACTCAGTTAACATCTCCAAGCACTTCGTTCCTCACACAATAATACAAATTTAAATCATGAATTTGTGCTATGTAAAACTCCACAATGCTAAATAATTTATAACCAGATGGGTCAGGGGACTTTTCTATTCCCACTCAGTGTTCTTAACTTAAAATGAACAACACCGGGAAGTCTGGCTGCTGTGTTGTTTACAGGGCCTATATAAAGAATTCACCCTCTTGAAATTTTAATCTTTTATTCATAAACAACATTCAATCCGAGTGCATTTATTTTGTTTTTTTTGACACTGAACAACAGAGGAAGAATCGTTAATATTAAAGTGCACACACCTCTCTGCAAAGTGGTCAAAATATTTATATATAATACGCTACTGTGGCTGTTCGGTTTGTCCGTCCAGGATTTTAAATTACCGGTAGCTCACAAACTGTTTGAACTATTGATCTGAAATTTGGTAGACATATACTACGTGACGTCTACCATCCGCTTTCAGAATGATGGTTGACCTCCAAGGTTATTCCTCTTTTATTTTTATTTTATTTTATTGTAGAATCAACTCTCGACATTAGCCAGCAGGGCGGCTGTGTGGCACATGTATATGGGCGCCATTCTCATCCCTACCACCTTCACCGTCACTTCCCCTACCTCTTCATATCTTAAATCATTCTTGAGGCAGATTGATGACTTAAGTACCAGCTTAAGTGAAAAATCAAAGAAAACGTACTAAGTAATTGCAACATAAACACTGACTTAATCAGTTTTAACGTGAAAAGATGCCAACGAAAGACGAGAAGAAAGCAGGCTGCTAGGGTGGAGAAAAGAAAAGCTGCTCAGGAAGCAGCAAGTGCATCAACCTCTGAGCAAACGAATGCTAAATGTACAGAGAAAGAGGATGAAAACTATGAATGCTCAAGTCAAGTGTATTCACTGCACGTTATCATGCAATGTGCCGTTACTGGTCAATTATAAATATAAAACACAATATAATTGTTTGCAAAAGTACTAAGGCTTTTTAATACGACACCCCTGCGATCATCATTAGTGCAGCCAATTGGCTTTAGAAGTCACAGAATTAGTCCAATGAAGACCACCTATGTGAGTTTTCACGTAACTGTAGTATAAATGCATCTTAAGTGGAAGGTCCAGCTTGTGGAGAGTCAGTGTGGTGGGCTAACCTACACAATGAAGACAAAAAAAAAAACACTCAGAGCAACACCACGAAAAGGTAAATGAAAAGCAAAAATCAGGGGATTAGACAGGAAAACATCCCACATCACTGAATTTGCCATTGCCATTCAGTCATGGAGAAATGGAAAGTATGTTACACAGCAGTAAGAGCAGGCCATCCACAAAAACTCAGTGGTCAGCTACTGTGAATGCACAGTCCCTTTTAAGGTTTAATCTGGATTGAGGAACATCTATCAACAGCTGACATGACAATCTTAATGACCTGGTGGTGGAGTCGGGGCAAGGCAAGTCAGCAACATAGGCTGGGAACAAACCATTTTATGCTTTAAAAACTAAAAGTTGTACTTAGAAATAAATCTTAAACCAAACTGGGATCCACTGACGGGATGCTAAAGCTGGAGTGATGGGACTTCTCATCTTAGAATCCATTAATAATCTGGACACAGCATTCTATACCAACTGCAAATGCAGCAAAGATGATTGTCGGATACCCATATACAAAGAATTTAGAATAACCTAAATGAGAAGATACTGTATAAATGCATCGGTCACTCTATCAAAGGCTATGTCCATATTATGACATTTACCTTTAAAAATGCAGACATTACTCTATGTTTTCACCTTCCACCCACACTGCCTTGGCTTTTTAAAACCCTGAAAGTAGAGACCTTTTAAAAACTACAGGGTCTTACACTTCTGAAAATGCTGGCTCAGCACTGCAATGTGGATGGGTGAAAACGCAGACTTTTGAAAATGTAGATTCTAATCACACTCTGATTTGCTTGTACTTATTACATAGCACTTCCTCGATTGGATCCTGTTCCTTTCAATGTCTCATTCCTTGATTGGTCACCCATTACAGAAGGAAACAATTTTCCAACTTAGAGGACACAGAAGAGTTGCTTTCCATGGAGATTTTTGTGTTGCTTACCTGTACGCATCTAAATTGTATTTTATACAGTTTGAATGCTGTATAACATGCACTGAGTGCAAATACAGTAATTTAGTTGCTAAACTTTTGCTATAAATTCCCTGGCTGACGGCATTACTATTCCTTCCAGGAATTTTTTCGTCAATGCATGCATGCTCAGTGTAAGTGAACGGCTACGTCACATTCATTTTTGAATGTTTTAGTGTGGACATTGATCCTTTTGTAAATGATGTGGAAACGCTAGTGTGAATGGAGATTGGTTTTGTTGAAAAACTTTGTTTTTAAATTAAAAGTGCAGTAGTGTGAGTGTATCCTAAGATTATAATCTTGAAAATCAAGCCAAAATGAAAGAAACTACCCTTGATAACCAAGTTGGCTGTCAAATCTGTCAGAGACTGATAATGCAACTTGACTTTTGTTGACAGTTGTCCTAGGCTTTCGGAGAGCCCTGACACACTTTTAGATAAGTTCAGTAAATCAATAGATGCCTTTTACATTTACATTTACTTATTTGGCTGACACCTTTATCCAAGGCGACTTACAACATTTATGATAAAATTGGTTACATTTCTTCTGATTTTCCGATTGAAGCACAGGCAGGTCAAGTGACTTGCTCTGGGTCACACAGTGTCAGTAGCGGAATATATACTTGTTTTTTAGAAGTAACTTGTCCTTTACTATATTTCCATAACAGGTAATAGTAGTACTATGACTGTCACCTTTACAGAGTACAGTGAAGTTCTTACATGCATGTGCTCCCATATACAACACAATAATGATTATTAATTAGTCCTTCTTTGATTGGATCCTGCTCATTACAATGTCTCATTCCCTGAATGGTTACCCTTCACAAGAGAAAACCATCTCCCAATTTTGTGGACATATGATAAACTTAAACATATTAGAATAACAACTTCATTTCAGTTAGTAGAAATCACAAAGTAGATTAAATAATGTACTCTTAAATATGTTCAAACAGATACCCACACCAGTTAATCTAACATACAAGTTCTTGGGATGCTCCTATGGAGACATGAAGAGAACACACAATTTCTACACACACCGTGTCCAGGCCAAGATATACAGTACAGGGCTCTGGGGCCACAAGCAGACAGAGCCATCCACTGAGCCATTGTGCTGGCACAACACAGCACTTGACCAACAGGACCCTATAACATTTAAATGGAAATTCCATCTATCCTAAATATTTTTAACAACTAAATGTAAAATGTGACTTTACCGTTAATCCATCTGTCCACCTATCTTTCAAACCCAGTTTATAATAAGTAGGGTGTCACACTTGTGTCGGAGGAGCAACTTCTGGGCTCATCAGAGGTATGTTATACCACCCTGGCACAATAGGGGGCACAATCGCTGACCATGTCACCTCCTCTTACCCTCTACAGCTCCAAAGACCCACCCTGTGAGTGCATCTGATTCCACCCCTTCCGGTCAGAGTGCTACATGTAAAACAGGCTCCCTAGAAAGTGGGTGTCTATTGTTGGACTGAGCAAACCGCAAGACGGAGCTTCCTCCAGACGAAGACATATACCAAAAGAATGCTAACCTTCATCTATCGATGCTGTTTTCTTTTCATTTAATGCATGCTATTGAGACCAGCCATGGTGCGCTCTTTTGTTTTCTTTTTGATGGAATAAAACCGTCTGATATCCCAACGTTTCTCATATCTGCACTGTGTCACTCCCACACTTGATGACAGGGGTCATCAGGAAGCTGGGACCTATCCCAGCATAGGGTACAATGCAGGAACGATCCCTAGACACACACACTAGGGCCAATTTAGTAATTTCAATTTACCTAACTGCATGCCTTTGGCCTGTGGGAGGAAACCCTCATTGACACGGAGATCATGCAAAGTCCATACAGGGGCTTTACCAGTAATATGTGAGAATATTACTCTGTATCTTCACTTATCTGTAAGATTATTCATTTTCAAACCCACTTCAGGGTCCCGGTCAACCAAAACCTGACTGGACTGCAGAGTGCAAGCAAGGCAGGATCCAGCCAGGGACCGTATGATGGTCCAATGCAGTGCCCGCTCACAAAGATATATTGAGAGCAATTTTAAAAAGAACTAATGATCAACTCTGTTTTGAAACTTCCAAATCAATATTTACAACTGGTACTTTTGAAACATGCCCAATTCTGATGTTCTGATGAAATTCTTATCATTCATGTCTCCCTTCCTCTGTGAATCATAAAGGAAATACAAAAATCTGATCATTTCTACATTGTCATCATTCATTCTTGTCACATATTGGAAAATGTGTAAAAAAACAGAACATGTTACCCTATCCTGGAAAAGTGCATTGATAAAATGAATGGACAGCTTCCTATCATGAATACCAGACAATAAAGAGATAACAAAGCCACGTCGGGGGGGCCCTGCCCACCCACGTGGTGGTAGTCTAACTTACCAGACCCCCGCAGGTGCTGAAAGAGGCAATCGAACCCGTCGCGTTCGCCACCGTTCCGCTGTAATAGCACGATCTCTCCGCGCTGGCTGCACTCTCCTGTGGGGCTTTCCTCGCGTTCAGCCTGCTTTCCACCATGAACTTCTGCGCCAGAAACCTGCTGTCCCGTCTCAGAAGGATGCGGAGCTCCCTGCCGAAAGCTGCTAGCGTGAGCTCCAGTCCCGGCGCGCTTAGAGATTGCGGTCCGGGAGGCTCCCATTGGTCTAGCTCCTGCGACTCGTACTCCTCGCCGTGGGCAAGAGAGCGGGCCTCCCGGGAACTGGCACCCGCCGTCGGATCTCTCTCCGCGCTGTCAAAGACTTCAGCGGCCACCGCCGGGGAAATCACTGGATACACGATCTCGGACTCCTGTGAAATCTCTGTGCCTGGTTACATTGAGAAAGTAATGCAATAAGTTAGCCGCTCGTTTTCGCCATTCACACCTGGCTCGTTTAGTGGACACCTGAGTTGGCAGGTCACCTGTCCGCATGTCACACAGTGACCGCGTCTGCCCTTCGGTTAGCTAACGCACAAAAATAAATAACTTTACCTGCAAACGCGTAGATGGCCAGTAAGCACAGCTGATGCAGAATGCTGCAAAGGTGACTTGTATGCATTTTTAGGATTTCTTAAAAAGTAAATTTAATAGCATTCAGGTGCGGCGAGATTTTGAGCCAGAAAAGGCGAGGACAAAAATGTTTAACAGGCAGCAAAAGCAGCAGAAAAGCAGGCTGGAAGTTGGCGCGTATGTCTACGTGAGCCGAAGCCCACCAGCGCGTGCGGTAAAGCGAAGGCTGGGAAGTTTGCGAATGAATGAGTCGAAGTCCTGCAGAACGAGACTCGAAGAGCCGCAGAGAAGAAAGCCGGCGAGAGGCGCGGAAACCGCGTCGAGCGCTCCTGGTGTCCGCAGCGGGCAGCAGAGAGCACTAGAGGGTCGGCCAGTGGTGGGCTCCGTCTCTATCCAAGGATCTGGCAGGGAAGGAGAAGGAGGAGGAGGAGGGGGGGCTTATTCAGATAGTCACACTCTCACTACACCGGAGAGAGAAATCATTTGGAACAAAACAGAACCAGAAGGGCATCACACGACGGGCACACGCACGATAAGCGCAAGTTCCCAAAATCAAAAGAATTATAATGCATATGTAATAAAAGTCAGTCAGTCATACTCACGTGATCGAATGAACGTCCGAAAAAGGGAAGCTGGAGATTTCATTAAAGCAAACTTTGCATTACTTATTGATTACTAGCACAAATTTTAATTTTACAGGTATTTATTTACGAATATGCATACTATAACTATATAGTTATATCTATATGTATAATCTATCAGTCTAGATCAGTGAATCTTAACCTTTTTTGTGTCAGGGAGCCCTTTAAGAATCTGATGAAAGGTATGGACCCCCATCCCCAGAAATATTCACATAAACACAACTTTGTATGCAATGAATATAATGTACTTTATTTATCGAGATTTGATTGTCTCATACATACAGTATATGACATACACAAAGTATTATTAAACTTTAAAGTAAACGATCTAAAAAAAAAACAGTCCTTTTTTATGCAAAAAGTAATGGCCACTCATAATTCTGAAATACAATCCTCTTGTGCAAATTAAAACATATCTACTACTATTACGTTTTCTACTACCATTACTACTGCTACATCTACTCTACCTCAACAGTACCGGGCTGTATAGTGAATATACTGTAAATTATCATTTTTATCTGACCCTCACGGACCCCCTGAAACCCATCCCTGGACACCCTAGGGGTCCACTGACCTCAGGTTAAGAACCCCTGATCTAGATAGATAGATACAGATATATACAGTATACATAAACTTTTTAGTTAAGGTACTTCAAAAATGCATCTTTAAGAAGGCCTTAACAAAGGCTTCTTTTGGTCTTCATAACACTTAAAAAAAATATCAAATTCACCTTTGTGCAGTGTGGCATATTGACATGGTGGTAAAATTACTTGTTAATATGAGTAATTCACAGGTTTTATACTAAGTATCTAATATCAAATGAAATGTACATCTCTCAGCAACCTCAGGCCACTCCAAAGTGAAGTTTTGTCGGAAAGTCACATTGCAGAGATGAATAAAACTTCACTTATGCTTTACATGTATTATGAAGACCCAATAAAGTTAATGTCTTGTTACATAATAATAAATGAGTAACAGATGCATATTTTGCTGTAAAGTTTTACCATATATATATATATATATATATATATATATATATATATATATATATATATATATATATATATTATATTAAAAAATTTGGGTTGAGACGTGATCATCTCGGAGGGACACTTTGAAGTCCCGTGATATTTCTTGCACGTCACGCCCTACTTACAAACAATTTCTCAGAGACACTTTAACGTCCCACGAGATAAGGAAGTGAGACAAAAGGACAGCTGCTGTACAGACTTTTAAATGATCGTTGCACAGCGCAACATGCAGATCACGCAGCTCGGTAGCAGCTAGCAGTAAGCCAGCAGCTGATCCGTCTTTAGTGTGCGTTCAGCCCCCCCCCCCCTTCAAAACGCCAGCGGCAGAGATGCGAAGTGGCTAGCGTGAAGCATGCCCCCAGGGGTGGGGATTGTGGGGTGGACGAGCGAAGTGAGTAGGGGGCACAGCCCTCTAGTATACACTATATATATATATATATTGTCACACACGTGCGAGTAGGAGGCAGCTAAAGGGTCTGAGTAATTGTAATAAAACATCTGACCAGGGGGCGGTGGAGTGCGCTGACTGTCTTTCTCAGTTCCCTACAGACCTTTCCCAGGAAATCCTGCAAGGTTCCAGCACCTCAGAAGACATCACTTCCTGTGCTGGTCCCTTTGCTGATGTCACTTCTGGTCCAGACGACATCACTTCTGATTCCTGCCCTTTTGATGACGTCACTTCCTATACGGGCCTTTAAAGCCTCCATCTTTGTCTCTTGTGATCAATTCTGTTTTGGACTCTGTTCTATGTACATCGTGCTACTTATTTCGAGTTTTGCAGCCGGGAAAAACAATATACAGGTGGCTGCCCCAAACCTTTATGATGTCTTGGACTCTTTCTCGTCACAATGTATATATATTGTGGTCGTCCGAGGGAATGACAGGTCAAAAGATAAGGTAACTGTTGGAGTGGCAAAATGCCCATCCCCACTTATTTTTAAACAGTTCAACAAAAACAGCATATGTCGACACAATAACAAATAAGAAGAGTTGCCTAATGGCATCCTGCCAACATATAAATGCCTCTCAAGGTTTTTCCCATCTCTTTGGTTGGGGGTTTGAAGGAGTTCTATCTGTTCTAGTTTCCAGTCAGTAAGTGCCGCCTCCTTTTGGGTGGCTGGGCAGTTATGATCCTGGGACCAAAAGGGGCGGAGTTAATTGGACTCACTGGGTGGTTGCACTCACTGTGGAGGCAAAGATGACATGGTGACAGTCTGCAGCCCCTCTCAGCCCGCTGTGGAATTAAATACCTGGGAGCAACCCGGAGGATGACCCTCTGACGCACATGCATGACTATATATATTAAAATAAAGTGCCTTCAGAACAAATACATTCAGACCCCTTCATTTTTTTTCACTTTGTTACAGCCTTGTGCTAAAATAATTTCAATTCATTGTTTTCCCTCATCAAGCAACACTCAATACCCCTGAATGAAAAAGTGACAACAGGATTTTAGTAATATTTCCAAATTTATTAAAGAATAAAAAAACTGAAATTTCACCTTGCCACAAGTATTCAGACCTTTTACTATGACACTTAAAATCTGTGTCAGGTGCATCCCCTTCTATTGGTCATCATTGAGATGTTTCTACACCTTGTGTGGAGTCCATCTGTGGCTAATTCAATTGATTTGACATAACTAGGAAAGACACACATCTGTCTACAGAAGGTTCCACAGCTGACAATGTGTATCACAACAAAAACCAAGCCATAAGGTTGAAGGAATTGCCTGCAGAACATAGAGACAGGACTGTGTTGAAGCAAACCTTGTGCTGAAGGTTCCAATGAACACAGTGGCCTCCACAATTCTTAAATGGAAGAAGTTTGGAACAATTATGACTATCCCTACAGCTGGCCACCTGTCCATACTGAACAATCTAAGGATGAGGCCTTAGAAAGACAGCAGACGAAGAACCTGATGATCACTCTTTTTGAGGTCCAGAGAACCTGTGTGGAAAAGGGTGAAACATCCATAAGGACAAACACCACTGCAACACTACACTAATCTGGGCTTTATGGAAGAGTGGCCAGGCAACACACAAAGGCCCACTTGCAGTTTGCAAAAAGAAACCTAAAAGGGCTCTCAGGCTATGAGAAACAAGATTCTGTGGTATGCCGAAGCCAAGATTAAACTGTTTGACCCCAACTCTAAGTGTCACATCTGGAAGAAACCAAAAACCTTTCATAACTGCACAATGTCATTCCGACGGTGAAGCATGATGGTGGCAGTATTATGGTGAGGGGCTGGGGACTGGGAGACTAGACAGGGTTGTGGGAAAATTGAACAGAGTAAAGAGATAACCTTAATGAAAACATGATCCAGAGCTCTCTGGACCTCATAGTAGGCCAAAGGTTTACCTTCACTAAGTACAATGACCTAAAGCACTAAGCAAAGACAACACAGGAATGGCTCAGGGACAATTCTGGGAATGTCTTTGAGTGGCTCAACCAGAGCCCGGACTTAAAGCTACGTGAACATGTCTGGAGAGACCTGAAAATAGCTGTCCACTGACAAACTCCATCCAACCTGATAGAGCTTGAGAGGATCTGCAGAGAAGAATGTCAGAAGAACCCCAAATCCAGGTATGCAAAGCTTGTCATATCAAACCCAAGAAGACTCCAGGCTGGAATCACTGCCAGAAGTGCTTCAACTAAGTACTGAGTCAAATAAACAATATTTCATAAATAATGAAAAAGAACAAAGTACACGGAACACATCACATCACAAAAACATCCACAATGAGCCAGAAGGGACTGTGGGTTTTCCCACTTGTTGAGGGACCACCCTCAAAACACGCGGAACATAAAAGAAGATACATAGGTAGATAGAAAATGAACAAGAAAAACAAAAAAGGGCATTTGAACCCTGGCTAAAATACAACATTCTGATATCTCATTACTGGCTCTGCTAACTATAATGTGCTTCTTTTAACTACATTTGTTAAGCACCTGTGTTTTCTTTCTTTCTTTCTTTCTTTCTTTCTTTCTTTCTTTCTTTCTTTCTTTCTTTCTTTCTTTCTTTCTTTCTTTCTTTCTTTCTTTCTTTCTTTCTTTCTTTCTTTCTTTACAATCCATTGTTAATTTTGAGGAACATAACATATTGGTCTGGGAATTTCTTAGCCAAATCTCTCTTTTGGGTTGGTATTTTTAACATTGCATGTGAATTCCGGGGGGCCCCTTCTGAGCAATGCACAAACCCAGAACGACACAATTATGGCCTTGAAGGATGACTTGTATTGTATAATAATAAGTGGGGAAGAGGAAGACTATACGTGCAAAGTGTGTACAGTCTGAACTAGACAGATAGATTTTTGAAAAGGACCAGGGCCTCATGTATAAACGGTGTGTACGCACAAAAATGTTGCATAAGCCCGTTTCCACGCTCAAATCACGATGTCTAAAACCTAAACTTGGCGTAAAGCCATGCACATTTTCACGTTAGCTCAAACCCTGTTCTCCGCTCAGTTTTGCAAACTGGTGGCACTCAGCGTCAAAGCAGTGCTACTGTTCCAGTGTGGTTTCCCTTTCTTTTTCAGATCCACATCCCTAACGCGGCTTTATAAATACACTGAAATTAACCGCAAATTGTTTATTAGTTTAAGGCATCTGATTGTAATTAACCTGTAACAATTGTGATGGATGGCCGGCTAAATATTCCGGCCCACCCCTCCAGGCCGCCAGGTGGAGCTCTCCCAACAGCATGGAGGTTCCCCGAATTCCAGCAGGGCCTCATGGACCTTGTAGTTTGTATGCGCAGCCCTGCTGGATACCATGGGTGGCCACCAGGAATCTCTGTAGGGGGGCTGTCAGACTGTTATGTGCCCTATAACCTGGAAGTACATCCTGGTCACATGAACAGGAGAAATGACGTACTTCCAGGTTGAAGAAAAGGACTTTTACCCTGACCCGGAAGTAATAAGGACTTGTGGATTGTTGGACAGGAACACCTCCTGGTCAGGGGGTATAAAAGGACTCTGGGAAAGCCCAGACACTGAGCTGAGCTGGGAGGTAGGGTGGCTAAGTGTCTGGGAGAGGAGGATAGAGAGAATTGTGTATAGAGAGAGAGTATTGATTATTGTATGAGTAGTGTGGAGTGGAGGGTGCTTAGTGCACAGGATTATTATAAAATAAATAATAATTGTACATTTACCTGGTGTTTGGCGTGGTACCTGAGGGTTCAAGAGGTCGATAAAAGCCTCTACTGCTACACAATATAATGGTCCACAGAATGGCCAAACTATTCCAAATACCATAGCTGATCATCTTTTTCCATATTACTCTCACTGCACCACTCGGAACAGCTGATCGGAAGGAGAATTATCGGTATACAGCATCAAGCACACGCTGCCCCAGCCATGCTGCCTATTTGAACTGCTCTCATCCGACAAACGCTTCAAAGACTTTCCTGTACGGACCTCGCGGTTCAGAAACAGTTTAATCCCAAGAACTATAAATGCAATCAATCAGTCCATCAAGTGCTCCTTATAGAACTGTTTGTGCTGACAAGGACAATTACCTCACTGTAATAATACAGTTATAATATTGCACAACCTGCGCCACTTTATAAACCACGTATTTACATATGATGACGATATAATTTTTAAGATGAAATGCAGCAACATATGTTTATTACATTATACAGATAAAATGTTAACATCATTTAAATAATCTATAGTTAATAATTAAACATATGAGGACACGGTGTCGCAACGCTAGCAAGGAGCTGGCACCCCGATTATTCCTGCCTCGCACTGTATCCTGTAAACATAAACTACGAAGATATTTCAATGTTCCTTAAATGTTTTGAAGAATCAGTGTCCTAAGCTTACAGATGGCTTAACATTTATTACAGAGCTGATTGTGTGGTGATTGGTTACTTGGAGAAAGAAAAGGAAGGACAGTAATTGGAATTTGAAAGA
This sequence comes from Erpetoichthys calabaricus, assembly GCF_900747795.2. Lineage (NCBI taxonomy): Eukaryota > Metazoa > Chordata > Cladistia > Polypteriformes > Polypteridae > Erpetoichthys > Erpetoichthys calabaricus. The sequence goes on along the minus strand of NC_041400.2, from coordinate 28,300,909 downwards.
GACAGTACTGCTGCAATAAATTATTTCATCGAAGGTCACACATGGCGCAGCAAACATCTTGCGTGAGGCATGAACAATCAACTCGCCACCGTGTTCCCATGTTTAATAACATGCTATAACTCCTGTCATCATGAAAATGACATCACGTATACATCTCAGTATTTTAATTATTCAGAGAGCTGTAATATTACGAATATAATGGATTCTGTGTCCTGTTGGAGGAACAGAAAGCCTGTTTAAGAAGCAGGTAGGTCTGAAAATGTAGGAGCATGAATAGCTTTGGAAGCAGCATCCACCTGCCGTCACCAATGATCTTGGGGGATGAACTGCACCTTGTATTATATCTCCAACATTAACATATTCCCTGTACTGACACCTCCAGAAAACCTTCTATTACTAACATTCTTATTCTGACAGATTGGGCTTGTCCACTAGCAGGGACAGTTACCAGAACATCATAATTTCACACCTGACCATAATTTTTTTTTTTTCTTTTTTTTTTTTTAGTGATTTTTAATCCTTTATTCGCCATATACAGTTTCCTGTATTAGAAATTTGTCATTTTATGCACTTACTCTGCAGAGAGTTTTTTGGGGTCAGAGTGCAGGGTCAGCTATTTGTACAGTGTCCCTGGAGCAGTTGCAGGTTAAGAGGCTTGCTCAAGGGCCTAACGGGGTAGCATTTCTTCTGTCACTGCCAGGGTTTGAACCGGCAACCTTTGAGTTACCAGCCCTTTAGCAAGACAGCAACCACGCTACAAAGTATATACAGTATGTCAGCAACATAACAATCTCTAGCCAGTGATGATTTACTGTTATCTTCTACGCTTATTGTGATTTTCACACCTGGACAAACTGGTGAGGAAGGCAGGCTCTATTGTTGGCATGGAGCTGGACAGTTTAACATCTGTGGCAGAGCGAAGGGCGCTCAGCAGGCTCCTATCAATTATGGAGAATCCACTGCATCCACTAAACAGTATCATCTCTAGACAGAGGAGCAGCTTCAGCGACAGACTGCTGTCAATGTCCTGCTCCACTGACAGATTGAGGAGATCGTTCCTCCCCCAAACTATGCGACTCTTTAATTCCACCCGGGGGGGTAAACGTTAACATTTAACATTATACAAAGTTATTGTCTGTTTTTCACCTGCATTATTATCATTCTTTAATTTAATATTATTTATTGTATCAGTATGCTGCTGCTGGAGAATGTGAATTTCCCATTGGGATTAATAAAGTATCTATCTATCTATCTATCTATCTATCTATCTATCTATCTATCTATCTATCTATCTATCTATCTATCTATCTATCTATCTATCTATCTATCTATTTTCATATTTTGACTTCATGCTTGGTTTTTGAAGGCATTTTGGCTTTCTGTACTGGGGCACTGGTTGCATTGGATTGTTTCATTGTTTTGGGAAATTCCTATTGCAACGTAAAACATGGTCAGCATTGATTGCTCAGATTTCAGCCCTTCTTAGACAGGTAGCACAGCTAGTAACACTGATAAAAACAAAGCATAACCAACTTCATAAATCAATATTTGTAAAAGGATCTTTCCTAACTTGAGCCTCAAATGTCGGCAGTGTGGCATTAGACGTTTAACCACAAGGTTTATAGTCCTCTTTGCGATCCTGTGGTAAATGGAGCTTCATTGTTATTCAACAGCATTTTGTGAAGAATAAATGTTTTATAAAGATTCTATGTGGCCCTTTTTTATATACCCAGGGTTTTTGACAGGATTACACCCTCTAGTGGGCAGTTTTGGAAGTGCTTTTGAGACGTACATGCTTTGGGACTCCCATTCCAGTTATAACATGGCTGATTTCATAAAATCATTTGTATCTTGTCTTGATGTTTATTATGTAGTACTAAACTGAGGCATTCTGTTGGTGTGGATTCACTCATCATTAGACCCATCCTATGTGACAGTTTGGAGAACAGGATATACAGGTCATGACCGATAATATTGTGTTTATACTGAGTAATAATACAAAGCCTGAGAAAATAAAATGATGTGCAAATATTCTGAAGAGCAATGGTGTCTTTTTGCTGCCTTTCGGTGTGTGATGTATCTGCATGTAATGCTTAGCCTGAAACCAAACTACTGAAAGTGTATGCAGCTTGACAGATTCATATGACTTTACATGGTGACTTATAACTTTAGTGACTTGTGCTATCACAATAAGAAAAGTACTTCTCAGTCGCAGTCCTGTGATATCCCTCATTAGTCAGCCAGCACTTCCTTTTAATGTAGAGTTGACTGCAGTTTTCGAAGTCATCATTGATCATTATTAATTTGACATGTCATGAATCAGCCACCAAGAGGACAGATTGTCCCATCATTTTTAAAGTGACAACAGGAATCTTTCAGTATAGCAATGATGGATGCATTAGATTTGCTGTTCCATGTGTACCTTGTGATTTAATCTTTATGATCAAGCTGACAACGGTAGTGTGGGTGGATGAGGTCTGAAAATAAACATCACCATCTGTTTATCATCATCTAAATATTTACAAGCATCAGTGTCCTGTCTTAATTTTAAATCATTAATTGACATAAAAATATGGATATAATACATCTGTCAATTTATGAGACAACATACTGCCTATTCTTCCGTGAGATATACAGTGGATTCAGAAAGTACTTAGACCCCTTGACTTTCTGCACACGTCATTGTGTTGTAGATTTAATTTTAAATGGATGCATTTGCCATTTTTGCACATCAATCTATACTCATTTACTTAAGTGAAAACATTTACAGAAAGGTTTCCAAATATATCAAAGCTCAAAAATGGAAGTCTCTCATTTCTATAAGTAGTCAGACCATTTGCTGTGGTGCTCCCAAGTCGTGGTTAAGTGTGTCCTGTATGCTTTAGTTATCCTTGAGATATGTCTAGAGCTTTGCTTTAGTCCAGCTGTGGCAAACTGAATTGATTGGGCATTATTTAGAAAGACACACACCTCTGTATTTGAGATCCCACAATTCACATTGCATCACAGGGAAAAATCAAGCCATGAAAGTTCAAGGAACTCTCTGTAGATTTCCACAATCAAACTGGGTAAGGCATACTGTAGATTACAGCAAGATGATAAAACCATTTCTAAAGCTTTGAGTGTTTCTAGGAGCACAGTGTCCCTATTAATTGTGAAATGAGAGAAGTTTGAAACCACCAGGACTGTTCCTAGACTTAACCTTCTAGTCAAACTGAGTAACCTGGCAAGAAGGGCCTTGGTCAGGGAGGTGACCAAGAACTCAATGGTCACTTTAAGTTTGAGTTTTAGGAGTCCTCTGCTGAGATAGAAGAAGCTTTCAAAAAGACGACCATCTCAGCAGCATGATCTGAATCAGGCATTTATGGTCGAGTGGCTGATGGAGTTAGCAAAACCGCATTTAAAGGGCTCTGAAAACATGATGTAAAAGATTCTCTGGTCTGATGAGAAAAAATGGAAATATCTGGGCAGAACTCCAAGCACTATGTCCAGTGAAGACCAGGCAATGCTCAACAACTGCCTAATACCATCCCTAAGGTGAATCAGGGTGGAGGAATAGTCATGTTTTGGGAATGTTTCTCAGCAGCAAGGACATGGAGACTAGTCTGAATTGAAGGAAGGATAAATGCAGCCAAACACTGAAATGTTCTTGAAGAAAACCTGCTTCTGAGTGGAGGCAACCTCAGATTAGGACAACAGTTCACCTTTCAGTCTGATAATGACCTGAAACATACAGTCAAGACAACACTGGAGTGGCTTCAGGACAAGTCTGTGACTGTGTCCCATCCAAAGTCCACACTTAAACCCAATAGGACAGACTAAAATGAAATTCTTACCTACTGGTACTAATTACCATGCAGCACATCACCACTTTCTTATGATCAGTGAGTATAACAACCTTACCTTGAAATGTCAGTCTTCCTTAACCGAAGAATCTCAGAAGACAGTTTTTAGAAACTAGGTGCTCAGAGAGGGCGGCACGGTGGCGCAGTGGGTAGTGCTGCTGCCTCGCAGTTGGGAGACCTGGGGACCTGGGTTCGCTTCCCGGGTCCTCCCTGCGTGGAGTTTGCATGTTCTCTCCGTGTCTGCGTGGGTTTCCTCCCACAGTCCAAAGACATGCAGGTTAGGTGGATTGGCGATTCTAAATTGGCCCTGGTGTGTTTGTGTGTGTCCTGCGGTGTGTTGGCACCCTGCCCAGGATTGATTCCTGCCTTGTGCCCTGGGATTGGCTCCAGCAGACCCCCATGACCCTGTGTTCGGATTCAGCGTGTTGGAAAATGGATGGATGGATGTGCTAGGAGACAAGTACTTATTATAACTTATTACTGGTGAGGTGAGCCATTAAACATTTTAATCAAGTAAGCACATCTTCTTTGAATACCTCCCTCCAGTACGATTACTGAGGAGTTTATGATGACACTGTTAATGAATTATTGTTTTATTTACTGTGCAACCCATTTTGATTAATATTTTTTGTATTTGGTTTTGATTTTTGTAACATTCTATATTTTTAATGTTATTTTGTTTACATTTTCCCCACCATTTTGTTTATTATTTCTGGCTGTGGGTTTCTATACTGACCACATGAAGTGGCAGCAGCTTTGAGTGAAATGAGAATCAGGAGATAAAAGCCAAAAATTTCAAGCCAATTGTCAGAACCACAACGCTCAGGATGTGTTTTAACAATTGTAGCTAGAAAATGGTGCAGGAAAGTATCCAAATGGTAACTTATTGTTCAAAAAGCTGGCCAAAAATATATGTAACCAAGATTTTGAAAACAAAGAATGAACACAAATTCTTTTGGGAGAGTCAAATTCAGTGTAATGCTGACCTTTAAACCTTTCACCTGGTGAATTCTGGTGTCGCTAAAGACTGGTTGACCTAACCTAGTAATGGCATAGCAAGCGTTAACTCTCAAAATGGCAGTGCCCATAAGAAAAGCAACATAGCACCATAGGAGATTGTCACCTAAAAACATATTGAGCACAAAACCAAATGAGATCACAAGTGCAATGAACTTGCGAGTTCCTCTAAACAAAGTCCCAAAAAAGTGTTGCAAAAACCCCACAGGAGAAACAGCCCATCAGCATTTTTCTTATATGACAAAAGGGCAAAAAAATAATCCTTATAAAAGATTTCTTATTAAAATACTCTGTAGCACAAAATGTCCAGGAGGAGTTGCTTTAGCACAACAGGCAATCCAGTGGCAAACATATGATTGCTAAATCATATTAACCAAACAAATCACAGAAACACAAATCCTAAAAGAGGTCAAGAAACAGAGATAAGAGCTCAAAAATCCAGAGAACCAACCATAAATCAAACCAATAATCACAGTGAACTCACCAATGCCCAGTGTGCACGTTGTACTGTAAGAGACTGTGTGGTCCATCAGCCTTTATAGGGTTGAGTGCAGCCCCTTGATGGTGATAGAGAGATGAACCTGCCTCTTGGAGAACATAAAACACATGGAACATAATAGAACAAGTATAGACACAGCAAAATTAAATAACCCACAAAACTAATAAAAACTCAGAATAATGCAAATAATTAACATAAAGAACAATATTAATATAAACAAATGAGCCAGATATGAGCATAAAGACATTAAAGAGGAGGAACGGGAAGAACCCTGGCTGAAACACAACAACGAGATTCATTGACCTCTAAAACCAACCTCAATAATTTTTGAGATATATGAGAAATTATAAAATTTCAGAAAGTCTAATCATGACAGGTGCTACCATGTTGTGATTTTTCTGTTGTTGGCAAATGTAGTGGAGTATACAGTATATTTAGTATATTTAAATATATTGCATGTCTTTATTTCTAAGCTAGACAAAATAAATGCAATAGTAGATAGTGTTTCAGGAGTCACATATTAATTTATTGATAAAAAGAGCAGTGCTTTCTGTTTACCTAACCAACCTCCAATAAACCCCCTAAACCCCCCACCCCAGTCTTTGGGACTGACTTGCGATGTGAAATGACAATGGAGCATCAGACCAGCTTGTTTGGACTTACATGAGCCTATAAGAGATCGACCACAGGAAGACCATAAACTGCCTAAACAAAGCAACTGGGGGAGGAGTTGTACCTGAGCGCTATCATTGGTGAATGGCCCAAGAAGGGACAGGTAAATTAATTCAATTGGTCTGAAGTGTTCGTGTTTATGATTGGCTTTTGAATCAGAGGCCATTCTGTACCCTGACACCCTACTCGTTTGTAATTTGTGATTAGAATGATATAAAGTTAGTCGTCTTGCCTTTACCTTACTCTTTCACCATTTTGTCATCAAGAGAAGACCACATCTCTCTATCGCCATTCTTCCATGAAGAGAAAACAACTCAGCAGTCATTCTGAGACAGGCATGCAGCCTGTTTCAATACTCTATTCAAAAGACATGTGGTAGCAAAAAATCAAGCTGGACTGCAGATAAGCCAAGAGTCGCCTATGAATGCAACTGCTACTTAGGTTGTAATGGTATTTCTTTGTCACACTCATTTGCTTTGATAATTTGGACGTATTACCTATAATACAGTAATTAATTAAATGTGTAGCTCTTTCTCCTGCGTGTTTCTTTCACTCTATCTAATTGCCTGAGGTTTAGACAAAAAAGGGAAGAAGGAGGAATTGCTGAACTGAAGTAGTGTACCTGACCACAGAGTGGTAAGTGTATGGGATTTGAGGCATTGGTATTAAGTCTAGATAATAAAGAATATCAATGTCATGATTTCTGCTCAAAATTGATGTTTTGTAGCCGTTTCCTTTAAAAGAAGCCAAATTTTTGTACTGCTGTCAGTGTCATGTCCCTCATTTCTAGGTGCGTGGTCTTCCTGGTCATGACCTTGACTCAATCAGCAACCAGCATAAAAGGTCAGCATTTTGCTATGAACCTTATCTGAGCTGTGGATAAAATCCTTAATTTCATTTTAACTTATTGTGAGTTTACACTTCTCATATTGCCTGTTGTTTTCGACTTACTGCCTGTTATTTGACCTTGATTTTTACTTTCCATCTGTGTTTCAGTTACTTCGGTTTATTTTAAATTTCTTTTGTTTTTGCTTCTCCCGGTTTAGACATGAAATTAGTTATCTGGTTTCCTGCTAAGGTCAAGACAATAAAAGGCAAAATAGGGTTATCATAGGACCCTACGAGACAAAACAGCAACGGAGCTCTGCTGTCACCATGTGATGACTGGAAGTTGCATTGTGCAATGTCTTTGGACCGACAGTATAAAACTCGGTGGTGCCTTCTCTGTGTCCAAGTTCTTTGAGGTGTGTGACGTTAACAATACAGGCGTTAAGGAGGTGAGATTTGTGCGTGTGTTTTTCGACTAGGATTTTGGTTTTGTGTATTTGATGTTTTGATTTTTGACTTTGGCTTTGATCTTGGCCTATTTTTTTGACTTTGAGTTATTTCTCTTATCTCCTTGTTGTGCTGTTTTCGTACAGTGCCTTTTTTCTCTGGCAGATCAGACATCTCATGAGCTGAGCAGGATAACAGACAAAATAATTACAGTTGAACTGCTTATTTACCATGTAACATGGAACCTCCAAACAGGAATAAAGGGCACAAACTCTAAGGCAGGAAATAATTACTAATAAAATCAACAGGTCAATCAACATGTCTGATATTTCTTGCACATTTGAGCCAAAAATGTTGCTTCATTTTCATAATGTTATGTTTTAAGGATGAGGAAGCAAAAAAGAAAAAAGGCACCTTTCGGTGCAGTACTGCACTTCAAGAAGATCAAAACTCCACATAACAATTAGACCTGTGGATGTAATGGAAGGCCATGTTAAATTTTCAGTTATTCCCATTGCCATAACGTGAATGACACCCCACTGTGCAAATTACAATTGAAAATCTCTTATTAATGCAGTTTAGCAGTTTCATTTTTCATAATAAAAACAAATTGTAATTCAATTTTTATTTTCTTGTGTCCCTAACTAACATCAGTGCATATCACAGAATCCGCTCAACATTAGTTTCTTTAGTTCTTTCTAGAGCACAAGCATAGATGATGAACTGATAATTCATTGCCTCTCAATTGTACTTCAACTGTCGGCAAAAAGACAAAACATGCAGTATATGTCGGCAACTCCAGCTCGTCTCAAGGAGATGCCATTGAGATGCATGTTATGTCAGCCCTTTCTCATAACTGTCGTAATGTACGGATCAGAAAACAAAGATGTCCCAGGCTCTTAAATGTTTGTATAAACTTGTTTGATGAAGCCATTATTAGTGTTTGACACTCATTCATCCATCCAGCTTGCCCTCATTAGCTTTCAGCTCATCAGTCATGATTTGTTTTCTCACTCAAACCTCTTTCGACGTGTTTCGCAGTGCAGCATGTTGCAGATGGAGAAAGCCATGAATTAAGAGCAAGCAGATCATACGGCTGGAATCCTGTCTAATTCTGGTGGTGGCTACTGAGAATTCTGAACGTGCTTATGGTTTTCATCAACAGTATAGAATCAAATATTATCGTTCATAGATTTTTTTTTAGATATAAAAACTTTACATCACGCTAGCCTGCTAGCTAACTAGAAATAGACCACAGACATTCAATGCAATCACATAAAATGACTCAGCAGCATGTGCATGTTTTACTCAAGAACAAACAATCCTTATTTTAACAGAAAGTTCAAGTTAAAACACTACTTTTCTGTAATGATATCAACATTTATATTATACATTGGTGAGCTGTTAAGTTCACAGGCCCTATAGACAGTGGCAGAAATGAAGCAGCTTGTGCTTACACTATCATACCATAATATTTGGAGACACAGAACCTGACCCACCAAGGCAAAGAGCAGAGTGGTGTCCTCCAGCGCTTGGTCAACAGTGCCAGCCAAAGTGATAACAGAAATCGGAATGAGCAGAAGCACAAAGAGGAGTCATGACTGAGCCAGGTATTTAAAACTATAATCAGAAAAACAGTCAAAAGACCCAACTTAATAAAAAGCACTCAACTCAGCCAGATGTGTACACAATATACAGAATATTCTAAAGGGGTACAAAGCTTGAGCATAGTGGAATGCTACAGCTCTAGAGAAGCCATTTTAATTAGCATATGACTGATGCATGTTATGACTTCTGTGAGCTCCCTTTTGCTTAAATGTCTTCACACTCGACTTAGATTGCTGGAATTCTCACACTTTAATTCATACTTAAGACAACATTGGTAAAGGTAAGAAAGTCAAGTGCTCATGAAGCAGATGTAGCAGAGCCACTCTACCAGACCTGTAACTGGTGCCACTACTACACTGCCTGACCATGGAAAAGACACCAGAAATACTTGGGAGTCTTGGAATCAAAGGACGAAAGGAGTTTGTTACCTTATTAAACTGTCTGGTGCAATCTTTATATATAATACACTACCGTGGCTGTTCGTTTGTCTCTCCAGGATTTTAAATCACCTGTAGCTCACAAACCGTTTGACCTATTGACCTGAAATTTGGTACACATATACTACGTGACGTCTACTATCTGCTTTCGGGGTGATGATTGACCTCCAAGGTTATTCCTCTTTTTATTTTATTTTATTGTAGAATCAACTCTCAGCAGTGGCCAGCAGGGCGGCCGTGCGGCACATGTGTACGGGCGCTGTTCATCATCCCTACCACCTTCGCCGTCACTTCCCCTACATCTTCATATCTTAAATCATTCTTGAGGCAGATTGAAGACTTAAGTGCCAGCTTAGGTGAAAAATTAAGGAAAACGTACTAAGTAATTGCAACATAAACACTGACTTAATCAGTTTTAATGCGAAAAGATGCTGACGAAAGAAGAGAAGAAGCAGGCCGCTAGGGTGGAGAAAAGAAGAGCTGTTCCCGAAACAGCAAGCACATCAACCTCTGAGCAAACAAATGGTAAACATACAGTGAAAGAGGATGAAAACTATGAATTATCAAGTCAATGTTTTCACTGCACGTTATCATGCAGTGCGCTGTTACTGGTCTCACATAATACTATAGAATGTCCAGCAATGGATGGGCAGCCAGTTGGCCACCACTGGTCTCCACTACCATCACTGCATCTGACTCACTATGACTTTGCTTTATAATTGACTGTGGACATCCCAGATGTTTATATTCTGCAGAATGCTACTGACAGAAGTTTTCAGTTTCCTTTGTTCTGTTGTCAACTGCCAATTTCTCATCAATAATTACGGGATATATTTTGTTAGGATTTCATTTATGTCGGTGTCTCTGAAAGTGCTTTATGTTACAGAGTGTTGAATATAATTCTGTACTTTTAGGTTTGTACATTACACAATGTTGTCAAAGGTTTGTGGACACCTGACCATCACACCTATATCAGCTTGTTGGACATCTCATTCTGAACACATGTGCATTAGTAAGGAGGTGTCTCCCCATTTGCAGCTATCTCTGTACCCACTAATCTGAGAAAGCTTTCCACAAGATATTACAGCATGTCTTTTGGAATCTGCTAATTCAGCACAACACAACGAGAAATTGTGAGGTCAGTTACCAATGTTGGACAAGAAGACCTGGATCACAATCAATGTTCCAATTCATCAGGTGTTCGTAATGTTCTCCTGTCTCTCCTCTGGCTACGGTTCAAATTCATGTTTTATGTCTCTTTTGTTCATTTTTGATTCTTTTATTTATGTTTGTTATGTGGCTCATTCTTTATTCTTGGTTTTCTCTCTCTCTCTCTCTCTCTATATATATATATATATATATATATATACAAATATACAAGGGATGTTCAAAAAGGTTCCGCATTTTTGTTTAACTCTATTTATTAAGAATTTAAAAAACAAATTACATCACTTTTCTACATACAGTAGTCACCTTCGTTTGCAATGCAATTTTCCCAGTGTCATACCAACTCTTCAATGCCCAATTACTATTCCTCCCGCCTTCACCGTTTTCAACGAAAAAATAAAAGTGCAGAAAATATTTGAACGTCCCTTGTATATAAGCTGCCTGTGTTATGTTCCATGTGTTTTATGGGTGGTCACCCAAACGATGGGGGCCTCCTGCCAAACATCACCAGGAATTGTCCTCCACCCTATAAATCTGGAGGGTCTTTCACAGTACCTGGAGGTTCGTTGTGAATACAATAGGGAACTGATGAGTGTACTTATGTTTATTGTGATTTTTGTGAATTACTGGATCTGTGATTTTCAACTTTCTGTTCTGCTTTTGATCTTGCTTTTGGAATCCGTATTGGGACTTGTTTGATTTGGACTTTGTGCTCCACGTAGCTACATTCTGATCGGAATCATTTTGTTGAAGAATAAATATTTTACTTTATTCTAACTTTATGATTTGGCGCTTACCCATATTACCAACAGGAGTTTGATGGTGATATCCCCCTCTAATGACCATTATTTGTAAGTGTTTTAGACTACATGCTTTGTTCTCAACATGTTTTACTACTACAATTGTTTGTGATGTGCCATCTGCTGGAATGATATATGCAATGTATTTTATTACTACATGCATTACAACATACATTCCAATTGATGGTGCACTGCAAACATTGATTACTGTACTTAGATTTCAAACCATATTAGATAGGTAGCACAGCTAGTACTTTATAAATGGATATGACATAATAAGGATCAAGTATACAAAAAAAACCTCACATTATATAATCAAAATCAATATTATATTGTCAAAGTGAATCCGTACAAGACTTCCAGGACTTATGTGAAACTCAGGTGGGAATAGATGGAAGCCAAGAGTTTAATCCAGAGTGTCTGGATTAAACTGCCCCACCACATTACTAGCGAGGACATCTTTCTGCCAAGAAAAAAACTGACAAAATATTTAGATTGTTCAGCCATTAGCTAAACAGATAAGTTAGACACAGAGAATGTTCTCCTTGCATTTGGAAGTTGTATTAGGTTCTTAATCAAGCAGGATTTTAATAACAAAACCTTTATTCCTCCTCATTTTTTTTTTCTAAAACACTAACACAACATTCAGTACTTGTGAATGACAAAATCCTTCTGTTTTTCTACAGTGTTTTCTTTTGATAATTTTGTCATTTGTTAGTGTAGCGTTGTATCAGTTCTGAACTCATCTAAACAGCAGAGTATGGAGTTTGAGGAGGAAGCCAGGCTGCCTCCAGCAAGATAAACTTTTATTTATAACAAGAAATGTCAACACCAGCAGTCAATGTTCTGGGCTTGGAAAAGTACAAAGCTCTTTTTGTTGTTTGTCGTACACCTGCACACTTTCTAGCCTGTTCTGGCTACATCAGGAATTTATGTGAATTTTAATGACTTGTTTGTGCTTTGGAGTTAAGGCAGACTGATGCAGAAAGGAAAAATCACCAACTTCCGTTGTATTCACAACTCATCTGATCTCATGGGTGAGTTGTGAGAAAAGGTGATAGTGAGGTTTGAGTTTAAAAGGGAAAGGTCACATTTTTTATTAGCAAAAGATACTCTTTAGTGTGGGAACTTTAAAATAAAATTGTGTTGGTTAGGAGACTAAGTGGCCATGTACAACACAGCTCACGTCACCATGTTGATTCTTGGGACTCTGATTCTGAGTTCTTCCAACTTCTCAGTACTAGACTAGTGGCAATACCTGAACATGTCTTTTCTAGCACAAAAAGAGTTGCATTGTTTCACACCTTGTATCTTACCACACATCTGTAATGTCTGCAAGTAAAATGGGTTTGAGAGTGAGCCGTGAGAAAAGACGAAAGCCAAAAACGAGTCAATATGAGGAGATCAAAAAGAATGACAGCTAATACCAAAATCTCAGACACAAATCAGGGTACAGAAAACAAACGCAAAGAAGTCATTACCTTTTAATTTGTCACATTGTGTCACAACTTAAGAGGACACGTCCCTAACAACAAGCACATTGACCCTAATGATGGGATCTCCAAAATGATGCTGAATGTGAAAAATAAAATGGAAGAGAAAACAGTAAAAAATATTATTAACCTTCAAAACAAAGGAGAATTGCCACAAAGCAGACTCAGTGACTCAAAAAATGTATGTAAGACTATTAGAACTGATACAGGAAAACAGAGAAAAATTAGAAAAAGAAACCCAGTTTTAACAGTATTGCTTTGTATTTTCTCAAGTCAAGTGAAGTCAATTTTATTTAAAGAGCACATTTAAAAAAACAGAAGCTGACCAAAGTGCTATACAGTTTCCATAAATACAGTGATACAGTAAATACTGTAAATACACCAAACATATACAGTATATAAATTAAAAAACAGTACTCTCCTGCAAGTGTAAAAAGCTAAGGCAAAAAGGTCGGCTTTCAGACTGGATTTAAAAGTGCCTGACTTAACATCAAAGGGTAGACTACTCCAAAGATTAGGGGCAGCTACTGCTTAAGTCGAGACCACAGCACGACCAGTAACTTCTGCTCAGAGGACCTCAGTGATGACAAGGGAGAGTAAGTGAGTAAGAGGTCAGTAAGATAAGAGGGGGATAAACCATTCAGAGTCTTGAAAACAAACAATAAAATGTTAACCTCAATCCCGTTCTCAATGAAAGGTACTATTTAAATTAAAGACTGACTAACTGCTCAGACTCCACAATGAACTCTTTGCAAGAAATATGATCAGAGATTCTACAGAACCAAGTTTGGCTGGCCTTAATAAACTGCAAATCTAGCATTACTATCTTGTAAAACCTGAGCTGGCAACACTGCACAGGCTGCTTTTTAATTTCAGAATTCTCTTCCACGCTCAACACACTACACTGCCTGGCCAAAAAAAAAGTCGCCACCTGGATTTAACTAAGCAAATAGGTACGAGCCTCCTATTGGAGAATTACTGCATGGGTGATTATCTTTCAGCTGGCAACAAGTTATTTAACCCCAACTGGTGCAATGAGTTGCTTCTCATTTCTTAAACAACCATGTCGAAAGACACATCTCATGGTCGTGGAAAAGATGCTAGTCTGTTTTTAGAAGGGTCAAATCATTGGCATGCATCAAGCAGAGAAAACATCTAAGGAGATTACAGAAACTACTAAAATTGGGTTAAGAACTGTCCAACGCATTATTAAAAACTGGAAGGATAGTGGGGACCCATCGTCTTCGAGGATGATCGTGATCGGCGATCACTTAAACGTTTGGTGAAATCAAAGCGAAGAAAGACAACAGTAGAACTCAGGTCTATGTTTAATAGTGAAATTAAGAGCATTTCCACACGCACAATGCGAAGGGAACTCAAGGGATTGGGACTGAACAGCTGTGTAGCTGTAAGAAAACCACTAATCAGTGAGGCAAACCGGAAAAAAAGGCTTCAATTTGCTAGGGAGCTTGGACTCTGGAGCAATGGAAGAAGGTCATGTGGTCTGATGAGTCCAGATTTACACTGTTCCAGAGTTGAGAATCTTTGGGATGTGCTGGAGAAGGCTTTGCGCAGCGGTCAGACTCTACCATCATCAATGCAAGATCTTGGTGAAAAATTAATGCAACACTGGATGGAGCTAAATCTTGTGACATTGCAGAAGCTTATTGAAACAATGCCTCAGCGAATGCATGCCGTAATCAAAGCTAAAGGTGGTCCAACGAAATATTAGAGTGTGTGACCTTTTTTTTTGGTGGCGACTTTTTTTTTGGCCAGGCAGTGTATTTACAAAGCTCTCTATACTGCATACGCCATAAAAAGATGGGAGGTAGCTGAGATCTTCCGAAGACTTGTTGGATTCCACCAGCAAAGGCATTTACTTTTGTGGTACTTCCTTCGACTCATGAGATCGTGGCCGATATTCAAATCTAGGTTAATACTTCATTTGTTTGTTTTTGTATTATGTTATCCCATTAAGATGAAGTGTCGCTTCATTTTCCAGTTCTCACAACCTTGAACTCAATTAGATAAGCAAACACATGGATGTGTGATGTGCTGCGGAAAAAAAATAACAAATAATGAGAGTGCTGTGCGTAATTCACTTGTATATTGTAATGTGAGTTGTCAAAGGATGAGCTTTTAAAATGACTCAATTCATTAAAGGCAGTTTATCTGAAATGTCAAAAACATGACAGCAACCTCTTTGCTGGCTGATTATAGTTTGACATCATTCACATTTGAAACAATGGACCGGTGCCCCACTGGCGGTGTGTCCTGCCTTGTTAACAATGCTGCTGGAATAGACTACAGCTCCAGCCACCCTGAACTGAATTAAGTGGGGCTAACAATGTTTGCTTATGTCATATTTGAAAAGCAGGTGATTTGTTAGTTACCCCTGGACAAATCCTTGCAGTTTTGATGTCAGTTGTCCTTCAAGACGATTAGATGCAGAATCAACGGATGTATGATCACTCTGGTTGTTTCCTACCTCTTTTATTTGCTACGTACAGTAGAGACAGTAGATAGAGTAGTACAGAAAGCTGTTTTGTGTCATGAGGCTATCGTGATTAACCCTTTCTGAATTCACAGAAACCCATGAAGACTTATCTTTCACACAGTCTGTTGGTGTAAGGCGTTAATTTTGTTCTGAAGCTGTCTGTAACAAACTGCTCATTTTACTTTTGGACACTCACTCCATCTTTGACTCATAATGCAAATTAAACAAATAAACCTACAAAACCTACAAAGTCAACAGTCCTTGGGTGCTCATCCACCAAACAGTAGTTACCAGACTCCATCAGGTTTCATTAAAAATGTGGACATTTGTTATGATTTACATATATGGACAAAGGTTTCACTATGAAACTGAAGCAAATATTACACAGTGTTTACATTGTGAAACTTGATTGAAGGGCTTCTGCTGTCATAAGACACACTTAAAAGAAAACACAAAGCAGTGGCCATGTTGGAAGATGCTACATTAGCATTTCCTCTTGGCCTGTTAGGCCTAACTGACCTTCAGTTTATTTAGCATGTGGGATATTTTCTGTTCTGCCAAGTTACTTGACTCATAAGGTTATAAAATAGTCACAAACATCACTTGAAATTTGTCTCTTCAAATGTTAAGTCAAATCAGTTTCAGCTTTCATTTATGATCATTTGTCTTCAACATGAAGCTGGTTAGACACTTTTTCATATTGTCGATTATCTGATAACTTTTTTTTTTCTGTTTGTTCTTCCAGTTCCCCGCCTGGTTTTTACAGTGTAACCTGCCATTGATGTCAGCTATGGTAATGTGTTGTTAGTCAATATGTTGTTTGTGTGTTGACGTTGTAACATCACAAGAAGCATTTTGTGTAAAAGCTAACCATACCTTGACTTGAAGACAGATTTTTCAAGGAAAGAAAATAAAAAAATAAGCTGTCCTAATGTGGGGTATTCATAAGATATATAATGATTTACTGTACTTCATGAGGTAGAAGTATATAATAAAGAATAGTTGCATCAAATATTTGAAATATTAAAATCTTTACAGTCTAAATATGTCACCCTCTGATAACAACCCATAGAGTGCTTGTTATATTATAAAGAGATAAACATCAAAAATATTTGCAGTCACTGATCTTGAAATTGTCTAAAACAATACCCTACAAGTTTATGTTTGAAATTTGTCACTTTTGTACCTTCTGGTAGTGGCCCTTTGAAGGATAGGATCACCAGTAGAGAATCATATATTATTATTATATTTCTGAACAGCAACCTTGAAATACTGTAGCTTAAAAGAATACTCCACATGCCTATATTACTGATCCCCATTTTTTCATAGTTTTGTGAAAAGGAGTAATTTTGTCCCCTTATTTCCGGATAGGAAGTGAACCTTTGGGGTCAACTGATGTAGCATATGCAACTTCTACTCCTTCTGATCATTTTTGCGTATAGCCTATTGGTCTACTTTTTATCATTAGGGTGTAATTATCAGCACAAAATAGCTTAAAAAGGACAGGTTTTCAGCTTTAGAGGGCCAAAAATGGGGGTACACAAAAAGTCTCACACCAGAACTAGACGTCAACATGAACTGAATGGTATATCATAAGTGGGGGTTTTCTCATACTGGCGAGTCAGGAAGAGGTGGACAATAAAAACTGACGTGATTTCTATGCATTCAGAAGTGATTTTTATGAGCACAAGGCACATTGTCTCTGAAAGGCTAAGAAAGTGGCATTGCAGAACAAACACTGTATCACTCTCAAGGTCCTGTAATGCTGAATTTGACTCACAGGAGTGCAGTTCATCACGCAGTGGACTTTCTAGGATGGGCTACATTCTCAAAAGGAGCTGCTTTCAAACATGACTAAGAATTAATTTACAACAAGCTTGGTTGCCGTCTGTTTGCCGTTTTGTCTGCTTCTTAGCATCTGCGGTATTTGAGCCTGGCTACTCCACAGAGGAGTGTTTGAAAATGAGGGTGAAAATGCTGATTCATCAGCTCTCCAAAAGACCTGTGGAGGAGGAGAAAGACTGAAAATAATGCAAGTGGACAGACTTAAGAAGCCAATAGATAACACAGGAGGGCAACCAGGGGGCTGTCTGAGACGATAAAAGTATGGTCTTCTAGTCAAGCAAGGAAAACTAAATAGTGCTGCTCTTCTCAGTCATGCCGAGCTTCAGTTACATCTTATGTGCTGCTGTTTGCAGCTTAGTACTCAGATTGGAAATAAAAAGGGGATGCTAAAGAACTGCAACAGCTCTGCTTCAAAACTCTGCCTTATCTTTCAGAATTTTATGCTTGATGATCACTGATGGACCCCTGAATTACAGATACCCACCCATAGCAGAGACACGACAGAGCCCTGACCAAGCCGAGTACGACTCTTGCACCAGCTCCGTGAGGTAAAGCTGTGTGAAACCACAGGCAAAACTGCAGAGCGCACTTGCAGGACTGCAGATCCCTGGCTTGGTGACAAACGTGTCAAGGTTTTCTGAATTTAGAACACTGAGGGCCGTGTCTACATTTAGCACAACTCTTTCTTTTATCTCCATTAGCCTTGACGTGCCAAAGCAACACACATAACCTTCTACATGATGTCATGGTTCTGCCAGGGTTCTTTCTCTGGCTCATGCATTTTTTTTCTGCTTATTTAATTTTTTTGTAGTTTTTTTGTTATTAATTCTATTTGTTATGGTGTCCTGGCTGTGTTATAGTTCTGTATCAGTGTGAAAGTAAGAAACTTTCATAAAAGGGACCAGAAAATAAAAGCATGGTCAAAAAAAGAAGCCAAAGTCATAACCAAAAATCAAACCAATCTGTCGTCAAGTTTTGGATACAAATCAAAAATCAAAGACTCAGATTGCAGAAACAAATGTTCAATAACCAAAAAGAGTTTGAATTACAAATGAATACATTAATGGCGTTATTAACCAATACTCAGAAGATTCAAGGTCACATGTGCTGACTGCATTATGTTAAAAATGAACACAGTTTTCTTTATTATCTACAATCTCTCCTATTTGTGGAGCTCAAGAACTCAGGGCCATCTGATTATGTTTGATTTATGATTTAGATTTTTACATTTTGTTTTTTTTTACAAGGTGCTGCCATCAGTTTTGCCATATTTGGATTTGTTTGCCTGAAAGGCAAAAATTATTCTTGCCCTTTTTTGCGTGTCCTTGTTTCAGTCCCTTTTTGTGTAATAAAATGTTAAACATTAAAGGAACTTTGTTTATTTTTGCATTTTTCTTCTTTGAGTTATTTGAACATTGTCTTGTTAACTTTAAGCCTTAACTCCATCCTGGGCCTGTGCAGGCCTGAACACCTGCAGTTTAAGTTTGGGGATAGTCTCTTTGGGGATGAGGCATTACAATTGGGTCCAGAGCCAGAAATAAAGACTGGCCCTTTGTGTGGCTTTCTGGGCCCTGTGTCCCCTTTTGTGATTTTTCGTGATGGATACCATTGCACAAGACAACAAGAAAGAGATGGAGTTTCAAAAAGAAAAGGTAAGGCTTTCAACTGCTACGTGAAGTATCTATCCTTTTCTGAATTATCCCAAATGAAAAAGTCTCAGGCACATACAATTTATAGACAGAATTTTGCCACCTGCAGGCCTGAAAACATATAAAAAATCAGAAAATAGATTCTACTGGTTTCTGACAGGTGTGATCATGAAAATCATGGTGGGGTAGCAAAAACAGGTTTCTTAGGCTTGAATGAGTGTGCAGACCCCACCTAGCTGTATTGAGGGAAACATAGAAAAGCAAGCATGTAATATGAAGGTTAGGGGCAGCAAGACTTGAACAGCCCATGCATAAGAGCAGTAAACCCATAATGAGCAGAGCAAGAGTAGGTAATAGGTGTATGGACAGGCACAGAACAACAGAGACAGCATCTGCGATTAAGAACAATATATACATTATCTAAACCTGTTTATCCAGAGCAGGATCACAGGAAACCTGCAGCCTACCCTAGCAGGTTTGGATGGAAGGCAGAAAAATCCCTGGTATGCAATATGTATGATATGGTTGATATTAAGAACAAAAAGAATGTGATATTTCAACTATCTATTTTGAAAGAGAGAGAAAAACTGAAAAAGGGGGACAAATATTTTAAAACATAATTTCTGCTACTGGATTATTTTCACAATATCAGGAATTTTGAGATGTGAATATGAACTAAAAAAGATAAATTAATAATTATAAAATAAATACAAAAACACATTAGTAGGTTTAGTTTTTCACCTGTTGGCAGATTCTCTTTGCCTACCTGTAGTTCAGTAGAGACATTGCCAACTCAGAAATTCTACAAGGTTTTTATCGCTTCGTTGTTAAATGACTTTTTTAAAGCAAAAGTGATTGGTCAGTAACAATATGCTGATCTTGTATGATGACCTAGTCAGTCTCTCAATCAGTGTCATTGTATTTTCAAAAAGAATTTCTCCTGTGAGAAGTGGCAGGTGAGTTATTGTCAACAAAAAGCAGTCACCTGGGAAATAAACTGAAACGTTAGTCACTCGTGATTTTTCTTTCCATATGGTAAAGGTTTTGTTGATCAGCACGTTCTGATTTCAGGAGTTTGAATCACATCTTGATATACAACAAGTGCAAAGAAAGGCGACACGTAAATCACTTTCAATTTCACGTGATTTACACACCCGTATTCAGCTTGCTCTGTCGCCGCAAATGCTGTGTGAACACTCGCCCTACGTCACCAGTCGCCGATCACTGGATGAATATATGTGGATGGCTTGTAGTGGATGACTTTCTGTTTTAGAATTAAAAGTTACAAGGGTGAAAGACTAATGACAAGAACTTTCATTCAAAAATGAAAACTAAAAATATTTTTAGTAAATTATTATTTTACTTCAGTTAGTCTTTCCAGCTACTTTAATAGTTTCGTTTAGTTTTAGTTTTTCATTTCGGTTTTGTGAATTATTTTATTTCAGTTTACGAAAAAAATTTTTTAATAATAGTTTCAGTACTGATTTTAGTTTTTATTAACTATAATAACCTTGTTTCCTACACAGCACATGAATGACTAAACACACTTATAAACCACAAGATAATTATCACACTTGTTTCTGGTCGGTTTCATGAAGGTTCACATATGGGCTTAGGATTTAAAATGAAAGCTCGCCAGTCAAATGTATCATTTTTCACACAAAAGAACAAAAGTAAAGCACTGTTTGTAAAGCATTACATTTCAGAACAAGTAACTGCAGAAGATATTTGGTAATGAGTAATGTAACTAAGTTACTTTTAAAAATAATCTCCTCCACACTGTTCAAAAGACACAGGCCTCACGCTTATTTTTTGATTCACAGTGGTTGTTAATGATGATGTTGGAGTGTTTTACAAACTCCTTCAGGGGTCTTGCATATGTAAAGGAAGGTTTAACAAAAACAGTTTTCAACCAAGTTACTCGCCTAATCCCAGTTTTGTAGATGCATTTAAATGTGCTCATTGACAGCAAGATCTAAATTGAAGTCTCAAGCTCAAATTGCTGGTTTTAATGAACCATAGTGTATAGGAAATCATTGTGGAAATGTGCCAAAAACACTGGTCTGTACCAAAATTCTCCAGCATAAGCAAATGGTGCACTTCATAGATTTAGGTGTGCTGAATCAATTTATGAAACTGGAATTTCTCTACCACAAACTGTTTGTGTGAGATATCAAATTAAGTTAAAAGCTCCATGTTTCCCACTAAGCCTTTATTCAATCCTGAACTGTCACTTTTTTACCCTCCAACAATTAGGCACTTCTAGCACCATGCAAGTGTACTTATCATAACTCACTTCATAATTTATGATGTTATTGTTCTGACACCACAAAAAAATGAAGCGTAGGTGGTCAACAAAATAGACCCACAACAACAGAACAGAATCCTCACTTGGCATGCTCCAATATAGGCCTCACCCAAGCAAGCCTGACCCTAAGAAACAAGTAGGCTTTGGGCATGCTTGACCCAAAAAAATGGGGAACAAGCTTTTAAAATTCAAAAATGCTTTAAAGTCCCAATACAACAAATAAGGCCCTCATAGAGGGAGAACCGTGAAAACTCCAGTTTGTATATAAACAAGTCACACAAGAATCTTTACAAAAAATCATTGTTTATTTACAAATGTGGATGAATACAAAAAAAATGCTCAAAAGAGCAAAGAGGAGTTGCCTAAAAGGCCATCCAATCAAACACAATCAAAAATAAAAATTCAATAAATAGAGCGAAAAGTCAGCAAAACTAGTAAATCAAAAAAGAAAAACAATACTCACAATAAGCTCCACAAATTCACTTAATGAATCGCTAAGGGACTCCCTGCCTTTAAAGCCTGGGGGCGGCCCTTCAGCAGTGATGTAAGCAAAGCCCCACCCCTGGAGGGTTCCACTCACAATATACAAGTAATATGAGAGAACATGTCAGACACATAGAAACTACTTAATAAATAAAAAGAGCAAAATTCACAGAAAATAAGTAATTAGGATAAATATATGATAAATAATTCACAAATAGCAAAAATAACAATAAATCAGAAAATAAACATTACACATGGAGACTCCATAGTAGGAGCAACACCCACAGTAAACAAAAATGGTAATTTACAAACTGGGGTTTAATGTTGGTGCACAAGTAAGAACTGACCATCGCTGCTTGTTAGTCTTGGATTCCACTTAGGCTTCTGGTCAATGTACTATCCTCTCTCATCACCTTGACATTTATTAGCATTAAAGCCTTATACATGCAAGTACATCTCTACGTTTAATTCGTTTATAACCCTAAAGGCTCTGTAGATGGCCACAAGATAACCCAAAAATTCCCAGCGTCCCCCTTAGCCTCTCAAGTGTAATTACTCTACTTGCTTATCCTTATTTAGTCTGTGATCCTAAGATAAGTCCACATTCACCTAAGTCTGAAGTGATGTGTTGATTACAGGCAGGCAGTAAGAATGATCACAGAAAGGGTTTACTTGGTATAAATGAGAGGTTTCATGTAATCTCAAGCAGCATTTTCACTTCTAAGAAATCCTGAAAATATGTTGACATTATTAGCTACTTTATAAAGTTCAGCTCATTTGACCCTGTAGCCATTCTTTCTTCTCTGAATCGGCATGTTACATGCGTGCTCTGCCAAAAACAAGTACCACACCTTGTGCCCACAGTCAAGACAGGCCAGCTTAAAAATTTCAGGCTCATTTTTCTTCCTCACTGAGCAGAGTGAGATGCTTAACTCAGCTGGAGCTCATTATGTTGTCTCATTAGCCTGTGGCATGGAAATCAGCAACTTGCCATGCGATCAGTCAGCGGCATGATTACGCAGGATATTATCAAGCAAATTATTAGGAGACATATTACTACCTCCACAAGTGGTCTGAGCTGCACATTTCAGGAGTTTATTTAGCTTTGAATTTGAAAGATGAGTAAAGCAGGCTGTTATGAACGTGATTGTGAATTTCTGAAACCTAATTCAGCACTTCAAAATTGGAAGTAAAACTCCAAAAGTAACAGGCAATTCCCTTTGTCTATACTCATACAGATGAATGAAAATTCTTTGGACTTAAGGCATATTTTTAATTTAGACAGACCGATTACAGGACTGTGGCATATGAGCTACAAGGAAAGACTAAAAGAACTGAGATATTTATGTTCTGGTAACAAATAGTTAAGAGGTGACATGTTTAAAGTTATCAATGGAATTAGTACTGTTGATGCTAGCGTAGCTGTGTTTCTATTCACCTCCTTACTGCACATTTTGAAATTGGAAAACAAAAAAACGGTAATTGAAACGTGTATTTCTAAAACACTCTCAAAATTCGTAAAAAAACACTATATACGCTCGCTTGAGGTAGTTTTTCATGCAATTCGACAAAGCAAAAATTCACGAAACTGCAATGGAAACACTTTTTCCGCATTTAGGTCACATAACTGATATAAATTCTCAAATACCTGTGGAAATGTGACGTGGCAAATACAGCAGCATAATGAGCACTGCTAAGTGTCCCAGCACAAATGTCCAATGATCATTAATCTGTCATCAATGATCGCCAGCAGAACAATACATGTCCAGCCTTTCCTGTTAACATAATCCCGAAACCTGTCACTTGGTGCACGAATAGGGATATGTGAGCCGTCGACTGCACCATACACCTGAGGTATTTTGTGTGCCTTGTAATTGTGCTGCGAAATCTGACATGCCTCTTCCACATCAGGTAAAGTGATGCATTACCTCATTAATTTGAAGCATTTGACCTGACAACACTGCATATATTTGTTTTGCTCACACCAAAAGTCTCGGCAAAAACCCTGTACTTTGCACAGGCAGCCAGTATATAAAACACAGCAGCTGTGCGCTTCTTGGTCGGAACTGGCTCCCTCGTGTATGCTACGGCAGAAGACACAAGAGGAACTATTCCACTGCATAATTCCATAATTATTGAGACTGCTCACCCTACAATTTTGTACCCACAGCTCCTCAATAAGACCACTGTGGATGATTTCAAAGAAATCCCTGATATGTGGCCCCTGCCAAGTAAAGGGAGTTCGTCTTCCCTTTGCGGTATTCACTTGCTCTGATCACTTCTGATTAAAAACGAACACGGCAACTGTAGACGCAATTGAAATAACAGAATCAATACTCATATTGGTCGTTGATTTTAATTTCATGTGATAAAACAAACTTTCTTTGCATAAAATTACTCAATGGAAACACAGACAATTCGCTTTTGTGTTTTGTCGACTTTTCAGAAGTATCGCTTCTATTTTGTGCATATCAGCAATGAAAATGCAGCTACTGACATCTTCAGCAAGAACATGTTGATTAAGTCTGAATTTTCCACTAACATTAGAAAGTAAGTCTTCACACAGACAACCATGGAGTTGTGGAATAAGCTGTCAAGCAGACCAGTAGATAGTAGTATATCTGTAAGTCAATAATTATCTGCACTTTTGTGATCATTTTGTTTTGGTTGGCTAACAGCTTTCCCCATGCAAATATGGAATAATGGTGTGTGTGTGGTCACCATGGTAAAGTTTCGACCTTGATCAGTCATATTCTTTTGTTGTTTCCTAGGAGTCAACATGGCCTCTACATTGAAAGTGCGCTGAGGCCAAATTTCATATAAACCTTTCTGCACAGTATGAAGACAATGATTCCCAATGGACTGAGAAGTTCAAAAATGGTTTTGCTAAGGAGAAGGACGCAAAACCCGCCTCCACTATCGAAGATAACATTGAGCAAATCCTTGCCATGAGTCTGACAAACCAATGAGGATTTCAGCCCCAGTACACCTTCAGCCCATAAACAGCGGATAATAGCTCGCTACTCTCCTTTACCTTCAACCCATAAACAGCGGATAATAGCTCGCTACTCTCCTTTATTGTATACAGGGAGTGGAGCGGCCAAGTTTACTTCTAGAAACAAGAGAATCTGTCTGATCAAGATTGAAACTTTACCACTGTTCGCACTCTCACACCATGTTTCCACACGTGCACGGGGAAAGTTGTACAGCCAACTGAAAAAAACAAAAGATCACAAAAGTGCAGATAATTATTGACTTACCCTCTTACACTGGGGATATTCACATTTTGACTTGAAAAGAGTTAGGTCTGCCTCTTCTGTGTTCTCATGAATTGAAGGAGAAAATGAAAGCATGGTAAGACAAGGAAGTGACCAGCATCCGCCTTTCTTTGCCATCAGAAGGTATGTGATAAGTAATGAGCAAAATGATCTGAACAAAATTAAATCTGCAGCAAAATTCGGTCTTTCACTGTTTTATTTTCAGCGAATTTTGTGCCATTGACAGAAGAAGGAAGTTGTGTCATGCATGTGTATGATCAGGTCACCTTCTCATCATCTGAAGTATGTTAATGCCACCTTGGGATCAGAGGGGGCACTATCGCTGTTTCGTCTCCCTTTCCTTCCACAGTGTTAACAAGATGCCCAGTGGGAGCAAATGACTGTAAAGTCTGGATGCCCCAGAAGGTGGCCCCAGGAGTGCACCGCAGGACAGACCTCCGACACAAACTGACCAGCTCGAGAGAGAAGATTACAAGCAGCTCAAAGGCTACGTTTGTTTATTCTGTACCCAAAGACTTTTGTTTCCCATGCCAACAAGCACTTGTTTTGCTTTACATTTTCAAAAGAATTAAGTGGAACAACCCTGTTAGTGTGCCAACATTTCCTCTGGGTTCGGTGATTGCCTCACCCGAGGACAGGTGTTTAGTCCCTGTCTGGAAGTGCTTATATGCATTAAATCTGTCAAGCAGTATGTCTATAAAAATGCCACATGTAGGCATTTTGTTGTATTGCCATAAATGTTCTGGTAGTACAATCCCCACTTTGTCAGTTATAACAAATCAATCCACTTACCCTTTTAACAGCTGCAATCCTAAAGATGCACTGGAGACAGAAAAGAAACTTGAAGCTCCACAACACTTGGAGAAACCACATCCTTGACTTCTTCTACAGGAAATCAAGACACTGGAAAGGGCAGCTATTGGCTAACAAAATGGATGCCGTGCAGCGTGATTTTCCTAGTGAAGAAAATACAGTAATGAGCACAACTGGCTTGTTTGGTGTGTCTTTGTGTGAAATATGATTAACACGTCACTTTGCTTCTCTGCAGTGATGTGAATGAGAGACATGAACAGAAGAGATTTGACAAGCGATTTGCAGCATTAAGTAGCTGCAGAAAAGAACACTGGTTAACACAGAAGTATAAATGAGGCTTTAATATTTC
The DNA here is from genome assembly GCF_900747795.2 of Erpetoichthys calabaricus. NCBI lineage: Eukaryota > Metazoa > Chordata > Cladistia > Polypteriformes > Polypteridae > Erpetoichthys > Erpetoichthys calabaricus. Next base: position 28,274,874 of record NC_041400.2, on the reverse strand, counting down.
ATTTTTTCTACCTAGGAAAACCTTTAAAACCACCATAAAACTGTTTTCATTAATTTCTTGTTTTGCAATTGACCAAATCTCATGCAAAACCACCTTCAGGGTGTGACAGTACGTGAATGGAAGCTTCCCTGTTCTGGTCATCACTATACACGATGGCTTCACTTACTGTTTGACAATTTGTCTCCAGATCATGAAAATTCTTAGCAGGACAATTTAGTTGAGTGCTTTGAACCCTAACACCACAATGTAACTTGTCTACGACAACAGAGGACGCGCTTTACACTGTTAGCTATTAGTGGCCAATTAAAGCCTAAACATTTAAATCCTTCTGTTCCTTATTGATTCACAAACAATAAAGCCTTATGTATTAAGATACTCCAGAAACGCTAATGCAGAACATATGTCCAGCTCATATAAAAATGAATTAACAGTTCAGATAATTTGTTCCATATCGTATTTTATGCTTTTTTTTTCTCCATTTCACAAGCATAGTAAAGAAAATTCAATGTCTGAATTTGGATGTCTCATAGAAGCTTGTAATGTCGTAAAAACACTTTGAAGCTGCTTGGCTCTGTGAAGGCCTAAGTGCCTGCTGACACATATTGGCATGAGCCTGTAGTGCAGTGTGGCTGTGGGGCACTGGGTGGGTAGGCACCAGAGAGAGTGCTGCCCCGCTCAGGCTAGAAGCTTCAATTCACTCTTGAGAATGCAGCCAAGGCATAAGCAGCTGCTGGCAGATAGTGGGCCTTGCTAGTGACTAAGATGCTGCACCCTGCTTTCAGTTCCACACTAATTCTTTTTTGTGACGCTGAGTGAGTCATTTACCAGCTGGCTTGTTAGTTTTCTCCTTGTTTTCAACACATTTTCCCAAATAACTACAGTACAAATTTCCCCCTGGGGACAAATAAAGTTTGTTCTATCTATCTATCTATCTATCTATCTATCTATCTATCTATCTATCTATCTATCTATCTATCTATCTATCTATCTATCTATCTATCTATCATATAGTGCATTTTCTTATCTATCTTATTTATCTATCTATTGTAGGAGGCATACAAGGTGGACAGGCATCCGAGCAGGACATCGGGAAGTATCCCTTAACCAGAAAGGAGGCCCCAAGAATACAAGAAAGCATCCTGGCCAAGAGAGGGAAAGAGGTTGCACCCGGACAAGGCTGCCCTAAGCAATAGATGGACATCCCAGCCGAACATGATTCCAGTACCTTCCCTGGCCGGGATAAAAGGACAGAAGGATATTTATTCCGCCCCAGGTGATAGATGTCAGCAGACCTCCATATCGGGAACCAGCAGGGAATGCAGGGAGATGTAGTCCGGCAGCACAGCCCTGCTGGGTTGCATGGGTGCTGCAAGGGGGCACTGTAGGGAGATGCACTCCCCAATTTATGGGACTTCCATATGACCCAGTGCTTCCATCGGGCAGTGGCCCTGGCACTGGAAGTACTCCCTGGTCCTCAATAAAAGGGATTACACTACCTTATCCAGGAGAGTCGCAGCTGGAAGGATGTGGACTGGAGGAGGGTACAATGCAATCAAGTCCAAACCACAGCTTTATATAAGCAGGACAAACTGCTCCATTGTCTCTAAAAATGGCATATGCTGTAAATGCAATCCATCCATTCCTTATCTAATCAATTTGAGAATCAGGAGCCAACCACTGACCATTGCAGTGCACACAATAAACAGCAATAAACTCAGTAAGACGCTTTACTAATTCTTTAATTTGTACCCCCAAACATTCACAGTCAAACACTTCTCTGCAACGAAGGAGCTGCCCATTTCTTCTGAGCATTTACTCCATAAAGAATATCCAGCACCTTCAGAAAGTTTTCACACCCTTTCACTTTTGTCACATTTTGTTATGTTGAAGGCCTTAGGCTAAAATCATTATATTAATTTTCCCTCAACAAAGCAAAAACAGGATCTTTAGTAATCTCTTGAAATGCATTAAAAATAAAAAACTGAAATATCCCATGGACACAAGTATTCAGACCCTTTGGCCTGAAGCCCCTTTAGCCACAATTCCAGCCTGGAGTCTTCTTGGGTATGACGTGAGGAGCTTCATACACCCATATTTGGGGATTTTCTGCCATTCTTCTCTGTAGATTCTCTCAAGCTCTGTCAGGATGGATGGAGACCGTCAGTGGACAGCTGTTTTCAGGTCTCTCCAGAGATGTTTGAAGACCATGTTCAAGACCATTCACGGAGTTAACCCTAAGCCACTCAGTTGTTGTCTTTGCTTTGTGTATTTGGGCCATTGTCCTGTTGAACCCTGAACCTTCAGCCAAGTTTGGAATCCACAGAGCTCTGGAGCAGGCCTTCATTAAGGATAGATAGATAGATAGATAGATAGATAGATAGATAGATAGATAGATAGATAGATAGATAGATAGATAGATAGATAGATAGATAGATAGATAGATAGATAGATAGATAGATAGATAGATAGATAGATAGATAGATAGATAGATAGATAGATACTTTATTAATCCCAGGGGGATGCATCTGTACTTAACTTTGTTCAAGCTTCCTTCCACCCTGACTAGTCTTCCAGTCCCTGCCACTGAAAAACAACCCAACAGTATGATGCTGCCATGCTTTATTGTTGGAATTACATTGTGGAGGTGATGAACGGTGCCACGTTTTTTCCAAACAGTTCAATCTTGGTGTCATCAGACAGAAGAATATAATTTCTCATAGTGTGAGAGTCTTTTAAATGTTTTTTTGCACACTCCAAGCGAGCCTTTTTGTGTTGTCTGCACACTCCGCCATAATGCCCAGATTAGTGAAGTGTTGCAGTGATGATTGTCCTTATAGAAGGTTCTCTCTCTCATCTCCACAAAGGTCAGCCAGAGTGACCATTGGGTTCTTGACCACTTCTCTTACTAAGGTGAATTTCCCTTTGGGATTAATAAAGTATCTATCTATCTATCTATGTATCTATCTATCTATCTATCTATCTATCTATCTATCTATCTATCTATCTATCTATCTATCTATCTATCTATCTATCTATCTATCTATCTATCTATCTATCTATCTATCTATCTATCTATCTATCTTCTCCTGCGATTGCTCAGATTAGCTGGGTGGCCAGCTCAAAGGTTTCCACATTGTGTTGCCTTATGAGGAAAAAAGTTATTTAAATGGTTTAAGCAGAAGGCCTCAACATAACAAAATGTCAAAAGGTGATGGGGTCTGAGTACAGTCTGAAGGCACTGCTTTTGTAAAACATTTTCAATGACACAGTGATTACAAGCATTGTGCTGGTTCAGATAAACAAACGTGTCCAACAAATATCCTGTATGATCTGTCCACAGAAGAACAACCCTTGAATCGGTGTCAGACAGCACTCAAGTGCTGTGGGAGTTTTTGGAGGTGCCATTTAAGACATTGCATCTCTCTAATTTATTCTGTTCACAAGCTAAAAGAAATCAAAGTGTGAAGTCAAAACAGGAATGCTGCTTTTTCATTTTTTATACTAATCCTGGGTCTCAAAAAATATTTTAAACACAGTTTTGAGGGTTTTTGAGACCAAGGAATAAAATGGTTATATTTTTCAATTTGATGGGTTTTTAACATCATTTAAATTTAATGATGATCTTCAGATACACCATGTTAATCTTCCTGAGAGTGTCACCATTTTGTTTTGAAGTGTGATGTGTGACGTTAATATAAAAGGTCAGATTCATGCACTTCCTGATTGTCCAAATATTTGAAATTGGTTTTTGTGCATCAATCTCTGTTTACAAACTTTTTTTTTTGGCCTTTTTGATCTTTTGGCTGTTGGCTCAGTTTGTGTGCATTTCTTGGTTTTTAACTTTCTTGACTACAATTTTTAGTTTCATGTACTGACCTTGTTTTTCCTCACTTCTTGTCTTTGGCTAGCTTACATGTTTTCTTCCCTACTTCTGATTCCATCTTTCACTCCGACTGTTGCTGTTTAGTGCAGTAACTACAAATACATGTTGATGCTTAAAGTCTTTCCTTAAAATTCTTTCTTTTTAAATATGCTTTAGATTAAAAGTAGCACAAGGTCTTTCCGTTGTCTGTGATGCAAAGATGGGATTGTATTCCACCATCTTTTATAGTGGTTACATGATGATGTTATATGTCACCACCCTGTCATGTGATAGCAAGAAATTGTTGTTAATAATATGTAGGTGACATCCTGGACAGGATAAAAGAAGGCTTCATACTAAGCCAGGAGGCCATAATGGAAGGAGCAGGCATACAAGGCCACAAGGAGCAACTCACTGCCCCCTACAATAGGTGTCAGTGTTCCTCAGGGCTGAATCACTTTAGGAATCCCATAGGGTGGCAAGGGAGGGGTAGTCCAAAGATGGAGCCCTGTTGGGGTCTTTCGGAACCAGCAGAGGGCGCTGATGGTGGAGGACTGAGACAGAAAGCCAGAAGCAGTTCCCTGGTTGACTTTAAAACAGAGCCCACTGCCGCACTGAAGGAGAGTCAGAGTCAGGAGGACAACAGGCAGCACTCAACTGGAGGACAGAGGGTGGAAGAATTTGTTTTGTATTGTGATTTGTTCATTGTTCTTGGAACAGGTGATTGTTAAAAGTTGTATTGAGTAAAAAAAAAAAATCTTTTATTTTATCCCAGAATCGTGTTGGATATTACTATGGCTGCAGTTTGGGGTTCAGTGGTGCCCCCTGGAGACTAAAAACATAATAGCATCCCTAATAAAAATAATTCAGTAAATAGTGACACCTATTATAAAAATAAAAAAAAAAGTTTGAGAACTTTATTAGAAAGAAGGAAGAGGGAGGGTTTGGGTTGTGGTTATTTAAGAGGACTTTAAGCAAAGATACAGAACTGATAGCATTGACATGGAGGATCAGAGTGTGACTCACAGCTTGGCCACTGGCTGTGTGGATTTTGCACATTTGAGCCATGCTGGTGTTGATTTCCTCACAAACTATGCATGTGACTTTAATTACACTCTCAAAGTGAACACAATATGATGGACTAATGATTGTGCCCTAACATCGCATTTGATCCTGCCTTGTGCCCACTGTTGTCATGCAATACTAATGTTATGGAATGCACAGAAGCGGGCACTGAGTGGTGCTTTCTTTCACAGTAACAGCAACAACCTCTAAATATTAAACTTAAATTGTGAAAAGCCTAATATCATATCTTCTGTTTTAATATAACCAGAAACTGAAAGGTGTTTTTCAGACAGCACTGGCTGTGAATGGTAGATTTGGACTACTGAGTCTGCACAGCCAGGGGAAGCTTTTCCTTTAATATTCATATTTCTTCAGTTTAATTTAGGGAGCAGTGCTCAGCATTACATGTCACTTGGCTCAGGGTTTCCTCCAGAATCTGCAATTTTGAAACTGTATTGAAGGACGTGGTTCACATGGTATCGAGACTAGACAGTAGATGATTGCTCTAACATATGTTTCTGATTTTTTTGTGTGGTGAACATAGACACTTTTGAGAAATGAGAAGAGTAATGGGTTATAAAAAGACATTTTGGCTTACCCTATAATGACAGATGCGAAGAAAGCTTCAGACTCCCTGAATTTATTCCATATCTTTACTGTCAGTTGTTTTTTCCCCTTGATTTCATCACTCATCTGCATCATGCAGATCCATAAAAATAAGCTGCACTTATGTGTCCAGCAATCTGTTATATCAACACCCACTCACAGTGAGCTTTAAATTTGAATAATGAAGGGGATGAGCATAACACAACGACACAGGATTACATCAGTGCTGAACCAGCAGCAGTATGAGCTGGGAGTCCATCATTAAAATGAGCCGCTTCACTGCCAGCTGCAGGGGAGCTTTAATATGGACAAGCCAGCCACAGTCACATGTCACTACTTAGTTTGTCTAAAGCTAGTGGTCCTTCTAAGGATAGAGAAATAAAATGAGCCTGAATCTAATCAGTGCTAGTCTGACATAGCCAGATGTGATTGGGGCTGTGTGAGACTTGGTCATTGCTGACAGGCACAGCACATTGCTACAATATTAATGATAATAATAATTCTTTTCATTTATATAGTGCTTTTCTCACTATTTACATAATACTTGGGGTGCCACTTCAAAAACCACTAATGTGCAGCCCCCACCTGGATGATGTGATGGCAGCCATTTTTGTAGCATTACGCTCATTACATATTAGCTGTTAGGTGGTACTAAGTGGCAGGAGACAGCCCATTAGAGTCAAGGGATGTTTAGGATGCCAGAATAATTAGGCAATGGAGGGAAAGTTAGCCCGGACATCACCATACACCCTGCTCTTTATGAAGGATGACCAGGGATCTTTTATGACCATAGAAAGTCAGGATCTCAGTTTTACATCTCATCTGAAGGACAGCGCCATTTTTACAGCACAGTGTCCCCCATCACTCTACTGGAGCATTGGGATCCACATTCAGGCTACAGGGTAAGCGACCCCTGCTGCCCTCACCAACACTTCTTTCAGCAGCACCCCAAGCTTTTCCTAGATAGTCTTCCATCCAAGTACTGGCCAGGCCCAAACATCCTTAGGTTCAGGTGGAAGACCTCTTCTGAAGTGCACATCAATTACAATCATTCATTCCAAGAGAAACTCTTGATAACTCTATGAATTTTATAGACTTCCAGGGCTAAGGGGTTACCATTGATCACAGAAGAATGAAATGAATTCTGATGTATGAATGTTATTCATAAATTTAAAAGGGGTTATATAAACAACCATCTCTGGTATGTGAGCTGGGCAAGCAATAGACTGTTTATTAGGAAATAAACCATACTCACTTCATGATTGATACATGGAGGTGTTAAGAAAAGAATTAAAATAAGATGAGTATGCAACTGCCATCAAACAGTTGTGACTGTATATGACTCAATATTTTCTTTTCTATGAAATACTGGCACATGTAATGGGGGGTTTTCTTGCCAACGTTATTCATCCATCCAGTTTATTCAGGGCAGGGTCATGGGGTAGCTGGAGCTTATCTTAGCAAACACAGGGCACAAGGTAGGAACAACATTTTGAAAGAGAGTCAGTTCACTGCAGGTGCCATCATTATACCTGTTCCAACTGCATAAGGTATTGCGTTATTCTCAGAAACAGTCAAGTGTTTTAGCATTAGGTCAACAAAATATTCATAACTGCAGGTCATTTTATCTAAAATAAATCCTTTAATCGCCATGTACAATATCTTGTACAGAGTGCAGGGTCAGATATTTGTACAGCACCCCTGGAGCAATTGCAGGTTAAGGGGTGTACTCAAGGGCCCAACAGAATAGCATTTCTTCTGTCAGTGCTGGGATTCGAACCAGAAACCTTCAAGTTATAAGTCCATTATTTGTGTTTTGTAAATTAACACTAGAATTACCAGAGTCTACGAAAAAACTCGTAGATCCGGCCCACCTTAAAACCGTTCTCACCTCTCTTTTGTCTTCTAAATGTGCAGATTAAGACGAGCAGCAAGTAGCCGGCTGTTCCATCCCCCACCGTCGCAGAACGTTCACTAAGTTTTCCCAGCTCATGCCTTGTTTGATTATAATTATCTGGGAGTGAGTAAACTGCTGGAGTTTTAGAATGAAATAATAGATCATTATTTGGAATACACGCATTTCATGTGTGTTCCGTTTCTATAGTAATCTGTGTAAACACATTGCTAAAACAGAAACATTTTCATATTTTAGTGATAAATGTTACAAAATGTAGGCATAAACTATAGAATATGTGAAGCCTGAAGTCCAAACATCAAATAAACACTTTCACAAAAGGTTCAAGGATGATACAACAGCTTCCGTGGCTTAACGCTACGGTTTGCTGACTTGGAGCACAGCTGCCCTACCGTGCTACAGAGACGTGAGTTCGATTCTCAGCTTTGAAGAAAGTGTTTTTTTTTTCCTCAAACGGACATTAAATTTATAAATTGGTATGCACTGTAAATCGTTAACTTTAAAATGTCAATCGCGGTTATTTCTGTTGATTAATTCATGCTTTTTTACTTAGAGTCAGAACAGGAGCTTTTTCAGCTTATTCAGCTTCTGATCTGACTCAAACAGCGCCAGTATAACTTCACATCCGATCTGACGCTGTTCGTTTTCAAATAATATTGCATTACTTCGACGATGTTTTCTGATTGGTACTATTCGCGTCATAAAATGATTTCTTCAAAACGTCAAATATATTTGTCTCTTTCTTTTTTTTAAAATGTGCGTTGTAGCACTCAGCAACTGGCCACCTGCATGTTCTTGCGCACACTGAATAAGACAGCGCTATATGCAGTCATCAGATTCAAATGTTAACAGTTATATAGCACGGAATGGAAATCAGCAGTTCTTAGCATTCCACCACGCAAGCTGTCATATCAACCTCCTACTGTAACTTGCTTTCTGTTTTCTTCGGTTATAGTCTTGAATAAATGTGCACTTGTTTTGTTATACTTTTACATCAACATATGTTCCTGTGTTTGAGCTACATGGGCATACTCAAAAAATACACGTGTAATTCCACGAAAAGTGCATACAGACACTTCAGTTCGCAAGCATTGGTACGACAATGCAGTCACAAGTACACTGCAGAGCTTTAGCGCGTCTTTATGTGAAAACAGCAGTATCAGATGGGGAGTGTCTGATGATTGCATATAGCGCTGAAGTTACTGCTCTTTACTATGCTTTCCTCTGCATGTCCCGGAGTACAAAAGAAACAGCATACAGCAACACGTGGGGACTGGCAATATTCGGGGAAAAAAACACGCGGTCGTATGTATCGTGATACACTGCAGAACTATAGCGCGTCTTTATGTGAAAACAGCAGTGTCAGATGGGGTAGGAAAGGATCCTGAACGCGACTGAGACAATGAAAAGTGAATTTAAAAAAAAAATAAAGCTAACCTTTACAAATATCATAAATTACACCGGCTGTTACAGACTGAAATCAAATGTATCATTTTATTCTAAAATAGTGAAAATAAGAACACTCCTCAAAAGGGAGTTGTGCAGGATTGAACTCATGACCTTCTGATTCCCAGTCAGCGACTGATACTGTTGCGCCACGGAAGCAGTGATAGCTAATGCTTGTCAATGTCACACACTAAGGCGGCTTTTTTTGGTGGTGGCTTTTTTTTGTACCTTTTGTGAAAGTGTTTCTTTGATATTTGGACTTCAGGCTTCATACATTATATAGTTTATGCCTACATTTTGTCATTTGCTACTAGAATATATAAAACGTTTCTGTTTTAACAATGCGTTTACACAGATTGCTGTAGAAATGCAACACATATGAAATGTGTGTGTTCCAAATAACAATCTACTATTTCTACTCTAAAACTCCACTTCACTCCCAGATAATCAATCAAGGCATGAGCTGGGAAAAGCTCGTTTACGTTCTAAGTCGTTGGGGGAATGGAATAGCCGGCTGCTGGCAGATTGTCTTTATCAGTACATTTAGATGACAAAAGACGCTGGCGGAGAGGTGAGAACGGTTTTAAGAAGCGATTTAAGGTGGGCCGGATCTACGAGTTTTTTCGTAGGCTCTGGTAATTCTAGTGTTAAATGCAGTAATATTGCTTCTCTGTCATCTATACTAATAAAAGGCAAAGCCCTCACTGACTCACTGATCACTAATTCTCCAACTTCCCGTGTAGGTAGAAGGCTGAAATTTGGCAGGCTCATTCCTTACAGCTTACTTATAAAAGTTAAGCAGGTTTCATTTTGAAATTCTACGTGTAACGGTCATAATGGTCGACAACGTCCGCCATGTTAAGCTTTCTTATTTATGGCCCCATCTTCACGAAATTTGGTACTGAATCCTACTTACGTACATATATACGTCCATAGCCTGCAGCTCGGTCACCGTGTGAGGCGGCGTTGGGTCCCCCATCCCCACGCCTCCCACGTAGTTGGCTGCCTGCCTATATAAGGCCGTCTGTCGCTCCGTTCTCTTCATTCCCTTCCTTGCTTCGCCACGGTATTCACGTCTCCCTGCTGATAACTGCAGTCTTTTTATTTAATCCACGGCTTCTCCGCTGTTTTATTGTTTGTTTATTACGATTATAGGTATTGTGTATGTATTTTAGACTTAGTTTACATTGTTCAGGTACCCATTTCCTTTATCGTTCCAACCGTACCCCCATTAACATGTCTATTGAGGTGATCACCATCGTTCAAAGAACTGTCACTTACCGAGTGGTTTCCATGCCTGGAGATGGCGACTGCCTTTTCCATTCTCTGTGTTACATATTGCACGGCCATATCAGGCTCACTCTTGATATCCAGAAGAACATTGTGTCTTATGTATTGAATGACTGGGACAGGTTCAAGGAGTGGACTGATGACGGTACAGGAGATAATTATTCTACACAGGAGCACTATAAGAGTGAAATGCTTAAGCCCTTCACCTATGGTTCTGCATGTGAGTTGATGACTGCCACTGAATTGTTCGGTTGTCGCTTTCAAGTGTACCGAAATGGCCAAATATTTTACACATTTGGACAACCGCCAATGCCTCTTACAAAGCCTTCTTCAAAATGTTTACCCCAATCTACGAAACCTTCACGAAAACGACGTGTCATGGTTGAGGGAGAGAGCTATCCTGACACCAAGAAATGACATAACTACGACTATAAACCACATTTTACTTCAAGAACTACCTTCACAACAGAAAACATATCAGTCTGTGGATTCAGTTGTAGAAGTGGAAGACGCGGTGCACTATCCAATAGAGTTTCTCCACACTCTGAATCCTCCAGGCACTCCTGAGCATAATCTAATTTTGAAGGTTGGCGCACCAATAATGTTACTGAGAAACTTACAGCCACCGAAACTTTGTAACGGCACGAGACTTCAGGTCACGTGTCTGCAAAAGAACCTAATTGAGGCAACTATTTTTACTGGCAGTGGCTCAGGGGAGAGAGTTTTTATTCCTCGCATCCCTGTTATACCCTCTGATCTCCCATTTCAATTCAAACGCCTCCAATTTCCAGTAAGGCTCTGCTTTGCAATGACAATTAATAAGTCTCAGGGACAGACCCTACAAAAGGTTGGCATTGATTTGAGGCAAGATTGCTTTTCACATGGCCAACTGTACGTTGCATTCTCAAGAGTACGCTCAGCACACAGCTTGGTCATATTACAACAGGAGGGCCGAACTGACAATGTGGTATACAAACAGATCCTTAACAAATAATTATTGGTATATTTTCCCTCAGTTTAAAAAGGTTTACTTTTCTTCTTAATAAAAATTTTAAGGCAGTACTTTGCCGCTGCGAAGCGCGGGTATTTTGCTAGTTTTATAAATAAATCTGAGGCATTTTTCAGGGAAATAAGTAATAAAGCATTATGTATTTTTTCTGATACATAAAAATATTGGTTTACGAACGTCATCAGAAATGGAACACATCTCTAGCCCCAGGTCTGCCTGTACATTGTACTTGTAATTAATCAGTTAATATAACACTGGGTTTATAATGAAAACAAAGAAATAAAGGAAAAAGGAAAGGTGGTTAAACGACACAAGATGTTAAACATAGTTCTGCAAGCTGACAATTTAACAAGAAGAAAACTTAAATTTCAAAGGATTGACAATCAAATGGAGCTTAGTGAGCAATGATATCCAAGGTTGGTAGAAATCAAGATCTGATGCCTATACGAGGAAGGCTTTCCTACACTGAAAATCCTCAAATTGGCACAAAGCAAATTGGGCCAGGTATCAGTGAGTTTGTGTGTGTCTGCTATATGACACACTGGCACCCCATTCATGGTTGGCACTTGCAGTTTTGCCTTTCTGTGTGGTACTGGTACCTTATGCAACTTTTATTTGAAAACATAAACATGTGGCCCTTGAGGTCACATATCTTTCTTTACACATTGATAACTATATGCTTGTTGTTTCAAATTAATAAAAAATAAACCAAAATTTGGAGTTTAGGTGACAGATGCTAGGATAGTAGAGAATGGGACATTTTGTCTAGAATCAACAAAGTTCTGGAGTTTGAGGTTTGCATTGATTGTCACATGTGATGCAGTGGCTAAAGTCTTGTGAAAAGGACAGCAGGGTTTGTGTCAAGTGTGTTTCCTGCGTGGAGTTTGCATGTTGTCCCCGTGGGTTTCCTCCAGGTGCTCTGATTCCATCCCTCTGTCCAAAGACATGCTATTTATGTGGACTATTGATGTTAAGTTGGACCCTGGTATCTGTGTGTGTTAACCCTGAGATGGACTGGCAGATCCAGGGATTGTTCCTGCCTTGAGACTGATGATGTCTGAGATAGGCTCCAGTTGTCCTGTGACCCTGCTCAAGACAAGTGGGTTAAGAAAATGGATGAATGGACCCATTAATGAGTTATGAGTGCCACAGACACACATGAACGGACAAATTCACACACACACATTTTTCCGGAAAGGATCAAATCATGTTCAAGATTCTTTTTTCATAAAATTATTTAATTCAATGAATGCTTGAACTTATAATCCTGTTACAAAACATCCTTCTACACTGTGTATGGAGAAAGTAAAAATAAGGATATTAATGTATTTTAGAAAGTGTGGCCTGTTCCTGCAAAGGGCATGCCAAATGCAGTCAATTCATACTGCGATCAAATGAGCAAACTTGTAAAACTTACACTATGATAGCATTGTGACAGCTGAAGTTTTTAAATGTCACTAAAACTGAAAGCGATGTTATTGAAAATGTCTGTCGCAGTACTTTTTTTTTCTTATTTATTTTATTGTACTTAAGTAACATTCCATACGAGCAAGTCAAATTTTACAAAACTAGGGTTTGAATCAAATCAAACCCCAACTGTACTTGTTTTCTGCACAGACTCCACTTTGACTCAAAAATTACAAGAAATGGAGAGAAATTACTGTGCATTCCAGATGTAGGCCTGGGTTCAAGCCCTACCTCGACCTTCACTGGATGATAATTCTCGCTTGACTACAGTGGAGTTTCTCTGAGAATAGCCAGAGCCTGCAGCCGGGGAACACAGACAGATCACAGACAAAGACATTGCATCACAAAGTAGATCTTTTTACTTGGGGTTATGCGGGGGCTGATATTGATCCAAGACTCTCTTTTACTAGTAAATGCAGACTACGGTAGAGCTTCAGCAGAAAGTCAAGCCATCTCGACAGCCCCTCTTAATTTCCCATGTTGTGGAAAGCAAAATGGCCCAGTGTCAGTCAGTGTGTGGTTAGGCCCTACAATGGCCAGTCATCCTATTGACGATTTGTTCCTGTCTTGTCGTTGTGTCTGCCAGGCTCCAGGAAACTGAGGGACGGATCGTTATTTATAGTTACAATCTGCCAGGTTTCATTCTGAAAACTGAGCAGATTGGGTGATGTTACAGTTTGGAAATTTATTCTACAATGATGAAAAGATGACTTCTTCAGCACAATGGCTCTTTGGGGAATTGCACTAAAAGCTAGAAAACAGTGAACTGCTATATGAAAGCCTGCACTCCAGGTTGTGTCACTGACACCTCTCAAGATTTTTTTTTGTTATTTTGGCTGATGATAGAATGTAATTTTTGGAGAAACAGCTGGATCTAACCACCATTCTGTGTATACTGCCATCTTACTCCAGGGCATCATGACCTGGTTTACAGTTGCATTAAAAAACTTTAACGCTTTCATGCAGAGAAACTGAAGAAGGGCATTTAAAGTTAGCCAAGATGAAAGAGCACAGCAGAGTGAATGCAGTTAAAATTAGACGCAGCTGTCGAGGGAGGGCTGTGCCAATGGCGCACGTTGTGGGCCCTTTCCAAATGTGAGCTTACCTCAATCCTACTGATGCACCGCCGCTCTTGGGATGGCCACACGTAACTGGATTGCTGCCTTCCCTTTGTGCCATCTTGTCTAACACTTGGGTATGTTAAATTTGTCTCAGTTTGTGTAATACACCTTTGGCAAAGGCATCTGCTGAATACAGTAATCCCTCCTCCATCGCGGGGGTTGCGTTCCAGAGCCACCCGCGAAATAGGAAAATCCGCGAAGTAGAAACCACATGTTTATATGGTTATTTTTAGAATGTCATGCTTGGGTCACAGATTTGCGCAGAAACACAGGAGGTTGTAGAGAGACAGGAACGTTATTCAAACACTGCAAACAAACATTTGTGTCTTTTTCAAAAGTTTAAACTGTGCTCCATGACAAGACAGAGATGACAGTTCTGTCTCACAATTAAAAGAATGCAAACATATCTTCCTTTTCAAAGGAGTGCAAAGCAAGCAGTCAAAAAAAAAATCAATAGGGCTTTTAAGTATGCGAAGCACCGCCGGTACAAAGCTGTTGAAGGCGGCAGCTCACACCCCCTCTGTCAGGAGCAGAGAGAGAGTTAGAGAGAGATAGAGAGAGAGATAAAAAATCAATACGTGCCCTTTGAGCTTTTAAGTATGCGAAGCTCCGTGCAGCACAGCATGTCGTTTCAGGAAGCAGCTGCACACAGCCCCCCTGCTCACACCCCCCTACGTCAGCGCAAGAGAGAGAGAGAGAAAGTAAGCTGGGTAGCTTCTCAGCCATCTGCCAATAGCGTCCCTTGTATGAAATCAACTGGGCAAACCAACTGAGGAAGCATGTACCAGAAATTAAAAGACCCATTGTCCGCAGAAACCCGCGAAGCAGCAAAAAATCCGCGATATATATTTAAATATGCTTACATATAAAATCCGCGATGGAGTGAAGCCGCGAAAGGCGAAGCGCGATATAGCGAGGGATCACTGTAATAATAATACAAACCCTGGACAAGACGCCAGTCCATCACAGGGCAAACATACACACACACACACACACACATACACCAACCACACACTAGGGCCATGTTAGAAAATGACTGACTGACTGATGTGGCAGATGGCCGGGGGTCTTATTCAGTCGGGATGCCCTTCTGAGGAAAGGACCAGGGTAGAGGACATGTCAACAGCAGTACCTCCCCTGGAACACGAGAGGGCAACTCCCCTGGTTTGTATCTGGGCCACGGGCTTGGAGCTTAGAAACTCAACCCTGCTGGGGCCCATGGCCACCGACAGGGGGTGCCTGGACAGCTCCGGAGCCTTGGTCTGTAGCACTTCTGCCACACCCGGAAGTGCTACCAGAAGAGGATCTGGGATCTCATGCAGCACTTCTGGATTCAGTATAAAAGAGGCCACCTCACTTCATTCAAGGAGCTGAAATCGGGAGGCAGAGGACAGAGCTTCCGAGGATAGGAGTGGAGGTGGCATAAGAATAAGGAGAAGTGAAAGAAAAACGGGACTGAGCCTAACTGGGGTGATTTGTGCACTATATTGTGTGTGCTAAAGAAAAGAAAACTAAAAGTGTGTGTTCTGGACATTGTGGGTCTGTGTTTCTGTCTGTAGCTGGGATGATCTTTCCAAACTGATTAATAATAATAATAAAAACAGGTAACACATTAGTTAGTGCTGCAAGTCATAGGCTGCCTCTCATAATCAGAATTTTTTGTTGCTTGTCACTATGGTAAATATTGGTTAGGGGTCTGTGGCAGGTTTGTGTGTTTTTAGGTGTGTAGGTGAATGCCGTAGCATGGCCAGGCGGCCATGGGGTGTAGACAGGGAAATTGGCTGATCACACAGTCAGCCCAAACGGTTTCCTCATTAGTGCTCCGAGGATCGTAATCAACATACTTGTGCCCACTGAAGTATAACAGTCGCATAAATAGAACTGAGGAGTAAGATCAATTAAGAAACAAAAAAAGAGAAAGTTAAATTGAAAGGAAAGAGAAAACAAAAGAAAAGGCATGATCACAGCTGAGCTCGTGCTGTGCAAGGGAGACAAATGGTTAGGACGGTGGCGATCATGCGACAGGAGTGACCAACTCCTCTGAGCGACTCCCTCAGAATGCCAGGGGACAGCGGCAGGAGAAGGGAGCAGGGCTCTCAGGGTTCCCTACTGAATGCTGGGACCCAAGTCAGACAGAAGGTTGACCGTGCTTGCTGATGGACATCTCTTCTCGCTGAAGAGGCCTTGAAGGGTGAGCAAAGGAGATGCTGGTTTTGAAGGGATGCACCAAGATACGTAAATGATTTTTAATAGTTGAAATCTGACCATGTTTTAAGCTAGGATTTTAACTATACTTGGATTATTTATTGATTGATTTAAACTTCCACTGAACACAGTTTTTATGAAGAATTATTTATTTACAGTATTCACAAGAAGTACAGCACATTTGTTTTTGAACACTTTGATAAATAAATGCACTTAACACTTTGCACTAGCCTTTGCTGTGTGTGTTCCTCATTGCCCTGTCCATCTTGGTTTATGACTATCGATGTCCCTGCTTCAAGGAGGTAACCCTGGCATCACAGTTACCTTTGTGGAGTTTGCACATTCTCCTCATGTCTATTGAGTACCTAAAAAGAAGAATGGGGAGGAATGTGCAAACAGCATAAGAGTAACATCTAGATATTTATTATTTGTTTGTCAGAGGTCTTTATCCAAGGCGACTTACAAAGCAAGTTATAATACATAAAAGAATGATCAGAAGTTGCAAGTGTCAAAACCAATAGAGAAGAAGATTAAAATGAAAAATAAGCAAGAGGGAGTAGCACTAGGCAGCATGGTGGCGCAGTGGGTAGCGCTGTTGCCTCGCAGTTGGGAGACCTGGGGACCTGGGTTCGCTTCCCGGGTCCTCCCTGCGTGGAGTTTGCATGTTCTCCCCATGTCTGTGTGCGTTTTCTCCGGGTGCTCCGGTTTCCTCCCACAGTCCAAAGACATGCAGGTTAGGTGGATTGGCGATTCTAAATTGGCCCTAGTGTGTGCTTGGTGTGTGGGTGTGTTTGTGTGTGTCCTGTGGTGGGTTGGCACCCTGCCCGGGATTGGTTCCTGCCTTGTGCCCTGTGTTGGCTGGGATTGGCTCCAGCAGACCCCCGTGACCCTGTGTTCGGATTCAGCGGGTTGGAAAATGGATGGATGGATGGAGTAGCACTACATTAAAGATGCAGGTAGACTAAGACACAAATCAGTACAGCTGCACCAATCCTGTAGATGAGAAACTCATCAGTTCCAAAATATTTAATGAAAAGGCACGTTTTCAGAAGATGCCTAAATATGTGTAAAAGGGTGCAGTTTGAATTGACAAAGGGGGGTCACTTCACAGCTTTGGGGTAAAAAAGGAGAAGCATTGTCAATTCTAGGAAAGCCTGAGGAAAAGATGGGGAAGGGGTGTTCAGCAGACAGACAGAGGCAGAATGAAGACCAAAGACTGGAGATACCGAGGTACAGAGCCATTTAGAAACCGTAGGTCAAGACAAGCATTTTGAACTGGATCTTTGGAGTATCAGGAAGCCAGTAGATTGACTGAAGCAGAAGAGGAGTAGAAGTGAACAATAAACAGAAAAAACACCAGTAGAGCAGATATGGGATTTGGATACAGAATGTTGTATCTGTGAGGCAGCAGCAGTATCCACTACTCCACCCTAGAATGAAACAGGCATTCATATAAAATGTCTGATGATCTTTCAACAGTAAAAGCCTGCTTGGGTACAGTGTTATTTCAGAGGTTTACACCTCTAATGGGTCTGTGTGTGTGTTTGTGTGTGACTGCCACTATTTGCAGATAATTATATGCATGTGAGCTGCAGAATGAATGAATAAAACCATGTCTCTTTGCATTTCCTCATGTGTATGTGTGTAGTTTGCCATTTATGTAAGTAAACTTATTTATTAACATAGTCATATGTACAATGGTGTTTGAGTTTATAATTGGGTGTATCTTATTTGTGAGTAATCTCTTGTATTTTTGCTTCTGCATATATAAATTATAACTGCATTTGTATGTGTGCGAACAATGCATGACTGGATTGTTGTGACTGCATTGCGTAGTGTAGTGTAACAGACCTTGCTTCTCATTGTACTTATTAGCATGTGCTGTACATAAAAGTGTTTCTGCAAAATGTGTGTATAGCTATGAAGCAGATGTATGGAACTATGAGTAGTGATGAGTGAAACAATTCTCTCAAAATTTAATTCACAAATGTGTTTTGGTTCCCATAAAACTGTCCAAAACAAAAGGTATTTCAATTCCATCTGAAATTCATTCTATTGGCTCAACAAGAAAGTGTTTATTTCCGGACTGGAAGCATTTCATGTAATAATTCTGTGTTTGTCTACCTGTCAAATTTAGCCTTTAAATAAAGAACTCTTATGGGAAAAAAATCCTCTGGACTCACCTACTGTCCCATGCAGACATTTTGGTGAGTCATCAGACATATGTTCTGTGTGTGAGGACACTCACTTTGCAAATCAGGATGACAATCTTGACAGCTGCAGTCCTGAAGATGCACTGGGGACAGAAATGAGGAATCAACAAACAGGAAACAGCTGGTTTCTAGGTAATGGCAGGAGGGGAAGCAAGTGGCTTTCTGTGTTGTGAGTTTTCTTGTAGAGAAAATACAGGAATGTGCACGATGGTGTGCCTTGGTGTAGAAAATATGTATCATTTTACATTTTTAACAAGTTAGGCAATATACACGTGGTGTACCATTCAAGTGCATTCAGTGAGTTAACTGATATGAAAGTTGGACCATTTTACATTTTTATTTACTTCATCCAAGAGTCAGTTTTCACATTTGTGTTTATTAAATAGTTTTGTAACAATGAGTCATATTCAGAAGAAATTGTGAAAGGAGTTACAATTCCATGTGTTAGTAGATTTCACTAAATACATGCTTTTTAAAACATTTTACAATGGAGTTAAAAACGGCACACAAAGACGCGTGTGGTGACTCAAAAGCTTTCATACATAACAGACTGAAACTCAAGTGATATAAAAATGGCATCAACTAATGTGTGTTTGTGGTGGAGGGTCTATGATTAATTGTTCAATTTTCGTAAACATAACATTTTTGAAAGTATACCTAATAAAGTAGTATACAAAAATAGCAATTGAAAAATAACTATGAATACAAATTGACCAATACTAGCATAAAAAATCACTATAAATATTATATGCTATGAATAATGCACTATGAAAGGAGAAAAGGAACTGCAATAAGTTCCCTATCTAGCTATTAATATTGGTTCAAACACAGTTTTTATTAAAATTACATAACTAAGAAATTACTTGGGAAGAAACTGATTTATTGTATAACTGGAACATGAATGGTATATGATGGCCAAGAAGATCACGGCTTACTGTAATTGTTCTTGTGTATCTGGGACTGAAAGACCGGGGGTTGTGCACCAGAGATCTAGGGCTTAGGTCACTGAAGCCTCCCACCTTCTGCTTCCCCTGCTCATTTCCAAACCCATCCTGTCTTTATATTAGTTGGGGCAGGGGCACCTTTCTTGTGTTATTTAATTAGTTCAAATACCATTGGGCTGCAGGTTGACAACAATGGTTCTTTAGAATAACAATATGAAGATATTATTGTTCAATCAATTTAGTCACACATATGCTTACATACATGTTCAATCAACCTCTCTGAAGGTAAAATTGAAAGATTAAACTTATTCCTAGTTGTCGTCTTACAGAACATTTCTCCATTTTAAGATGTTTGAGTTTGCAAATTATCCAGTTCTTTTCCATGGGAAATTCAGAAATTTTAAAAAAATATCTGAACGAAAACTGAACTGTCTCGACAAATATATTTGAAAAATACAGTAAGTGTCCCATATCTCAACAAAACTGGTCCACGGGAGCCTGAGTTGTTTCATGCGGACAGATGGACAGACAGACAGATGTTGGTTTTCGCAAGGGGTGCTATGCGCATGATATGCGACTGCACATAAAGAAACACACTGCACCTCCACAACGATGTAAATGAGGGGCATTAACAGAGTAACTTCACCCAAAAACACTTTTTTTTACAATTGCGAAACTGCCAGTGAAACAAATGTTAGTGTTAGTTTTGTAAAACTGTATGCAAATAGAAACTGTGTAAGTACAGTATGTGTGCAACTGTGCGTTCCTCTGTGTTTGTAATGTGCATTATTTGAGGATGTGACTGTGTGTATTTATGTGTGACTGTGTGAATGTAATTGTTTGCAAAACTGTATCTTTGACTGTGTGTTCTGCTCTGGTGTATTTTTCTGCTGATGCTCCCCCTGCCCCTACACATATATGTGTGTGTCTGTGTGCGTATAAATTTATATTTGTACAACTTCCTTGTGTTAGTTTGTAAAATGTTAGCTTGTGAAATGGCACTGAAGAGCAGAAGAATGTACATTTTGGTAGACAGCATTAAATGCTCTTTTGGCTCCTCCCATCAGGTGGTGTGGTATAGCAACAGGCATAGATAGGAGGAGCCAGTGCAAACAACAAGCCAAAGGGAGAGCTATGAGTGCAGCCCTAGCCAGAACAAAAGAGAACAAAAGAGAAATAAAACATGAATTTGAACCCCAGCCAGGGGAGGTTAATTTTCTTCATCTTATCCTGACGAGGATCACCTAAAAAAACACACCATCTTTGAGCGTCAATTGCTCAGGAGCAATCTCAAGGAAATGGGCTGCCAATAGCTCATGGCACATTCTAATTTCTTAGTTAATCCTTGTATGTGGACCAGCTCAGTGCTATAGTAGATCCAAAGCTGCATAGACGGGCAACAACAAACATAAGACTGGAAAAATCTGTGATGATAGTGAAGGCCATTAGCATAACATTTTCTTGAAAGGAATTGCTTTAAAAATGAAGGGATAACTGCTTCTGATGTGTAGCACAAAACACCAAAAACGAAGTTCTCTACCTAAACAGTTTATTAAACAAAATAAACAATCATATGTTAAATATTAAAAAGGAGAACACAAACTACAAAAACTAAATACAATACCTGGCCATGCTACCTCCCAAACAGAGAATCCTTGTCACTCTCTAACCTTCCAATTCCAAGATCTTCTGGTCACAGTGTGCTTTATACTCCATCACCATGATACTTTCAGGGCCATCACTTGCAGAGTCAGGAGTGCCCTCCACAAAGCCCTGCAACTTTCCTCTGGTTGTCTCAGACTTTACTGCACTCTGGTGCCCTGGTTGTTCTCAAATGGTCAATCCTCAACACTTTCTAAGCACTTCCTTTAACAGAGATTTTGCTTTTTGAGGAGAAAAAGCTCGCTCTATTAGAGGCTGACTAAGTTTGGAACTTGAGTGGACCCTCCTGTTTTATTCTTCTTTTTCCTGGTACAGCCTTGCCAGGCTGGAACTGCATATAGAGTAACTCAGGCCTTTTTCTTTTCTTTCAAGCCCTTACCCTGGGGTTTGAAACGGCGAGGGAGTCTTGAGTTAGGATGAATCTCAAAGTGCTCTAGTGGCCCAACAGGCAGGCAAGGACCCCACAGAAAGGGGCCTTTTATCCTGCTCATCGGTGCTTTTCCCCTGTATGAGCTTTATGCGCTTTGAAGTAAAAGCAAGCCTTTGAATTTTATCTCCCTTGTGCTTGTTGACTTGGCCTGTCATCTGGGGCCACTATATTTATAGATGCGCAGTCCAATGCGTGTCTGACACATATGTCAACTTTCCCTGATCTCTTGCGAGATTCCCTCATATAAGCAGCTAAAAAGCTAAGAACTCGTTCCAGCCGGCTGGCCTTCCATTTGACAATGAGAAGTTGCATACTGCAGGAAAGCCACTCGCTGTTTTGCGTCTGTTTGCTTTCAGAGGAAGTGCTCCATTTACATGGTTGAAGAGCACAACTTTGCATGAAGGATGTCTGCTCTTAAAAATGCACTTAGCTGAGGGCAAAGGAAAGGGGCAGCGGCAATTTATACCTAATTCAAAATTTACATTTATCATACTCTGTAATAACTGAAAGCACAGTCAAGTGTAGTCTAATAATAGTGATATGATTCTTGCCAGGTCACGAAACTTAAAGTCAGGCTTAGCTTCCAGAAGTGGACATCCAAATTAACAAGGAGAACATTACTCCAAAATCTAGAGGCAGACTTTCAGCCTGCAAAGGCACTACAGAAAATCAAGAAGGCTTTCCAAATTCAAAAAACTCAGACGGTAGAGTGGAATCAAAAAGCCCCTGGGCCAAAAAACACAATGATGCCTGTTATAATAATAATAATAATAACTAGTAACACTCAGACCTTTGGTGCTTGAAAAAGCGCCCCTCATGAAACACAACAACCTAGGTCATTCTGCCAAGGTTGAAGTCAAGATTGTTTGTCACTGAATTACTTCCTGTTTGGACTAAAAGGCAGTCAGTCATACCAGAAAAAACATTGAGTGGGGATCAGGAGAAAGAACAGAGTCCAAAAGTGAGCAAAGATGAAAACCAGAAGTCAAAAAGACAGTTGTCAAACCCAAGTCTTTAACCAAAAAGCAGAGTTAAAAGGCAGAACCTTGTTTCAATAACCAATAATCAGAAAATCAAAGAAAATAAGTCGCTAGGACTAATCCAATCTCGGATACAAGTGTTTTTTGAGGAATTGCAACCATTGTTAATTTTGACAAGATATTTTAATTTAGTTTTAGTCTTAATCTTATGGCTAAACTGCATTTTAGTTTTAGTCACATTTAAATCATTTGATTATTGTTAGTTTTAGTTGATAAAAAGTAAATTAATTTTAGTGAAGAAGAAAGTAAATCAGTTTTAGTCAACTAAAAGTAAAAGTAAATTAGTCAAACAGTCCAAATCAGATGGATATCTAGTTTAACATTTGAATATGCATAGAATATACTGTGCCTCTAAACTCAACATGCCTTAGTTATGCTGCTATAAGATTGAACCAAAAAAGGCTGGACCAAGCAACACACATTTAACCTTTTTCACAGAAAAAGACAAGATCTTTCAACAAAAAAAGTTCCAGCAAAAATGATCTAACCATTTTTAATGTAGAAAATGCATCTTTTGTACAGCAAAAAAACTATGGCAGTAAATGCTTTTTCTCTTTCAAAAACTATGACAGTGAGAGCACAACAACAGTTTTAAAAACTGAAGATAACAGCACATTTCAAATAGTGGTATATCTGTCAAATAGTTACCCAACTGTCATTTAAGTAAATTAGTATTAGCATTCATAAATATCAAAATACAATGCAGGACTTGAATTTTAATGTGTGATAGTCATAGAGATCCTCATGGTATAACAATAAATAGGGTGATATTATAATCTTGAGGGACATTTCAACGTAGGGTTTATAAAGAATGAGATCATCATGGACTATCTAATTTATTTGACCATGTGCACGTTCTAAATGTATTCTCTGATATTTTTTTTCCAAGAACTGAAAAATGCTGCTTACAATACTAAAAATAAAAATTCAAACATTATTATATCTGTACTGTTGAAAGGAGAACTCCAAAATAATTTAGGATACTTACATTTAAACAAACCCCATAAAGCTGTTTTTGAAACAAACTACTTTTAAGATCTGGTTTGTCAGAAAACTCACTAAAGAGTAACATTTAACAGATGAGTCCAATTATTTAAAAGAATCCCAATATTTTAGAACTCTTGTAAATGAGCCTTTGCTGTGCTGTTTCCAAAGTGTCTGACATGAGTGATCAGACTTTGTTATTGCTTTGAATGTGTGTAAATCTATCATTACAAAAGTTCCCTGTAGTCAATCAGTCATAACTGAGAGACTGCATTACATTCACTAATGTACAATTCTAACATATGACAAGTGCTATTACTATGTTCTTCACATTTTAGGGGTTATGCTTATAAACATTAGTTTGCAGATAAAAGCCAAACAACATAAATTTAGTGTTTTCATATTCTTATTCATTAATGAATCAATGCTGTTTTGCTGTACTGTACATGTACAGTGCATCCAGAAAGTATTCACAGCGCATCACGTTTTCCACATTTTGTTATGTTACAGCCTTATTCCAAAATGGATTAAATTCATTTTTTTCCTCAGAATTCTACACACAACACCCCAACGTGAAACGTGAAAAAAGTTTACTTGAGGTTTTTGCAAATTTATTAAAAATAAAAAAACTGAGAAATCACATGTACATAAGTATTCACAGCCTTTGCCATGAAGCTCAAAATTGAGCTCAGGTGCATCCTGTTTCCCCTGATCATCCTTGAGATGGGCAGTTAGTAACATGAAATGATAGCACGTTGCTGCAACCACCACACGACGAACCACTTGGATTGGGACCCGAATGCAGCTGGGTGACACCTCAGCACCACACTGGAACAGTATGAGTTTTTTTTTACGGTGGCTGAAGTGCCAATCCTGTCACCAACCCCTAAGTTTTCCCTGTACGTTGGAGGACCTGCTTGCAGGGCTGGATGCAGATTAACATCATAACCAGGACCAAAGTACAAGACATGCACATTATCACAAAAGAAAGTAATGCACACCAGTATGCCACACAGTAGATCAAGACCCACAACCACTACCTGAGGTTGTTAAGATTTCAGTTCTATTCCTTTTTTCTTGCATTTTAGTGAAGCTAGAAAATTCATCTTAGTGTTGTTTTGGGAATTGTAATGCCCATGAAAACTAATCCTGCAGTCAGAATGTTACTTGGAGCTTCGATTTTGAAATTATTTTTACCATTTTTTCCGACTCAGTTCATTATTGGTGCCACTATTTTGTAGCTTTGACAATGGCTATTTCCAATGGGACAGTCCCATGTTGAAATCAGTGTTAATTTTGTTGAAAAATATTCAGACGAAAAATACACATCAACAAAATTTTTTGTGTGACGGAAAAACGAAATGAAAACGAAATAAAAATGATGAAAACTCAGACAAATCTTTTAAAATCATTGTTGATGAAACTAAACAAAACAAAATGTTACAAACAGACAACTGGACAGTGAGTGATGTGAAGCTCTTTGCACATCTTTATTACACCTGCATTAGTCCACCAACAAATAGAGAGCATTCATGCAGTGGTGCAATTTTAAAAACTTGCATGCACGCTTGTAATTGGCTAACACTAGTTTGGGCTCCATGAGGAAATCATCATGTCAGCCAGAATCCTGCTCAGCTATGTTAACAAAAAAGCGGTCAGAAATATTGACCAACTTTAATTACAATGTTGATGAAAATAAAACTCAATGTAAGCCACATGGAAGGAAGCTAATGGGAAAGAACACCACAGACCTGAAGAGTCGTCTAGAGGTGCGCCATCCTGAGATTCTTGCCAAGGTATGTAACGTTATCTAGGTAGCAACTAGCCCAACGCCACTACCGTTACCTTTGGGTCTCGTTCACCCTGCTAATACTAATGCATCAGGTATGTCAACTCCTATAAATATTCCTTTTTAGTTAAAGCATTTTAGTGTCTGCCTCTTGCTAGTGTCCATATGTGCCTGAGGGCAGCCTGCTATCCTCTTCAACTGAAGAATGGCACTCAGCTAAAAAATGAAATGCCATCAGCGATTTCTTCAGGTTAATAACTTCCCCACATTCTCCAGGCCTTCTCCTGCTTACTCTGATCTCACAATGCATTTTTGCAGATGTTTGTCGGCTTCTGCTGAACTGTGTACCACCCGCTGCAGTCACTCCATGTTTGTACTGACTTCATCATTTTTCTTTAAAATATAAAACTGGTAAGGATCATGAGATATCAGTGGAGTGAAGTCATCCGTCAGCGTAGTTCACTTTCTGCTGTGGCTATGCAGTGACCAATTTCGTGGCATTGCAGCTCTTTCATTTGCCTGTTTCTCAGTCACATGTACCTTTATTTCTTTAACTGTCACATTCATCAAAGGCATTTCACTATTCTATAATTCTGCTATTTATTTCCATAAAGGAAACAGGCAGTGAGGCTGATGGACAACATCACAAAGCCCCTCTTCCAGAGCACAGGCCTCCGTAAACTTGTGTCTTATCACCATTCCTTCCTTGTGAGAAGCGTCTGCAAACTGCCTTCTTCAGGTCTCTCCAAAGATGCTCTATGGGATTAAAGTCTTGGTTTTGGTTGGGACGCTCAAGGACAGTCACAGGCTTGTCCTGAAGTCACTCCAGTGTTGTCTTGGCTGTATACGTCAGGTCATTGTCATACTGAAAGGTGAGCTGTCATCCCAGTTTGAGATTGAGTGCACTCTGGAGCAGGATTACTTCAAGGCCCTCTGTATATTGGACTGCACTTAATCTTCCCTCAATTTTGACCAGTCTTTCTGTCCCTGCTGCTGAGGAGCACCGTCATAATACGATGCTGCCATCACTGTAGGGATGGCATTAAGGAGGTGGTGAGCAGTCCTTGGTTTTCTCCAGAAAGAGTGCTCGGAGGTCTGCCCAAATACTTCAGTTTTTGTCTCATCATCCAAATTATCTTTTCCTCATGCTCTCATAGTCCTTTAAATAACATTTGGCATACTCCAACTGTAGGTGGGCTGTCATATGCTTTTTACTCAAGAGTGGCAGCCATTCTACCATAAAAACCTGATTGATAGAGTGCTGCTGAGATGGCTGTTTTCCCGTCTCAGCAGAGGACACCTAAACCTCAATCACAGTAACCGTTGTTTTCTTGGTCACCTCCCTGACCAAGACCCATGCAGCCCACTTACTCATCTTAGCTGGATGACCAACTCAAGAAAGAATCCAGGTTGTTTCAAGCTTCTTCTATTTCACAGTTATGGAGGGCGCTGAGCTCCTGGGAACACTCAAGGCTTTAGAAATGGTTTCATCTTCATGTCTTGATCTGTGCCTCACCACAAGCTGATTGCAGAGACTTCCCTGAACTTGATGGCTTGGTTTTTGTCCTGAAATACAGTGTGAATTGTGGGACCTCAAATACACTGTCTAAATGATGTCCAATCAATTCAGTTTGCCACAAGTGAACAACAATCAACTTCTAGACACATCTCAAGGAGAATAAAAGCAAACAGGATGCACTTGAGCACAATGTGAAGTTCAACAGCAAATCATATTCATTGGAACAGTGTATTCCAGTTGTGGTGCTGCACGCTCATACAGGCTCCTTTGAGTTGACATATGAGGGATTCAAAAAACAATATTGTGAAAAAAAGTAATGTACTTTGAGTTATATGAGCAATGCACTGAAAACAAGACACCCTTGCATCTATACTCTAGAGGGTTCCACCTACATTGCATGTCTTACATAAAGAAGTCTTCATAACTCCATGTGATGATTATCGCAACAGACGGGTCAGGTCAGCATATATTCTATGATTTGTGGGCTACTTATCTCATATATGTATATAGACACCATTTATGCACTATAGAATACAAGTATACAAGCTCCTGAAGACTGCTAACATGTATTGTGTGTGCTAAAGCCCAAGTGGCTGGAGTAGCTTTGAATGTACCCAGTGTTTGCTGTACTAAGAGATCTACAGTATATAATGGCAGCATTTTTCAGTGTTTTTTACTGTATGTACATCAAAAAACAAGCAATAAAGAAAATTTCTGTTTCAAAGTGTTCTTTAATATTATATTTACAATATTCTGTGCATGTGCAAATGATTAAAAAGTTCCATTTCCGAGGCTTATGTCTAAAGGACTAAGTAATGGAAACAAATATCTTCATCGTGGTGAGATACAAATCAGCAAAGTTCTCTTTTACCCTTAGTAAGCTCAAAAACAAACATTATACACAAATATATGAAGCTCAAGTTCACTGTTATGTGTAAACAGTACACCGAGATTCTCAGTTTCATGTCTCCTAGAGACTAGTGACAGTCTTCCTTGTCTGCATTTCATTTAGCACAGCCGCAGTCTTGAGTTACTGTGAAAGCACAAAGCGTAGCAGACCATCACTTGAAAATCTAATATTACTAAGAGCGCTCATGCTGGGCTTACTCACATATCAGTATGACCTACGGCTCATGTTGTTGTGAATGAGGCTCTGCCTTACTAGACAAAACTGACAGCATCAGAAATTTTCACTGCACTTTTGTGCGAGTTACTATTCCTGTCCTCTGATTCTGTGTGAAGAACCACTGCAGTGTTGAAATAACTCCGCAGTTCAGGAGATAAAGAACTCAATGGAGCTGAGCAAAGATCTTCTGCCGGTCAGCACAAAGGTGTGAGCTTAATGTCACAGCCTTCAATAGAAAACAGAGTGAATGTTCTTGGTAAAAATAACCAGAAGATGAAGCAGTCAAGGGTAATGACAAAATCGTAGCACGGGTCAGAACTAGAAAATTAAAAAACAGATCAACAGGACTTTTAGTAGTTATAGTTTGAAGACAAAGCAAGGAAAAGAAAGGACTGCTAAACATATTCATGTTTTACAATCCACTGTGGGGACTGTCACCATTTTATAGAAGAAGCTCCAATGTCATCACGCACCATGGAGAATGGGCTGCATGATGGCAAAATGTTCTATAGGCTAAAAAACAAGATGGCTTTGGAAAGTGTCAAACATGGCAGGCAAGAAAGACCTTAAATATTTTAAGATGTTTCAAATAAAAATCTATTGCGATTTTTTTGTACAAAACAGAATCAAAATTAAAAAAAAACAACTAGCACCTGTATCCTCACTTTCAGACTCCTTTACACTAGAATCCCTGAAGCCTACGAAAAAACTTTTAATCCCAGGCCATCTTAAATTCCTTTGCATCTCTCCATTAGTGTTTTTTGTTTTGTAAATGTGTTGATCAGCACAAGCAGCAAGGAGCCTGATATCCCATCCCCCACCGACATAGCTCAACTGGGGCAAAAAGTTCTCCTAGCTCAAGGCTCTTTATCTCTGTATGAGGTGCCTGGAGTTGTATAGGATAAATAATATATCGTTATTTGGAACACATTCATTTCATATGTGGTCTGTGTCTACAACGATCTATGTAAATGTAGGATAACAGGAAATGTGAGGCAAGAAATGTTGAAGACATAACTAAAATGGAAACTTTTTTCATGTTATAGTACTAATGACAAAATTTTGACATGAAGTGTATAATGTGTGATGACTAAAGTCCAAATATCAAATAAACACATTCACAAAAGCTACACGTATAACAAGTATGCTTTTATTCAAGACTATAACCGAAGAAAAAGAAATCATATTAGGGTACGATGCTGACACTACTGTTCTGAGGTTCCACTGTTTTAAAAACGAGACTGGCTATGCAGTTCATTTTCCCACTCATCTTTCTCTGTGGCACCCCTCAAGACCAGGGGTGCGGATACACCTTAGGAAGTCATCACCAGGCGCTGCTATTGACTTCACTGAAAGTCATGTCCAGATGTGAATCGTTGTCTCTGTTCTGTAGATAACTAGACAATAATTTCTGAAAAATGTCATGCATATGATACCTTATACAGTATCTTTCCCTCTACAGAAGTTTATTTTGTTATTTCACAAAGATATTGCCTGCTGCTACTGGATTAATGACACACACGTGTGTTATTGGTGAAAGTGCATATTGAGCATTTGCATAGATTGCAATCAAGTGACAAGAACTGAGCAAAAGTTATAGTCATCCATCATTCCATCCATCCATCCATCCACCATCCTAACCCTTTTTATCCAGGGAACGGTCCTGGGGAAGTTGGAGAATCCCTGGAGATAGCAACACCAATTGACCTAAGTTTAATCAGGCCGAAGTTTAGTTAAGGTGTTTTAACATAGGCAGAGATTGTCATTGCTGCCTCAAGTGCCAAGTTCTATATGAAGTGTACATGTTCTCCCCATGTATGTATGGATTGATTGATTGATTGATATCAGAGAGTGTCAGTGAGCTTACACACTCAAAAATGTTGTCCTCAGATTTTCTATTACCATATCTGGCTCTTGAGTCACTTTAATCTGCCATATGTCGGACACCAAGTACAGAGGTCATTGCAAACGGAGGTTCTGCGGGTCTGGTGTAGGTCACTGGTAGGGATACTTTAACTGTTGGTATGAAGTAGCACTCAGATCTTCAAGTCTCGGCGTCCACATGATGGGTTTGTTTAAGGCAATGTTTCTCATGCACTGTTGCACTGCTGGAAATGTCACGGGTTGCCATAGTTTGTTCATTAGTGATTCGCAATGATTTGCCTAAGAGCTTGCTAGCTCTATGGGATATGTTTCCCCGTTTCTAAATGAGCTTGTTTCACCAAGGGGATAACCCAATTGCACTTGTTTCGCCAAGGGAGTTGCACATATTGCAAAATTGTCCAAAACATGTCTTTTTATCTTAAAAATGTTGGAAAATTAAGTTGTTTTCTAAATATGCAAGATACTGAGAAATTAATTAATACATTTATTTCTACTAGGATTGACTAATGCAATGTGATATTCATTGGCTGTTCACATTGTTCTTTATGCAGCTTTCAGTTAATTCAAAATGTGGCTGCAAGAATTATTACAAGAACAAGAAAATATGAACACATAACTCCAGTGCTTAAATCTTTGCACTGGCTCCCGGTTAAGTGTAGACCAGATTTCACAATCCTTGTTTTAACATATAAATACTTAAATGGCCAAGGTTCTGCTTACTTATCTGAACTTAACATTACTTACAAACCAGAGCACACATTAAGATTTCAAGATCCCAGTTTGCTTATTATTCCAAGGATTAATAAAGTAACAGTGGGAGGTCAAGCTTTTAGTTACAGGGCCCCCGAACCTGTGGAATGGTCTGCCTACTACTATAAGAGGTGTCTTTTCAGTCTCAGTTTTTAAATTGTGGCTGAAAACTCAGTAATTCAGTTTAGCATACTCTGAATATAGCTGCTGATTAGCTGTACACACTGCATCTCTGTGCTTAGTCATTATTACTAAAATATAACTAATATGATATTTATAAACTGTTATTAGCTCTTGCCTATTCTGTTTCTCTCCTCGATACTCACATGTGGCACTTGGTGCCACTGCTCAACTGCCAAGTTGTTTGTCTGCCTATGGAAAAGTCATCTCTGATAAAGAAGCACTGAAATTATCAGGTAGAGGGGTCCTATCATCAGATTGTGTGGCCCAGCACTGACTCGACTATAGAATGGCCAGCGGTGGGAGGCAGCTTGCTGGTCAAGGACTCTAGGACTCTGAACAAATCTGTATGCTCATACATGATAGTTTTGTATTTAGTGAGTAACATATAAGTAGTACTAGGGTGTTGTACTGTGTTAGCCATTATGAATGTAGTGAAAAGTCAAGCAACATAACACCTTTTATTGTCTAACTAAAAAGATTACATTATGCAAGCTTTCAAGGCAACTCAGGCCCCTTCTTCAGGCAAGATATCTATTCTT
The DNA here is from genome assembly GCF_900747795.2 of Erpetoichthys calabaricus. NCBI lineage: Eukaryota > Metazoa > Chordata > Cladistia > Polypteriformes > Polypteridae > Erpetoichthys > Erpetoichthys calabaricus. The sequence continues at coordinate 28,243,825 of NC_041400.2, read as the reverse complement.
GCATTTTGCCTTGTAGCTTGTACTGTTGTGTTATATTTCTGAGGTAGCAATAATAGTTAGGGCATCAAGCTCTGTGAAGAGGATTACTTGTGCTCTGTTTTGTATATTGTATTTACCCCATTTTTTGACACTCATTGCATGCCCAGCCAACCCAGAAAGTGTCTCTCAATGCATAGCCTTTCCAAGATTTCTTCAATTTTTTTCCCTATAAGGGTATTTTTCTGGGACTTTTTTCTTGTCTTCTAAGGGAGTCAAGGCTTGGGGGGCTATCAAAAAGCATGGCCTGTTAAACCCACTGCGGCACTCCTTGTGTGATTTTGGGCTATACAAGAAATAAAATGTTTTTGTTTGTAGTTGCTGCTAGTGGGTTGTCAATGAATTTAAAAAGGAAAAACTGGGTCACAGGAACATAATGTTTGAGAAACACTGCTGTAAGGGAAGGTGGTGCGGGCTGAATGCATTAGTCACATGGAGCGGTGCTAATCAAAGCAAACCTTAAAGGGCCCGCCAAGAATCAGAAAACATATGGTACTCTGTGAAATAATAATGATAACGACGAAAGATTTATTATTGCGGCTGGTTTTGGCAATTTCTAGAACATTATTACACTACCAGCAACAGTACATCTCAAAGGCAGGTAATAGAATAATTATAAAAAATTCGTCTCTTGCCCATGTATACCTTCAGTGCCTTTCCTGTGTTCACGTGTGTCTGAACCTCATATAAAGCCTGCTTCTCAGACTTCTCAGACATTATTTATTTTCAACGCACCCTTTTAACCTCTTGTCTGGTTTAATACTTTATGTCGTTGACTGAGACACTCTCAGCATGCGTCTTTATGCCATCTTGTGTGACTCAGACTTGCACTTCCTCTTTCGTCGCATCACAAACGCCAAACTGACCAATCAGATTACTCTGAGGTACTTGACACACAGAAATTAGTTTTTAATTTTATAGCAGATTGTTTTCCTAGTACGAATCTCCTTAACCCAGTCAGCTGGGTATTGGCACATGACTGTGGCTAAAATAATATACTACTCAAAAAAATTAAAGGAACACTTTTTAATTATAGCATAGCATCACGTCAATGAAACGTCTGACATATTGATCTGGTCAGTTAAGTAGCAGAGGGGGTTGTTAATCAGTTTCAGCTGCTTTGGTGTTAATGAAATGAACAACAGGTGCACTAGAGGGGCAACAATGAGACGACCCTCAAAACAGCAATGGTTTAAGAGGGGGAAGCCACTGAAATCTTTTTCTTCATATATTTTCCGACTGTTTTTTCGCTCGTTTTGCATTTGGCTATGGTTAGTGTCACTACTGCTAGCATGAGGTGATACCTGGACCCTACAGAGGTTGCACAGGTAGTCCAACTTCTCCAGGATGGCACATCAATACGTGCCATTGCCAGAAGTTTTGCTGTGTCTCCCAGCACAGTCTTAAGGGCATGGAGAAGATTCCAGGAGACAGGCAGTTACTCTAGGAGAGCTGGACAGGGCCGTAGAAGGTCCTTAACCCATCAGCAGGACCGGTATCTGCTCCTTTGGGCAAGGAGGAACAGGATGAGCACTGCCACAGCCTACAAAATGACCTCCACCAGACCACCGGTGTGAATGTCTCTTACCAAACAATCAGAAACAGACTTCATAAGGGTGGCCTGAGGGCCCGACATCCTCCAGTGGGCCCTGTGCTCACTGCCCGGCACCGTGGTGCTCGATTGGCATTTGTCATAGAATACCAGAATTGGCAGGTCCACCACTAGCACCCTGTGCTTTTCACAGATGAGAGCAGGTTTACCCGGAGCACATGTAACAGATGTGAAAGGGTCTGGAGAAGCCTTGGAGAATGTTATACTGCCTGTAACATTGTTCAGCATGACCAGTTTGGTGGTGGGTCAGTGATGCCCTAGTCCAGATCTGGGAGGAGATCCCCCAGGACACCATCCGTCTTCTCATTAAGAGCATGCCCCGACGCTGTCAGGCATGCATACAAGCACGTGGGGGCCATACAAACTACTGAGTACAATTTTAAATTGCTGCAATGAAATTTCAACAAAATGGACTAGCCTGCCGCATCATCTTTTCACTTTGATTTTCTGGGTGTCTTTGAATTCAGCCCTCTGTAGGTTGATAATTTTCATTTCCATCAAATGATGTGGCATCCTTTCACTCCTAACACATTACCTAGTCCATCTCAGTATAGATATCCAGCAGGATTTTTTCCCCCATTGAGATCTGATGTGTTTTCAAAGTCTTCCTTTAATTTTTTGAGCAGTTTATATATACCATGATTGTGAAGAAATAACTTCAGCTTGAAAAATACTGAACTTATTACAATTCTGTAATCATCCTCATATCCGTTCCTCAACCATTAATGAAATCTGTGCACCACATCTCTGCCTTGACTTCTACTGAAACTAGAAACTCAACTCCTGAAATAATGTTAAGTCACAATTCCTGCTACATTCTTATGTCAGTATTGCACAGGTCAGCACATAATATATTAGATGGCAATAACAGCCTCTCTCTTAGAACCGAGCTGGCGAAATAAATAAGAAATTGTCAGATATCAAAGTCGCTGTGAAAAGGCAAGTCGTATCCCACTGTCTGAGTGTCATATGGAAGCGTATTAGGGTACAGAGAAAAGAAAATAGGGACAAAGTTGGAAAAAAATTTACAAATGTCAACTTTAATCTCGAAATTTCCACTTTAATCATGTACTTTATTTTGTCATCAAAGCAGAATGTCAAACTTCATCTTAACATTGTTTAATTTACTAGTTTCTCAGATCCCATCATAACTAAAGTAGCACGTTAAATGCTTCTTTCTATGTGATCTTTAATGTGCTCTATGTGTATAAATCACTACGTGCTTCTTAAACGGGCTTTCTCTTCCGCTGGCAGGACACAGAATACATTACATTCATGATATTACAGCTATCTGAACAATTTAAATATTAAGATGTATACTTGATATCATTTTCATAATAATAGGAATTAAAGCATGTATTAAACATGGGGACACAGTGGCGCAGTATTAGTGATGAGCTGGCACAGTGTCTAGAGATTGTTCCTGCCTCCCGTAAGATGCTTGCTGCACCATGCACGACCTTCGAAGAAATAATTTACTGCAGCAGTACTGTCTTTCTCAAATGTACTAACCTCCTATTCCTGTCCTTCCTTTACTTTCTCCAAGTAAACAATCATCACACGATCAGCTCTGTAATAGATGCCAAACCATCTGTAAGCTTAAAATGCCGATTCTTGAAAACCTTTATGAAACATTGAAATATCTTCATAGTACATGTTTAATTATTCCATCTATCTATCCATCCAGGGTCACACCAATCCCAGAAAGCATACAGCGTGAGGCAGGAACAATCCCTGAATGGGCACCAGCTCGTCACTAGCGCTGCACCACCGTGTCCTCACATGTTTAATTATTAACAATATACATTATTTTAATGAAGTTTAAAAGTTATCTGTATAATGTAATAAACACACTTTACTGCATTTCATCTTAAAAATGATATGAAGAGCTCCAAGAAGATAGCGCTTGGAAATCTAAATTGACTTAGAAGCAAGTTGTCATCATATGTAAATAAGCGCTTTATAAAGTGGCTCAGGTTGTGCAATATTATAACTGTAGTGCAAGTTTACAGTGAGGTGATTGTACAAACAGTTCTACCAGGAGCACTTGATGGACTGATTGAGTGCGTTTAGAGCACTTGAGATGAAACTGTTTCTGAAATGCGAGATCCCTACAGGAAAGGCTCTGAAGCATCTGTCATATGGGGACAGTTCAAATAGATTGCGCACATGGCTGAGACAGCATGTGCAAGATGCTGTATACCGATAATCCGATCAGCTGCTGTACAGCTGTGATTCCACACTGAGATATAGTGGGTTAAATACTCAGTGGTGCACTGGGAATAACAACACTAAAGCAGTGATAGTATTTAGAAAAGTTTGGCCATTCGGTGCACCACTATATGGTTATGGGTTGGTTACAATGAGATACCTTAAACTAATAAACAATATATGGTTAATTTCAGTGCATTTGATAAAGCCGCATCAGGGATCTGAATCTAAAAACTAAAGGGAAACCACACTGGAAGAAAAGCACTGCTTTGACGCTGGGTGCCACCAGTTTGCAAAAATGAGCAGAGCCCTTGCGTATGTAAGGGATTGAGCTAGCGTGAAAATGTGCATGACTTTACGCCAAGTTTAGTTTTTATACATCATGATGTGAGCGTGGAAATGTGCGTACACAAACTTTTTGTGCGTACACACCATTTATACATAAGGCCCCAGGTCTCACGATGCAGTGTGGATGGAGAAAATGAAGCTTTTTGAAAACTTTGGCGTATGAATGTCATGTGATCAGGCACTCAATTCTGTTTTGTCTCCTGTAATCATGACTTTACTGTGGAGATGGTCCTTTCCTAATGTCTCTACATCAGCAGACAGGTACTGGGCCTTGAAACACTTGAGTATTTTATTTTGGCAAAACTTTTTTCCTTTATTTTGATCTAGTCATTTGTAACCTTTAAAAGTTGTGTTTCATCATCTTCTCACACAAAAGTAAATTCATTTTAATTTTCAATTATTTTTTGGCATTTTGATATACTTGATGTTTGCTCTCTAAACAAATACCACTTCCTCCCTGATAAACCAGGAAAGCTCATTATTTATTCATCTTTTTGACATTTCAGAATGAATGATAAACTTTAAGAAAAGATCTCAAAATGGTGGATGGAAAACTTTTAAAATGAAAACAGTGTGTACAAATGTATCTGTGTTAGCATGGACAAAGTCTCAGAGTGTCCAGGAACTGTTAGTTTTCCTTTCAAATCCCACAGCTGATAACACAACTCCATGAAAAGAACATTCCAAATTACCAGCATAATAGCTCGGGACACACAGTTCCTGCCTCGCTGTCACTACACAGTCTATTAGAAGAATAGAGCTTCTGCACAACCATGTGAGTTAGCATGTTGTATAGTGACCCTGATTTTTTAACAATATAATCTCTATAACAAAACAGCAATACTTCAAAAATAACCAAGCCTATATTTTAAAATTTATAGGTGAGCAAATGAACCAATGAATGCTCATCTGGAAGTGCAATGTATAGAATGTAGCGATAAGGAATAAGGAACATGTGTTTTGAACTTCACAGACAGAAAAAAAGCTCATCCATCTGATACCATGTATTTTACATACCATAACAGAATGGAAAAAACAATCAATTTGTGGAGATCACTGCTGAACTCACTGCAGTTGGTAACACTTTGTAAAGCACAACTCCATATGGCAACACACTATTGGTTGTCAGAAAGAAGGGTTGAGCGCGACTATGCTGGAAGTTCGGTGCTCAGTCAATAAATGGGACATGGGGGTGCAATTTTCAGTCATATAATATGACATGGTGCAGCAACGAGATCAGCAGCTGTGATGAGAAGCATTCAACTAAAGAGGTGCAGGCCGCCAGATGGAGCCCTCCCTGCTGGATACCATGGGGGCCGCAAGGGGATGCTGCAGGGAGGCCCAGGGACTTCTATTTGCCTTATAACCCAGAAGTACTTCCCATTCGAGGGGACAGAGGCAATGATGTACCTCCGGGTTGAAGAAAAGGAGTTTTCATCTGACCCGGAAGTGTTGCAAAGTCACATGGACAGAGAGAGAGAAAACACTTCCGGGTCAAGAACTATAAAGGACTATGGGAAACCCCAGCAGAGCGAGCCGAGTTGGGAGGAAGGGTGACTGAGCTGCTGGGAGTGGAGGATTGGTTATTGTGATTTGATTATTGATAAATTATTGGAGTATTGTGGAGTGGAGGTGCTTTGTGCACTTTATTATTACAATAACTATTCATCTTTGGACTTTTATCTGGTGTCTGACGTGGTGTCTGAGGGTTCAAGGGGACGACAGCGCCCCCTATCTTTCACAAGAACCATATGTCACTGCAGGTCTATACCAGCAGTTCTAGACCAGTAGTTTTAGGATGATGGTGATGTTATCTCACATCTGTACTACAAGCTAGCCAAACAAAAACATCTAATCTTAACAATACTAATTCCTAGCCTTAAGATACTGGTAATCTTAACCACTTTTACTATATGCTAACCACACTAACACCTAACCTTAACTTCCTCTAATCTTAACCATTTATAATACACATTAACCCTAACTTTAACAACACTTAGACCTAACCTTAACTTCCTCCCTAAAACTGCTGGTCTATAACTGTTTCCTGCACCTGTGGTGACGTCCTATGTCTCTAGATAGATAGATAGATAGATAGATAGATAGATAGATAGATAGATAGATAGATAGATAGATAGATAGATAGATCCTGAGGGAAATTCCAAACTTATGGTGACATACTGAAAAACATTTATTGTAATATTAATGCACTGCTGACAACTCATTGTGTATAAAAAACCAAAAGAGACATCGACAACATAAAATTCAGAATGGTATGGTACATTTATTAATTCAATGTCAATTTCACTTTAGGGAAACAGCAGGAAATCAGTGAAGAGAATTTTTTACAATACAATACAACTGATTGTACTGTACAATAATTTACAATCAAGTACATTATATTATATATTTATTATGACACAAACAAAATCCAGGGATAAATAAAATTGTATCTATCTATAACCACAGGGTAAAATAAACAGGAAATTAATTAAATGATCAACTACAAAAATATTTAATTTAAAACTAAACATATTCATTTACATTTACTTATTTGGCTGATGCCTTTATCCAAGGTGACTTACAACATTTATGATCCAAGTGGTTACATATTCTTTTGATTTAAAGTTGGAGCACAGGCAGATCAAGTGACTTTCTCAGGGTCAAACAGGGTCAGTACTGGGATTTAAACCCACAGCCTCAGGGTTTGAAGTCCAAAGCCTTAACCACTGTACTAAACCACACCACACTTCCTAGATTCGATCAAATGAAGTAAACAAGCTGCATAGACAGATAGATTGGTATGGAGTGTTAATGTCCTGTGAACATTGAACTTTACAGATCTGTTGTGGTGTGTGTGTGTGTTCATTTCTTTCTTTTCATCATCCAGCATATTGCCTTGTATGGCAAACAAGCTATAATCGCTACATTTCTTTGAGGGTGTAGGTGCGTGTGCACGCGTGTGTGCTTCCGCTTGCATGTGTGTACATCTAAATTTAAATAAATAAATCTCCAAAAATAATCATGCAAACATTTTGCAAAATCAACAAGCCTAACTCTGTAACTATTCTTACGCCAATTACCACTGGACATGAGTCAAACCATTTTTTGATGGATATAGGAATAAATACTGGATTAGACAGGACCAAAAATAAAGTGAATCACAAGGCTAATTGTTTTGAAAAGACTGGTTAATTTTTTTGGAAGTTATCATTGTACATGACAACATAAATAAATATCAAGAATAAATAATAATTCAGTGCCCAAGGTGGATATCTTGGAAACTGCTCATTCTTAATGTTTGCACCTTTGCTAGCATGTGGTCACCCAGGATCTCTGCATAATGCAAAAAAACAATTGTGATATAAGATTTTCTACAGACACACACACATGCACACACACATACACACACACACACACAGACACATGTACAGACACCATACAAGAATCAACTTTTCTTAATGTTTTCGTCATCAAACAATCTGAATCTGAACTTAAATCAACAGTGAATTCTTGACCCCATCACCAAACTTCCATTTATATGGATGTAAAAGGCGGACAATATGAACCATGAATTCTAAAATTTTAAATCAAAGGCCACAAAATTACTTCCAGTGTCACTGATAGCTGTACAGTGATCCCTCGCTATATCGCGCTTCGTCTTTAGTGGCTTCATTCCATTGCGTATATTAAATGTAAGCATATGTGAATATATATAGCGGATTTTTCACTGCTTCGCGGATGTCTGCGGTCTACAGTACGTGTGCTTCCTCAGTTGATTTGCCCATTTGAATTCAAATAAGGGACGCATGATTGCAGAAAAGGTAAAAGTTTTGGATATGTTGAAGGAAGAAAACAGCTACACTGCTGCAGGACACTATTACAGCATCAATGAGTCCACGATTCTTTTTATTTAAAAAGGAGGAAGAGCATATAAGATCTAAGGCTGCAGTGTCCTTTAACCAGGGTGCAAAACAAGTTGCAAGTGGACGTGATAAGGCAGTAGTCTGGATGGAATCTGCTTTAGGGATTTGGATTGAAGAGTGATGGAAGAAGTACAACGGCGGTGCTAAACAGTCGCCTGAACAGGCTCCTTTAGAAGAGCTGTAACGCTATCCTTTGTAGTGCAGTAAAATTAAACTCATTGTTATCGGACAAGTCGTCGTGTCCTTGTTGGTGAGTAACCATAATTAATTATTTAGGTTCAGTACTTATTACATGTACATAGTTTAGTGTCACTGTATACAATTTTTCTTGCATTGTACGTATTTATTGCTGGTGGCCTGTCTGTCGTAATGGCTGTAACATATGTGATATCGGAGATGCTCTTTATCTTTAAAATAATATTTAGGTTTTACTGTATGTGTGTTTACATACATAATTTCAACGAATCTTACCTAATATCTAAGAGAATAGAAAGGGTTTATGCTGTATAATTGTGCGTGAAATGTTTATAATAGTGTGGGAGAGTTTATAAGGGCTTAAAATATATAAAAATAACCATATACTGTAAACATATGGTTTCTACTTCGCGGATTTTCTTATTTCGCGGGTGGCTCTGGAACGCAACCACCGTGATGGAGGAGGGATTACTGTACTATACTTTCCAAAAGATGTTCTCTCTTGGCTAGAGGTGTTGATCACCAGGTCAGCTGTCTGACAGCTGGCGTTTCCAGTTGAACTGATCTTTCATGTTGTGCTTAAATATTACTTCATTAATTAGATCAAAGCACTGTCAATTTGTTCATAAACTGATCTGTCAGGTAACAATAAGTTCAGTGATGATGTAATTATTGACTTCCTTCTGCCTTATAGATATGTAGGCCTGAACAGGAGGAGTTCTTCTGACCAATAAGGTAATAACCACAAGTTAAGTGTTATCACCACTTCAAATGTGAGATCAATATACTTGTTTTGCTATTAAAATGTCCATGTATTTATATATTTTTGTGTTGTTGAATATATTTCAATGCTTTAAGTATTCTATATTTTGTGGTATAAGAAGTCATGCATGTTCTCCTCCTACATCCTCAGATACATGGAGGTCCAGCTGACTGACGTCTCCAAATTATCCCAGTGTGAGTGTGGGCCTCTCTTCCTGCCTTGGCCCAGTGCTCTTAGGATAAGCCATGGACCCCGCGTCCCTGTACTACATTTACTTGCTTTCCATGAAAGCTGAGACTTGAATGAGAGCCAACAGCAGCAGGTGTAGTGTCAGCTTGAATTGAAGAAAAATTAATATGGACATTGTTCAGCAAACCATTATGTCTGATGACAAATGAATGAGCCTTAGCCGAAAGATCAGTCATGCTGATGTGTCTGTTGTGTGGCCAGCCAGCGAGGAACTTTGCCCACTTTGAACATTTAGTTTGTAAAGTCAAGCCGCCTTCATTTGGCAAAGCTCACTAAGTGAAAAAATACAGGAGTCATTGTGACCATCTCAAAATGTTTTGTTAGCTGGCTGTAGTCTTACTAATAGTTTACAGTTATGGGAGGTTTGCCTACTTCAGTCACGTGTTTAAACACTTCACTCCAGGTTCCCTTAAGTGGGTGATTGCACTTAATTCTGCTCACTTCTATTAGATAATATTTATAAGGTTCACTCAAAGGGTTACTTATTTAATCAAGTTGCAAAAGAACAAAGAAATGAGAATATTATTATACAAGTATGGAGAACTTGCAGTAAGACTTTGGAACTTTGGTTGACTTTTTTCATTTCCGGTGTATTTACGTGTGGGTTATTGCCTACTATGCTTTATAAAGCCTGATGAATTTAAAATAACTTCTTATACCACTTTACTTGACTGGGATGGAGTTGAAGCTTGCCGTTTACCCTGCAGTGGTCATCAACAAACTTCTAAAGTATATGCTTCCGAAATATGCCCCCCTTACAAGTAGCACCGCTGGGTATTGGAGAAATATCACCAGCATGAGCTCTGTTTTATCCCTGGTGAGAACTGGGAGGACTGGGCAACTATTGCCGAGAGTCTATGCCACTTGAGCATGCCCTTGATTATTCAGCACCAGCTTCGATGGGTTGGCATTAGATTATCTGATATGTAACCACTGAAACTTGTGCTGTTCTTAGGAAGGGGAGCAGACTGCAGGGAAGACCAAGGAAAAGGTACAAGGACCATCTGAAGAGAAATCTTGTTGTCTGTGACATCTACTCTGAGGACTTGGGATGTGTTGCCAGGGATGATGCAGGCTAGAGCAGAATGTTGAGGCATTTGTGCAAAAAAACAGAATCTTGGAGCATTTATGCAAAACTCTCAAGAAGAAGAGAGTAGAATTTGAGAAACAGCAGAGTCAAAAAAGGAAAGCACATCTTGATGAAATAGCAGATGGTACCATGGATCTAGCGACAATCCACTGTCCTCATACCCCAGAAAGTTTCACTTACATCTCAGCCTTCACAGTCACCTTAAGGCCCATTGGAAAAAGATGGTGGGTATAGTTCTCAGATGGAGAAAGGCCAATGATGATAATGATGAATGACGATTGTCTAATAAATAAGGTCAGGTGTGTGTTTGTCCAGTATGTAAATCCACACTGTTACACCAATCTATACCAAATTTTGCACACACTCCTCATTTGCACCTGGGAAGACCACTTTGAGTGCACTTTCATATTAGTGGAGAAATGCTCCTAGGAGGCACAGATACACAATGTGGTTGTACATGGTGGGTTCAGGCAGTGGAAGTTTGATTTGGGGTCCAAATGTTTTACTGTGGGGAATTTATTTAGTGATCACACTTGCACATTATTCCACCTCGGGCAGTGCAGGGCACCCCTACTGGTTTGCTCATAAAACAGCATATATGTGTTCAATAAAAGTCCTTTTAAGGTTAATACAATGTTTAACCACCAGTATGGCTCCACAATATTTTGCAGTTTATAAAAATGAATTTTGCTTACAACCCTGAACTGTATTAAGCAGTTTCAAAAGGGAATGGACAAGTAAATCAGTATGAGCAGGACATGGCACAGTGGTGTTGTGATCAGGACTGCTGCCTCACAGCTCCAAACTTCTGGGCTTTAAAACGTGTCAGTGTCTTTCGGGAGTGTGCATATATTCTCTGTGTATACCTGGGTGTTCTTCTGATCCTTCTGCATCCCATAAATGTGCAGGTAAATTTGATTGGTGAATCTACATTGAACCGGTATGAGTGAGCTTACCCTGCAATAACGTATTAATTCTCCAGGTTTGATTCCTGCTTTCATCTGATGTTGCTAGGATAGCTTTTGGCTATTATGAGACACAAAATGTATCTGTTAAGTTTTGTGAGGAAACAAAAGACCAGAAGAAGAGAACTGTAGGCAAAACATGATGTTAGAGGAAAATGCAAAGATCAAAACCATGTGATCAAAATAACCAAGCAGCCAAAAACAAAGACAAACAAGATGCTGATCAAAAGTCAAAGAAAACACAAAGAAGCAAAATCCAGGAAACATCAATCGCTAGGGTCTACTTGGAGTTTAAGATAACTATACTGAGAATAAAAAAACATATAGTTTCATTCATCAAGGGAAAATGATTGTGACCACCACCACATTCATAGCGTCACATCCTGTGATGTCAGCAACACAACAGATGTGGTCACGTGACACCTCACAGAGACATCAACGAAGTTAAAGTTTGGCAAAATCAAAATTAAAAATAAACCACACAAATCGACTCCCTGAGTCAAAAGAACATGAAATACACAAAAACCCACACGTAAAAAATATTTATATTACATTGGCCCCATCTTTAAATTTGGAACAAGTCCATCCATCCATTATCCAACCCGCTGAATCCGAACACAGGGTCACGGGGGTCTGCTGGAGCCAATCCCAGCCAACACAGGGCACAAGGCAGGAACCAATCCCGGGCAGGGTGCCAAACCACCGCAGGACAATTTGGAACAAGTAATTTCTGAAAATGAATGTATGAACAAATGCTAACATAAACTACAATAAAATATTTATCGATTTCTCTCAATCTACCATTTTCTGAACTAAGATTATAGGGGAGATGGAATTTATCTGGCAGTACTGTGTGTCAAGATGGACATGAGACTATTATAAGGCACATTTACAAGCAAACGTATATTACTAAATCTTTTTGACAGACAAGATAATGTAATGGTGGGTTAAGGCACTGAAGCATAAATCCCAATGTTATGAAAATGAATTCAATACTTTACATTAAATTTCAATGTCAGGAATAAGGTCTACGGTACAAGTACAGGTAAGGAAAACATTCAGGCAGCTATCATAATGAGCAGATGTTGGATAACTTTACAACGAGAAGATAAAAATGCCTTGAACATATTCACATTTAACTTTTGAAGTTTTTGTTTTAATGTGCTATTAATTTCTATTTCTTGTTGTTTTGACTTTTTATTGTTCCTTGATGTATGTGAGTGCAGCACGTGACGTCAGCACAGCTGTGTCATAAAAGATGATGGCACGCAGAGTGAAATGTCAGAACTTTTAGTCAATCAAAGGAAAAACGTTCTGAGTGACCTACCACTCAAACAACAAACAAAAAATGAAAATCAATTACAGGAAGAGTTTACTGGTTTTGACTTGTGCTTCCGTTTGTGGTTTTGTCCTAGTAATGTGCTGAAAGATTAGTACCAATTTCTGTGTAGTATGTATTTCTGCTGCCTACTCCTAAAATAAAAAAAAAAATCTTTGCCACTCTCTATAACATCTGTCTTCTAAGACCTCGTGTTTTTTTAACAGAACATGTAAAAAAGAACACATTACTTACTGGTACAAGTACTAATGGTTCTTAAAACTGACTATGCAGAATGGCTGAGGTCTTTTATATTATTGTTGGTCTTTCCATGAGAGTGAAGACTTAAGCAAAAGTAAATTTAAGCAAGCATACAAGAAGACATAAACAGCTATCTCTGATCCTGGAAAGCCAAGACCACTTCCTTCATTTGTAACCAATTACTGCTCTAGTGGAACAAATTGTTTTTGCTTTAATTTTAATTGGCTTCATTTGTATGATTCAGAACCCTTAATTATTTCTGTTTGCCTTAACCATCAGGCAAACAATAACAACATGCAATGTAAACCTACAGATAACCACCTAAAACTCTGTGAAACTCTGTCCCCTGAAAGTCACCATTTTAAACTAGTGATGCGCAAAACTTCTTTTTGCTTCTCAAAAAAATTTGCTTCTCAGAAACAAATGAGGTTTTGTTTCCACCAAAATCTGTGTCCTTAACACAAGAAAAAAGGTGCTTATTTCCTTTTGAAACTTTCTGTTGTTTAGTATTTAAATACAAATCTTTAGTGTAAAAAATATGACTGGACTCCTTTCTTGTCACAAGCAGATATTTTGTTGAGCTATCAGACATGTGTTGTGTCTGTTCTGGTAAGAGGAGGCCCACTTTTCCAAATATGATAACAATCTTGGTGATCACAATCCTAAATAAGTAAAAGAGACAGAAATGAAACTTTAAGCTCCACAGCACATGGAACTTGTAAACCCTCATCCGTATGAACCAAAAAATTGGAAAATGTACTTGCTACGTAATGTGTGGGGAAGAGACTTTAAATATAATGAGTGAGAAAACACACTAATGTTCAGAACGGTGCAGTTTGGTGTGTCTTTGTGTAGAAAATGTGCAGCATGTAACATTTAAAAAAATGCACTGCGCTTCTCTGTAGTGATATGAATGTGATGTTATTTGCTCTATAGACCCAAAGCATGTACAGTAAGTGCTGCACTGTTTCAAAAAGACCCACTAAAGTGCAAAGCCCTGTCAAAAAACCCCAACTAGTGACAAAGAGAGCTATGTATAATCTTTATACATAAAAAGATTTAATAATACAAAAATGCTCTGTAATTAAAGAAAGTTCAAATGAACACAAAAGGAAAAAGGAGTTACCTGTAACAGTATTAGGCCAAAAATCCAGTAATCACAATCACAGAACAAGCAAAAGACACAATAAACACTCAATCACTCCCTAGTGAATTTGAATGAACCACCAAGAACTGTGGGAAACTCACTGCCTTTTAGGGCTGAGGGCGCTCCCAGGCGGTGATGGGTAGATGGCGCTGCCTCTTGGAGAACCATTCAAATAACACAAGTCAAATAACAAAGACTAAAAAGACAAAAGCAAAAAGAATAATACAAACAATTAACAAAAGTAGCATTAACACTGATAAAATAAACAAAAGTAACCAGAATAAAACAAGAATTTCAACTGGCTGGAATACAACATTTGAGGCAAAAATAGAATTGACTTTACTGGTTTATAAGCTATTACCTGCATTGCATTAAGAGGAAAGACGCCTCACGCCTGGACAAACTGGTGAGGAAGGCAGGCTCTATTGTTGGCATGGAGCTGGACAGTTTAACATCTGTGGCAGAGCGAAGGGCGCTCAGCAGGCTCCTATCAATTATGGAGAATTCACTGCATCCACTAAATAATGTCATCTCCAGACAGAAGAGCAGCTTCAGTGACAGACTGCTGTCACTGTCCTGCTCCACAGACAGATTGAGGAGATCGTTCCTCCCCCAAACTATGCGACTCTTTAATTCCACCAGGGGGGGTAAACGTTAATATTTAACATTATACATAGTTATTGTCTGTTTTTTTCACCTGTATTATTATCATTCTTTAATTTAATATTATTTATTGTATCAGTATGCTGCTGCTGAAGAATGTGAATTTCCCATTGGGATTAATAAAGTATCTATCTATCTATCTATCTATCTATCTATCTATCTATCTATCTATCTATCTATCTATCTATCTATCTATCTATCTATCTATCTATCTACACTGCTGTGGAATACAAAGCAAACAAATCTAATCCACCTATTAAATCAAAATATCCACAAAAACAGAGAAAAGAATCAAAACCCAAGAAAATCACAAAGTTACTCACAATAAAGATGTTTCTCCTGTAATTCTCAATGCCACTCTGATGAATCGGAGTCTCTGTCTGGGAGAATCCCCCTTCGACAATCACATCAGGCCCTGCAAGACTAGCATGACTCAGTCAGCAGGAAACTTGACTTGGAATATAATTTCAGGATGAACTACAATGCCTCTGTACCGTGTGTATCCTGTATCTCAGGCGTGTAGAGATTAGACACATACTACCATAGAGATATAAGCTTATTCAAAGAAAACATAGGAAAGTTTAGGGTAATTGTACTGTGTCTAACAAGTAAGATTTGCTGACCTGCTTGGCTTGCCGCATGCCTGTCTTAGAAACGGTAAGGATGGGTTTTTGAGGTCTGTGTGGGCCAAAGGTGTAAAAGCAGGAGGCACATCCTGTGGCACTGCTAGCATGGGTACAAATTTGACTGAAGGAAGAATCGAGAAGTAAGGTAGGACCTGGACAGGACTGGTCAAAGGGCCAGAGGCCACCATGAAAAGGGTACCAGCACTTGCTCTTCAACGCACCCTTAGCCCAAAATGCTGCAGGAAGTGTATAAAAGAAATATAATAGGATAACTCAATGGTCTGGGTTTCACCCCATCAACTGCAGCTGGAGTTCCTGTCAGAATTAATGACCAACTCTCTGCGTAATGCAAGAAGACCATCCACCTGAGCATTAGTTAAGAAGTGCTGCTACCCATCCAGGTTGTACGTTGGAGTAAATGCCACAGCATCACTTTGCTTCAGCTTTAGTGATGTTTTAGAACTTAAGGACTTTTATGATTAGGATTTCTAATGAATGAATAAAGAGATGTACCCAAGGTCTCCCAGAGTACACCCAAAAGAGCTGAACATGGATTGCTGAAAGTGTGGCAGATGTTGAGGCCACTGAGAAGCTCCTTTAAGGTATTACCAGCCTGTCTTGCAGCTGTCTGCTGTAACACACCTTAAATCAGCAGCTGTGACCCCTTGATGCTTTGCTTTTAAAGAATGTTACAATTAGGCAGCAGGACTGAGGCATCTAGTAAGATGGGATGTCCTGGAGCACTGTCTAAAATGAAAAGAGAAGAATATCCTTGAAACAAGCTTTAAAACATAAACATTGCCAACCATGTCTTCTTTTCTTTCCTTTCAGTATGGCAAAAAGCCCTTTAGATCCCCACGAGAGATTAGCATGGCAGGGATCATAAGTATCCCTTGAAGCATTTGCAGCAAGCAATAAAAGGAGTTGATTCCTAAAGCAGGTATCACCTTCCCCTTCTCTGAAATGTAGCTGCTAGAAGGCATCTGTTGCCACAGCAGGCCAGTTTCCCCACGCTGAACACTTGTTACAACATGCTGTTAACTGCTTGGTCCTCGGCATTTACTGCAATCCCCTCAGTGAACGTTCAACATTCAGGTCTCACAGACCATCCTGGTCTGAATATGTCTGTCGTCTTTTTTGAGCTCATGTTCGTTATGTTAGGATAGCAATGCACCACAAGCAGTTAATGAAACACCTATGAAACATAAGTTGTGATAATATATAGAGATTTACAAGAAGTCGGTTCAGGGAAGCAGAATTTAAAACATGTGCTTTTGTTTACATCATCACCTGGGGCGCTGGGGCTTCTGACTCCTTAGACATGCAGGCAGCAGACTACTTGTGTGCATTAAAGAATTACCCTGCTAATCTGGAGACAGTTCTTATCATAGTGTGGCATGGTGGCAAAGTGGTTAGCACTGCTCTCTCAAAGCAACAGAATCCTGGGTTTGAATACCTTACCTAACTGTTGTGAGTGTCACACACACGAGCACTGGGCAAGCCTTACGGGTATGAGAATGGTTAAAGATAAGGAGAAGAGTTTGAATGTAACGCCTAATTTTAACCCAATTTCCATTCGCCTTAGAGTAGAGGATAGCTTACCCAAGGGAACTTGGTATCATTTCCGCCCATCATCCTGCCTCACCCACCTCTGCCTCCATAAAAAATTCTGACCAGAGAAGAAATCATTCTTGACCTGCAGCTCACTGAGAATACACATCTGCAAAAGAGCTGTGTGTCAGAGCAACACCAACTAACTTTGCCTGTTTTTGTTTTGCCAAACTTGCTTTTTTTCCTGGACATTAAACGGGTTCATTGCAGTGCCACAACTCTTTTTCTCCGTTTAAGAGTTATATTTGCATGTATTATGCCAAATATGAGTACTCTAAGCAGCTTGCCTGAACCGTAGCACAGACACTCTCCACCTTTTAATTTCTAGTTGTCCACTTCGAATAGTCTACTGACAGCATAAGAGAGAGCAACAAGTCAATGCTATTAACAACAGACCAGGAGATGCACAGGGTTTTTAAGACAGAAACTGGAACAGGCAGTGTTTCTAAAGGCTGTAGATTGCTATCAAAAACCAGAGAGCCTTACCATTTCCATAGTCAAACAAGAATTGCCAACTGCTGTTAACAAGATAAAAATAGATAATAAAAACAATGTAACCTAACCTAAAATAATTTAACTGGAAGACTGAGAATTTAATCGAGACATGGAAAGTTAAGGCACATTACAAAGAAAATTCTAATTTAAAGTACTAAACCAACACTTATTTACAGTTGAAATCCATGGCATCGTAAAAAGGACTAAAGGTGTTGTACTGAAATTTATAAACAAGTCTTTGTGACATGAATTGTATGCATTATGGGAGGTGGTCCTTAGCAACCATGCAATGCTTCCTAGCGACCCATTAACTACTTGCTGTAATTGTAAATTGGCGGCATGACGAACTTAAGGATAAATTAAAAAAAAAGGTAAATATTTCTAAAACAAAGATCTTAAACAAAACAAATGTATGAAAATGAAGCTAGAAAATTTGGCATTCAAAATATTAAAGTCTCACATGTAGGAAAAATTCATTAAAGCAAAAAAAAAATCACTACAGAAGGGCAAAGGGGTTTTTCGATTCTTAACAATATGTGGATAAAATTTGCATGT
This sequence comes from Erpetoichthys calabaricus, assembly GCF_900747795.2. Classification (NCBI taxonomy): domain Eukaryota; kingdom Metazoa; phylum Chordata; class Cladistia; order Polypteriformes; family Polypteridae; genus Erpetoichthys; species Erpetoichthys calabaricus. Next base: position 28,225,754 of record NC_041400.2, on the reverse strand, counting down.
TTTCCCTATGTCTTTATGGGTTTTGTCCTGGTACTCCACATTCCCTCTCATTTCCCTTTCACCAATTTTCTGAGTAATTTTTATAACATTTTTATTGTTCCTCTGTCATTTTGAGAACAGATTAATATAATGGCATAGCTTGTTATCTGAGTGTGGCCACACAAGGTGCAACTATGCAAGGAGACTTAGCTACTGTACATGTGTGTATTTTGCAGGTGGCATACGGTTCCTGAAAAGTAGGTTTTCATATGCAGTCAAGTATAATGAGACGCCATCATGTCTGTCTGCATGAAAGAACTCCACTCTTACTGTTGTTGAAAATTGGCATGCATATCTTTCAAGGAAGTCAGTCAATAAGATTCAATTTTCATTGCAATATCTCGAATAGAGAATGCTGCATATATTTTTAAAGTTTCAAAAACTACCATTGTAAAACCATTAGAGAATTTTCACACTTATATTTACCTTAAAACATTCTGTGGGACTTCAACTACAAATAAGTTTACGGTTTCAAATTTGCCTGAAGAAAGGTTATTTTAACTTGTGTATTTTGGCTGTTTTGATTTTCTACTCGTCCGATAGCCACTCTTGATGGTAAAATGGATTCCCAATACAAGTTAGTGAAACACTAGCAAATATTCATGTGCGGCAGTGACTTTATCCTCTTTCATTTTATGAATTATGTTTATTACAATTTGTGCTGAGTAAGGGATAAAACAACAGAAAGACAATAGAAGTGTTTGAACTTGCCGAGTACCCCTTTGAATGTAATGAGAAAACATAAAACATGTCTCATGTCCATTTTAGCCTCTTTTGTGGGCTTCTAAATCATTGTGTGTTTTGACAGAGTCGCTCGTGTATGTGGAGCTCTGTCCTCTTTGGATCTGGGTTCACTTAGTGAACATCGACATCTGCTGCTGTTGTTCCTTAAATAGCCCATGGGCATAAGGGGCAGGACTTTCTAGGCCAAACCGAAAGTGGCATCACAGCTCGTCCCGGGGCTTGTCCTCTGGTCTGCAGATCACAGAAAAGGTGTTAGCAACCGTGTTCCCTCTGGTACTTGTGCCAGAGGGGTGTCCCTATCAGTGCCCTATGTACGACCTGTGACAGCTATTCATTTTTATTGTTATTTCTATGACATTTGTGTGTCAATGTGTCACAGTTTTGTTTTCTGCTTTAAACCTCTATAGACTAATTTCTTTGGTTTTACTTTTTTAATCCTTTTATTTGGGTACAAAAGATAATAAAATAAAACATTCCAATCAAAGAAATGGAAATAATATAACAAATAGAATAGTATGCTTAAATCTGATTGAACATCTCTGGAGAGATCTTAAAATGGCTGTGCACCGACACTTCCCATCCAACCTGATGGAGCTTGAGAGGTGCTGCATAGAGGAATGGGCGAAACTGGCCAAGGATAGGTGTGCCAAGCTTGTGGCATCATATTCAACAAGATTTGAGGCTGTAATTGCTGCCAAAGGTGCATCGACAAAGTATTGAGCAAAGGCTGTGAATACTTATGTACATGTGCCTTCTCAATTTTTTTATTTTTAATAAATTTGCAAAAACCTCAACTAAACTTTTTTCATGTTGTCATTATGGGGTGTTGTGTGTAGAATTCTGAGGAAAAAATGAATTTAATCCATTTTGGAATAAGGCTGTAGCATAACAAAATGTGGAAAAAGTGATGCGCTGTGAATACTTTCCGGATGCACTGTAATAATATTTAAATAATTAAATACAGAGACAGATTTAAATATGTATAATTATACCTCTATTATTGTTATACACAAAATCCCATCTGGAATAACACAAAGAAAGAATAGCCAATCATATTTTTGCATAAAGAATTAAAGCACAAATAACAGTAACATACTAATGATTGATTGCATTTTCCACACACATTGCACTTTGTGTAAAATAACGAAAATTTGTTTTCAGGTTTTTTAGGTTTTTGGTTTTCTTCAATTCAGTGTCAGGTTTTTCAAATCCCCTTTAATTTAGTCGTTTGTGCTCTGATTTTCCATGTATTTTATTTTGGTTCATTTTGACTTCACTCTTGTTCTGTTTAATCTCTGCTTCACCCACTTAGCTCATGACAAATCTTCATGCTCATGACAATCCTAAAAGCATTCACGCTAGTATGGTGGGCTACTCCACATTGACCTCATGTAGGGGATGAACTGGCTTGAGCCTGATGCTGCTGGGATAGACTTTGGCTCTTGTGAATCAATACTGGATTAAGCTGGTTTGATGATGTTATTCAGTTTGCAACATAATGTTGAATAACCCTGACAAAGTGCACCAGATCTGATCCTCATTACAAATATTTTTTTTATTTTTTCATCATTAATTGTCGCTTATCCAAGACATAGCAGCCAATCCTACTAATGTTTCAACCAATAATCTTCAAATAAATATTTGGGAGGAACTACACAGTACTTTTCACCATCAATGTTTTAGAGAGACCCTCCATGTCTTTCACTCAGGCCACATTATCCCAGTGGGATTACAAACACCGAGGGTTATTATAAAAGCTTTCTGGGGACTATATTCTCATTGGAGATTGCTCAATGCCATTAATTCAGATAATGGCCCAAAATTATCATCTAAGATTCATTCTTTTCATTTGAAAAGGAAAATAAAACATCACATAGCCTTTTATTAATAGTAGAAAAATGGAAACGTTTCAAGCACACAGTGAAAAAATACCATCCAGCCCCATCACTTCCCATGTAACTTCAACACTAGTTGGCAACCTGAAAGGGCACCACGAGCATTTTTCCAATGATTTTACCACTGGGCAGGTCGGCAATGCCCAGCTATGTGAGTAGGCAGCATTGGTTATGAACTGTAACAGCAGAGTCAGACTAAAGGGTCACATAGACACAACTTCAGGCAGTACTCCATTCTCCAAGGAAAACACAACACAGAGTGCCACTCTATTAAATGCAACTGGTCGTGCAAACCCAGGTGGGGTAAAGAAATGCTTAAAGCAAGATGTCACAAGGAAGCCCTGTAGAGGAATGAATAAAAAATAAATTATATTGATAAGGCCTAACAATGCAAAACATAGAGCAAAAATGTCAAGGAAGACATTAGCTAAAGGCTTTTTACAATGCCAGAGCAAAAGGCTCCCTATTTTACTTTGCTTGTACTTCAAAGTATTTGACTGTGGCCCAACAGAAAAAGAAGGGCAATGGTCCAGGCCCCATCCTGACAAAATGTTCAAAGGATTTACTGAACTGCATGGCCCACTGCTGTTACACCCATCCTAGTCTATAAAAGGAAGGATAAGAATAGAGGAGTCTCAAGAGCATCTTGTGCATTTTACAATAGCAATAAGACAAGAGAGAGCAATTATCCATTTTCATAATGTTACACTAATATAATAATACAAAAGGTATGTTATAATTTTCAAAAATGCCTGACAAAACATGTAGAATATATTCAGGGCTCAGCATTAACGGCTGTAGAATGTCAACCACTTTGTTTGACGGTTTTTGGCAGTGGATCAGAACTGGACATTTTCTTGCACATTATGTGTAATTGACAGGTCTACGTATTGGGGCGGAGTGGTGGCTCTGAGCCTAAGGATCTGTGCTGGTATCCAGAAGGTTGCTGGTTCAAATCCCCGTCACTGCCAAAAGAGATCCTACTCTGCTGGGCCCTTGAGCAAGACCCTTAACCTGTAATTGCTCCAGGGGCGCTGTACAATGGCTGACCCTGCACTCTGACCCCAAGGGGTATGTGAAAACTAACAAATTCCTAATACAAGAAATTGTATAAGGCAAAAAAAAAAAACTTGCCAAATGCTAGTCAGTTTTATTATTAAAATAAAATGTAAACTGCACACAAGTACTGTGCTTCCTGACTTGTCTATATGTAAGTAAAAAACTTAAACAAGGTAGACAATGTATGCAGGGCACAACATTCAGATGTGTTTTGTGACTAATTTAACTGATATAAAAGTTGGATCATTTCATGATTTTTATTTACTTCATCTCGGTTGTTACATTTTTGTTTATTAAATAGTTTTTGTAACGATGAGTCATATTCAGATGTAAAAGTGATAATAGAATTTACAATTCCATGTGTTAGTAGACTTCATTAAATACATGCTTTCTTAACAGCACTTTACAATGGAGTAATAAACTGGACAAGTTCACAAATTTGCCAATGCTTTTCAACAGAAAATTTTGAAAACTTCGTACAGCACAAACTGTTTGAGATATCTGAATGGAAACTGAACTGCCTTGACAAATTTCCTTTTTTAACTCAAAAACCAGCACTGACACAAGGACTACAATTCCCATCAGGCAGCACAGCTGCTCTAGGATAAGGATATCGTCATTGGCAAGCACAAAGTTTTGTAGCGGCCAAAGCAGAATCACCACAGAACTTCTCAATTCATTTGTCATTGTCTCATAGGACTGCAGCTTTGGTCTAAGAGTATGTATGTCTCTTTGTCTCATTGTTGGTTGTATTTAGCCTTGTTTAATTTCCAAAGGATATTTATACCAAAACAACACCAGGTACTTTGGCTAGTAATTTATAATCCTGTACATATTCGTTCTCCTTGCTATTACCCTGTGCCACCACAGATTCTCCCTCCAACCAGAAGTAGTTTTCATTTTTTTGCACTATCTTTAAAATTTAACTGTGATAAGGCTGTTGGACATATCTCTTTAGAATACCCTAATTGAGTAGGGCCAATGGAGAAACTATGCAAGTATTACACATTATTTTACTAAGTCTGCACACAATCTTTCTGATCCTTGTTAAATTTAACATATTCACCATATTAGGAGTGAATCCCAGTGGTCTCTTTTCTCTTTTTAGCTGTTCTGATTTCTGCTGGATATTGTCTGCTAAGAAATTAGGTTATCATTATTTTTTGGACATACAAGATACTGCTTGGGAGGTAAGCTCATCATACTGAGCACAGGTCGGCCAGTGACAGTTGTGGAGTGTAAGTTTTGAGGTGTCTTCCATGCTGGCCTTTCTCCCAGTGAGCTCCTGCTGCGTAGTGTAAGTTTTCACCTAGTGCCCAGCAGGCACACACTTCTCTCAATATGTTCATCTTTGTCTTGTTTAACCAAGAGAATACTGTATAAGTTACTCCTGTTGAAGAATCAATTATATTCACTATAATCTAATGACTGTAATGGACTGGTCTGTCACCAATGGGTTGCTTCAAGGGCTGCACTCAAGGATTCCATGGGAAATGTCAGCCCAATACAACATGTACTGGAAGAAGCAGTTTCAGAAAAATGAATTAATTTGTCCATTTGTCATCTACAATTCAGAGCCACAGGGTGTTGAAGCCTATCATGGCAGCACAAAGAGGGAACCATGCAGGACAGAACACATTCACACTAGGCTGGCTTAGAGCCTCCATTTATCCTAACATTCACATCTTTTGAATGTTTATCATTATTATTAATTATTATTATTATCTTTTTTGTCTAACACCTTTATTGAAAGAAAATTAGAGCATTTGACATACAATTGGTTCCATTTTGTTTTGTTTTTCCAATTGGAGCACAGGCAGGTGAAGTGACTTGCACTTGGTCACACAGTGTCAGTAATGGGATATGAATCATCAGCCATAAGGTTTGAAGTGCCACACTGCCTGCCATGCATGAAAGAAACCTACACAGACATTGGAGAAGACGTAAATTCCACATACTGTACATAGTGCCTCTGCTAACCAAGAACTTTGCTTACATTGGAGCTGTGAAGAAGCAGCAGCAACACCACTAACTGCTATGCCAAACATGCCACTCTGATTTAATAATAATAATAATACTAATAAAAACTCTTAAATTGATGAAAGTGTATTATCCAAATCCAAAATCTGTGCACAACTACATGAACTGAGCCATTTTCCCACTTGAACAAACTTGTTTGTGACTTTAATATTAAGTTAAATAGTCAGTTGAAAGACAGTGCCTGCCTGCCTGCTTGAAAAAGGTTGTTAGTACAATAACAATAAAAGACAAGACTTTGTAATTTACAGACAAATTAAAGATTTCTGGCAGTCAGCAGGCGGCCTGTGCTAGATTGGAAGCCTGGGTGGTTGCCTGCAGCTTCTACTTCTTTCTTTTGTTAGACCCAAATGAGTGACAGCAGAGTATAAAGTGAACCAAGCTGCCCCTGAAGACAGGGATCATGTACCTTCTAATTTGTTTCAGACACTAATACTGCATTATACTGAAGAAATTGCAGTGAAATTAATGAATGTACCACATTGTCTTGCTGCCATAATTATGTTAAAAGAGTTGAATTTTTCTATCCTATGTTTCAAACTCTTTACAACAACATGTGTGAGCAATCATGGATCACTCATGGGCCTTCAAACACTCCCCAGCCACACTACGGTGCCTCTCTGTTATAAAATCTGCCTACTGTATATACACAGATGAAGGCTGCTCATTGGTGTCTACAAATTTATCGTATGTGTAAGTGAAAAGCAAAATTATTCCTCCTTAGAGAGGAGACAGTATGAGCACACAATCCTTGAAGCGAGGTTCAGCGACCACAGACAGATTTCTCCCAGGTGCATATATTCATTTCACCATAATTAACACTGACATTTACAGCTTTAGGATGTTTTCGTACATAAAGCAGGCATCAGAGAGCATCTTTGTCTTAAACGTGTATGGTCTTATTTTATTAGCAAGCAATTTCTTCTGTGCTTGATTATTTAATAGGCACAGTCAGTATAGGCCTATAATGCCCCAAGGTAAGGAGGTCCACAGTGGACCAGTTGACTGTTATATATTGTCAAGGTTGGGTCACAGTGTTGCACCACAGACAGGAAGGTAAATCCAATAAAATAACTTTACTTTTGAAAAGGCAGAAGCAGTCCCAAGGCTTTATTCAAACTATGAGATTTTTCTTCAGCACACAAGTACACTGCACATGCAACGCGTCGCAGAAACCATCCTGCTTTAGTTCGCATCTTCATGTTAAACGAACACAAAGACCTCCTCATCAAGCAGGTTCAGTGGCTGGGAAGCATCGGCTGGCTCAGACGCAGTCTGAAGAAGAGAGGATAGGAGAAAGAGCAAAAGTGTAAGCGAAAGCTCAGCTTTAAAGAATCAAGCGACAAGCAATTTACACGTTAAAGGTTCCGCTGATAATGCAGAGGGCTTCTTTAGAAGTGTGTTTCTCATTGAAATACTGTTTAAAAGTGTTTAACAAAGTTTCTGTGTGCAGCTGCTGGTGAACATCAAGAATGTAGAAGATCAGCCCGGCTACAGACAGACACTGAGACACAATGTTCGAAAACACACACGTTTTTTATTCTCTAAGGCTTTACAGCACCACACAATGTACCAATCACCAGCAGTGCTCAATCCTTTCTTTCCTCTCCTCCACTCCTCTCCCATAAGCTCTGTCCACTGCCTCCCGACTCCGGCTCCCTGTTTGGAGTGAGGCGGCCCCTTTTATAATGCACCCGGATGTGCTCCTTGATGACCACCCTGCACTATTTCCTGGTGTGGCGGAAGTGTTGCAGTCCATGGCTCTGGAACCATCCAGGCGCCCCCTGGCAGGGGCCAAGGACCCCCACAGGGTTGAGCTTCCAAGCTCCATATCCATGGCCCTGATGCAATCCAGGGGGGGCTGCCCTCTTGCGCCCTGGGGAAGATATTGCCCCTCTCCAGGCGTCCCGGTGGGGCAAGGTTCCCGGTTGACTGCCACAATATATATATATATATATATATATATATATATATATATATATATATATATATACAGTTGTGAGGCGTGCCCACCTAGCAAGAACATGTAGGGGCAGGAGGAAGCCCAACAGACAGACTGTCAGAAAGCCACATTACCAAATACTGAGATGGGCACTCAGTGACCAGGGTCTATAAGGGAAAACATGCAGATGTAGATACTGTGACAGAATGGGTGCCCAGGAGCAGACTTCGTACACAGAAAGACCACAACATAGTGCAATACTTAGTTGGAAGGATGAATTTTTAATACAAATGGTAAACATGTACGGAACAACAAAACTGAAGGAAACAAACTAACAGAGACTATGCCATTTTGGGGCTTTTTTAAACACAACCAGGCTAAGTAATAAATTATAGGAAGTAAGACGTTCCTTCCTATGTCCCCAGCCATCAGATTCTATCATAAACTGACCTCCTTTAAAAGAGAGATAGATAAATACACTGCAAATACAGATAATTATTTATGTGTATTTTGATAGTCTTTGTGGCAAGGGCCGGCTCTATCGTTTTTGATGCCCTAAGCGAAGTTATAAATGGTGCCCCACCACCCTCTTTGCTTTAATTGGAATCATCACGGTCAGACCTTTACATTGTGCCTGAAGAAGGGGCCTGAGTTGCCTCGAAAGCTTGCATATTGTAATCTTTTTAGTTAGCCAATAAAAGGTGTCATTTTGCGTGACTTCTCATTGCAGACCTTTACATAGAAACCTGCAGAGGGGCCGGGAATGGGGAGAGCAGAATATGGAAGGTCTGGGTACAACATAGTGAATTTACAATTTGAGAATGTTGAGGGACATGTCTGATTTTTTATAGCAACATCTGTTTACAGAAAAACACTCACTTGAGGTGTGACATTCTACAAAACATGTAGGAACTGGGCCTCATTAGCAGGCTTTATTTATTTATTTATTTGCATTTAATGTTTCACTAAGGAAAAATAAATTGTAACACATCATCAAATTATTACTGGAGCAACAATCATAACCTGTAGTTCTCTATTCAAACCATCAGTCTAACAGAAGGTTTACCCACAAATGCTATTGTATCTTACCAATGTAGCTCCGTAAACATATACATTTCACTTAGGAAACAGAAATAAATCGACAAGCTTAATATGATCACACAAAATCAAATATATTGAAGTATAATAGTTGTCATTAAACATTTAGCCATGATTTCTATGTACTGTATCCTCACTAATGTATGAACTTAATCTAACCTATATATTACGCTACCGTGGCTGTTTGTTTGTCTGTCTGGGATTTTAAATCACCTGTCGCTCGCAAACCATTTGAACTATTGACCTGAAATTTGGTACACATATACTACGTGACCTCTACTGTCCGTTTTCAGGATGATAATTTTTATTACTCTTTTTATTTTTATTCTATTTTATTTTAGAATCAACTCTCGATAGCAGGGCTGCCGTGCGGCACATGCATACGGCTAAATCATTCTTGAGGCAGATTGAACATTTAAGTGCCAACTTAAGTGAAAACTTAAGAAAAACGTACTAAGTAATTGCAACACAAAAACTGAATTAATCAGTTTTAACGTGAAAAGATGCCAACGGAAGAAGAGAAGAAGTGGGCCGCTAGAGTGGAGAAAACAAGAGCTGCTCAAGAAGCAGCAAGCGTATCAACCTCTGAGCAAACGAATGCTAAACGTACAGAGAAAGAGGATGAAAACTATGTCAAGTGTATTCACTGCACGTTATCATGCAGTCCGCCGTTACTTGTACAATATGAATATTGAAGCATTGCACAACCTCAGAGAGTTATTGACAGACTGTGGAATAGTTTTCTTAGAGTGCCTAGAGCAGATGTCATATATGATGGAAGAAAACAGAGAAAGATGTTTGCCATGGTTTAACACAAGTTTTAAAGTAAACCCATTTGGGTGATGATTATAGTTTGAATTAAATTAGCCTTTAGCACAATATTGAAGAGTTGCAGTTTTGATTGCTTAATTGTAATTTTCCACAGCTGTTTGTCCTATGCTACACCATTATCTATAGTATCTTAAATAAAACTAAAACAACAAAGAAACTATAGAAACAAGAAAGAAAAACAGCCTCTTAGAAGGCAGTTCTAAAAAGAGGAGTAAGGTGCATCGTGGGATTTGGAAAACCACCCATAATATGCTTATGTAGGTCGTTGCACGTTAAGACAAAACATCTACTATGCAATAAAACGCGAAGGACTTCATGTGTGTGGCCCCTCAGAGCAATCTGATTGGTCAATTTGGCTTTATGGTCATTCGTCACTTTGGCTTTGGTGATGCAATCGAAAGAGTAAGTGTGAATGTGAGATACATGAAAGTGAGTAAAGGCATGACAGGCAAGCTGAGAGTCACTTTCAAAGACAGAAAGTATAACCAAGAACAAAACAGACGAGAAAGGCACTTTAAAATAACAGAGTCTGAAAAGCAGGCTCTACAGGAAGATGCTCAACAGAGAGACCAACATTTAAGATAGGTTCAGACATATGAGGATACAGAGGAAAGGCACTGCGGCTACATGTAGGGTAAGAGATAGCAAAAATGATAAATGTATGGCAAGAGATTAAAGAGCAAAAATTATAAATGTATTCTATTACGGTAACATGGCTAGACATAATATAAAACAATATCATCAGGTTAATGTAAATTAGACAGTTGTATTGAGTCAAGAGTGTTTGTAAGTCAGTATTGTTTTATATAAATGATGCCCCACAATTTTTGTCCCCCTATACGTTCGTCTAGTTCTCCTAAATGGTAGACCTGGCCGAGTGTGTGGGAGACTAATCCCTGGCAACTAAAAGCTTGGACTCCAGGAGCCACCACAATGAGTTATAGCGTGGTGTCCTTTTGTAAACTGAGGACCACTAAACCCCTAAAAATGTCACTCTGGAATTCAGCCTGAATTTAGCCAGAAGCTGATTAAGTCTAGAGTTCAGAAAAGAGTTGTTTGTTAAAGGATCATCTAGTGGCCCGAAAAGAGACCTGGATCAAGAAAGAAATAAAGACACAGGGAGGGAAGGGAGTGCTTTGTAAGTCTCAGAAGGAGTAAATGGGTGATCTACCTATCTATCCAGTGTTACCTAAACAATCCGCTGACATTTGTGGGACCAGGTGCTTCATATACTTACAAATAATTAAGGCCAAAATCATAAAATATGATTTTTCCAACATAGCTCAAACACACATGAATTAAAACCATTAGCAAAAAATTCTTTCCACCTTGGTCCACCTAAAAGCAGGAGATAATAATAGCAAAGGCATTAACTAGGATTAAGGGTAATGGATAGATTTAAGGGTAATGGATCGGCTTAAGTTTAATGGGGATAATGGAGGACAAAGAATGAGTCAGGAAGGTGGAATTTTCTGAATTGTTTGCTGACATGTGTGGTATTTGTCAGAAGAAAACATGTTCGTATTTGATTTTTTACTTTGGATCAAGGGGCTGTTTAAAAAGTATAAAATAGCTTACATTGCCCTATAGGACATGAAGCTCAAACATGGACAGAGAGATTCACTCCACAGAAGGTTGTGAAAAGGAAAATACATACTAGAAATATGACTATACTTAATTATTGGAGTCCCCAGCAACTCACAGCAAATATACTGCAAACTAATTGTATTGTGGACATATTTGTGGCACTAGTGGTCAATTTAATGAAGACACAAATCAGAACATTAAGACAATTGTGACAAGAACAGGCCAGCCAGCTCAAGAAGCTCATCCCACCTATTCACCTAGTTTGTCCAAAATAATATCAAGTCAATATTTGGTCTCAAGGTCTCTAAAGTCTTTCTCTTCACAACACTGCTTGGTAATTTATTCCATGTGTCGATGGTTCTTTGTTTGAAGAAAGGTTTTCTAACATTTGTGCAAAATCTACCCTGAAGAAGTTTCTAGTTGTGCTCCTGTGTTCTTTGCAGGTGGTTCTGAAGACAAAAGTGGGTCATACCCAGCACAAGATGGGAGCACATAATAAATGGTCACCATTTGCACACATTATATACCGCAGTGTTTCCCAGCCTCGGTCCTGGGGACACACTGTGGCTGCAGGTTTTTGTTCCAATCAGCTTCTGTTTTTAATTGGACTCCTGGGCTAATTAAGTGATGTGCTTTTTCCCAAGTTCTGTGTTTTGGGAACAATAAAGAAATTAGAAAACTAAGTTTGGTAAATATATATATATATTATATACTGTATATATATATATATTTTTTTTTTATTAAAATGTACCAAGCAGTTATATGGGAATAATGTATTTTCTTCTTTCTAACAATATTTTCATCTTGATTTTCATTCTACTTTTCTAAGTTTTCTAATTGTTTAATTAATCCATTATTTACTAATTAGTGGGTCTGACGCTAAAGTAGTTGCAGCCTTTGATTATTCAGTGTTGTTTGCCTGGGTGTCTGCTCTGCTCATTTTTAATTGTCATTAATTAAAGATACAACGAAGGGGAAAAACTGCACAGAGAAAGGGCAGTTATACATATAATGAAATCAACAAAAGAGAGTTAAGCATTTAAATCTATAGCAAAAGCAGAAATATTTCTAAATGTCTTATAAATGTGCAAATCATGCAGAAAAATAATCCTAGCTAGTTAAGGGATATCAGTGATATCAGGTGTTTTCACTGATTAGGAATCCAGTTGGAACAAAAACCTGCAGCCACAGTGCGCCCCTAGGACCGAGGTTGGGAAACACTGATATACTGTATAGTATATGTGTGACAGATTACTGACCTCATAAGGACATGCCAGGGATAAGAGGTGCACAAATGCAAGAAGAGGGGGCCTTGTTACATCCATATAGTTAAAGAGAAGCCTCATCTGGTAATAGGAGAGCCCCTTCAGGTGCTAGCATATGTATTTAACCACCATATGCCATGAAGGTTTAAAAGTGCTTCAAAAGTAATTACTTTGCAGGCATTAAAGTGACAGAGAAGTCATGAGGGGTGGGTGGAAGCATTTTGGCAGGTTGACCTCAAGTCTTTTAGATGGCTGTGCTGATTTCAAAAAGAGTTCTATATGTAACACCCAAAAAAAGGGTTTAAATGCTGCCCCTGCCAGAACCTCACTGAGCTTGAACTTTACAGCTGAGATGGACATAGACTCACCTGGCTGGAGGGGGATGATAAGACAAGGAGACAGTTTGAGCGGTAAATGGCAGACATATTGATGCTTCTGGCACTGTGTGTGGTAAGAAAGCAGGCAAGTCAGCCTAACTGATGGACTGGGAATCTGACTGCTTTAATCATTCCCCACTTGTGTTGTTTGTTTAAAAAGATCAGTATTTTGGAAGAAGGTTTGGATTTTTGACACATTTTCTTTCAAGCTATTGTGTCACACAAAGGAGTATGCGTGTCAAGAATGCCTAAATTTTTATGCACGGAACGAAATCTTGGGGGGAAAAAAACTAATTTGTACAGATATATAAATACGCTGCCTCAGAAGTTTCTAAAATAGTTTTTGTGTTTTTTAGAAAAAAGAAAAGATAAAATGTAATCAATAATACATCTGTTTATATTATAGTTTCCTTTAGTTTACGCCCTTTCAAGCATTATATGTCGCCCCTAGTAGCCAAGCAGTGCCCTAATTCACATCTATTCTGTTTCAATAACCCTTTCACACAGGGTGGTTTTCACAGAACTGAGTGGATGTGTCAAAAAGGCTGGTTCAAAAATCTCAAGAAAGTTGTCCTGGTCATTTCCCTGGTGGAGACCTAGTACAGAAATGTAGGCACTACCTGTGGCAAATATGCTTAGAAGTGCCAAAATGGTAAAAAATCATTGGCTAAAGCACAAACAGGAGGTGACAGAGTGCACAAAACCATGTAGTGCCTATCCTTCGCTCCAGGGGGCAGGTGACTCAGCAGCAGGCAGGGACTTCTGACCCTCGTCTAATAGAGGGGGAGGGGGAGAAGGAGAGAAGAAAGTCAAGAGGATGTAACATAACCTAGCCACTAGAGGGCAGACAGTACCAGAGCTGACAGAAAAGACAGCTCTGAGGTTCAGGGACACCAGAGGCCATTACAGAATGATTAAGGTGGGTATAGCCAAAAGATGGCAAGGACTGAACTGAAAGCGATATATGGGAATGACTAGAAATCACTCCAAAATAGGAGTTTCGGCACTTCATCTACACAGGTTCAATGAGTGGATTTGGGAGGTAGCATATGTAATCATATAGTCATGTGGGTAGTGAAATTCTTATTTGCATGATTGACCAACATGCGAAACTTCATAATATAAACTTTTACAGAGGTTCAATATACTGTAAATGGTGCATTAATGAATAAAGTAGAACATGTTTCTGTAAAGGATATTTTCAACAATGCCTTTATCCTATGTTTAAACGTTTAATCACCTGAAAAGGTCTGATATAACACCTTTAGAATAAAATTCAAGAAAACCCAAATATAGAAAAGAACTTTAGAAAGGAACTTTATTTTTATTTTGTTCCCAGGGGAAATTCAACTTTTTACAAAAACTCTTTAAATAAATACATAAATACACAATTAAATATACAGTATATACACACACACATACACACTATAGTATGAACACACATCAGAATGACTAAAAAGCAAGAAAATTAATAAGGAAAACTTCCAACTTGGCAGTCACAATGAGGCACTTTAAAGGCATATTGCTGTTGGTATAAAGGAGCCCCCGTCGTGTTTCTTGACACACTTCTGCTGAATAATCCATTGCCTGAAAGTCCTCAGTGTTAGTGTATCACAGAGAAGATGTGCAGCATTGTTCATAATGGTACTCAGTTTTGTTTTAATTCTCTCATTTGCTATGACCTCTATGGGTCCAGAGTGCATCCCATAACTGAGCCTGCCCTTTAAGTAGCTTGTTGTTAGTGATGTTACCAGCCAAGCTCACCACCAGCACAGAGAGTCACAATGGTCATCAAGAGTTATAGATTATGTCTCATTAAAGAAATGCAGTCTCCTCTGAAAAAAGGCCTTGCTCTTCCCTTTCTTATATACTTCCCTTGTGTTATAAGACCAATCCAGCCTGTCACTGATGTGGACCCACAAGTACTTGTAGGTGGACCACCTGTATATCCACCCCCTGTAAAGGGACCTGGTATACAGGCTCTTTTGTGCATTGAAAGTCAATGACCAGTTCCTTGGTTTTGCTGATTTAAAGTTGCAAACAACTAAGACACAAACTTCTCCACCTGACTCCTATACTCTGCCTCATCCCCTTTATCAATACACCTCATAAGTGCAGAATCATCTGAGAATTTCTGCAAGTGACATGACCTGTTCTTGTATTTATAGCTGGAGGTGTACAGAGTGAAGAGAAAAGGAGACAAACCTGTTCCTTGGGGTGCCCCAGTGTTGTTCACACCCATATCAGAAGCACAGTTCTTGAGTCTCACGAACTGTGGTCTGCCCGACAGATAGCTTATTATTCAGGACACCATAGGCTCAATGATCTGCATGTCTCTGAGTTCACTGCTTAACAGGAATGGCTGGATGGTATTGAAGGCACTGGAGAAATTAAAAAACATAATCCTCACAGTGCTGGCAGCTTTGCCCAGGTGAGAATAAGCCTTGTGGAGCAGATGGATAATTGCATGCTCCACTTCAATCTTTGTGCAAAAGGCAAACTGCAGAGGGTCTTCATGATGTGAGTCGTAAATGCAATGCACAGTATTACTGCCTAAAAAAACTCCTTTGAATAACAACAACATTGTATTATATAATAGTATTCACGGGATTCAAATCTTTAAGTAATGTTTATCAGTTACCTCAAGGAAAAGTCTTGGAATGTGTACGTGCAGCACTGAAAACTGAAATGGCAACAGCCACTAACGTGATTATCAAAAGTACGGTACTGGGCTGCATCAGGGTTGCAAGGGTTGAGAAAATAGTTCTGCCACAGCAATTCACACGTGCGTATTTGCTGAAGGCAGAAGCTCTGAAATGTTAAACACCTGCCAACTACATAGAAGACCCGAAGGCATTCTGTCAGATTACATGTGTCTAAAAGTCAAAGAAGGCACATCCATCATACTCTGTCTATGGAGGATGGCAGCAGGAGGCAGAGGTAAATGGCACATTATCAGGTGTGAATTTTCTCACCTGCCTCAAAAGAACAGCCCAAGTTGAGTTGCAAGCCTTGTGCACCCAGTTCGTAAAATTCATTACTCCACATGCAGACTCCTGCAACACAAAGCAGCAGGTTCACTAATCACTCTTTTGGTAGACATTAACTTTCATAAAAGATTTTTTTTTTGCAAGATCACATGGACCACAGAATTATTACTCAGATTTGTAAAACAACAAGCAATCTTAAAGAGAAAATGTAATGAGAAAGAACAGTAAGGACACAAAACGTACACAATAAAAGTTATGGAAAAGAACAGTATGGACATACAATGAATACAATGACAATCACGCGGTGTGACAAAGAGCAGAAAATGACTGAAGCCCCAGGAATGGGGGAAGTGGCAACTAGGCTTCCATCACTACTTCAGTATCCCAAGAAAAACAGCTGCTCTTACAAACTCTGGCCATGCTGCATCACTCTGCCTTGAAATCCACAACAAGCCACACATTTGGTGATGTTCAGGGCCAGGCTGAGTGAGGAAGCATGATCCCTAGAGGGTGTACCTGTCAGATCAAAGCACCCGTAAGTCTGATTTCTCCATAACCACATCCAGGGGTGGGGGGAGGGGGTCATAGCCAGTGTAGAGTCCAGAGACTCGGTACATATATTTTTGTCATTAAATGCTAGACATAAAAACAAAATAAAGGAAAAACAAGGTCAACCCATTTAATTTAAGATAGTCTGAACTATTAAATCTGACAGGCTCTGTTCACTCGATTGACAAAGGAAATCCTCTTCATGAAGAGTGAAAACTCAGGACACCAGCAGAGGCTAAGGAGTAGTGCATTAAAAGCATATTGTGCATAACAGCTTGTGGAAAATCGGGAAGGTGTGAAGGGATGTTCAGAGTCAAGGACACCCCCACACTGGACAACAATTCATTGTAAACATCCGCCTTTCTTATTTCTATCAGCGATCATAAAGAGTAGTCTATTTTGGTCAGTTTTTATGTACACTCAGTAGCTATCATGTTCAGGTATTAAGCAGAATCCGCTTTTGCCTCAACCTCAGCCTGAATTCTTTGAAGCACAGATTCAACAAGGTGCTGGAAACATTCCTTATGGATTTTGGAACATGCTGACCTGGTCACAACGGTTGGATCCTTTTAAATTTTTCAGCCACACATTTATGCTGTGAACCTCCTTTTCCACCACATCATGAAGGTGCTCTGTTCAACTGAGATCAGCGGACTTTGCAGGCTACTGGAGTAAAATGAAGTCACTGCCACGTTTGTGGAACCAGCTTGAGGTGATGTGTGTTTTGTGACATAGTACATCATCTTACTGAAAGTATCCATTTTAGAAAATGAAAGTGATCATAGGGGGATACAAGGGGTCAGCAACAATACTTTGGTATGAAATAACATTCAATTGATATTAAAAGCCCTTAAAAGCAGATTACTGCGGCCAGCTTGTATCGTTGACACAAGGCAGGATTGATGAATGAATTTATGTTTTGTGTGCAAAATTCTTACTCAATGATTTTCATGTCATAAGACAAAAAATGAGATATGTCAGACCAGATGACATTTTCTCATGACCACTGTAGCACATCTTCCCGTTCTTAGAGTGGTCTTCTACTGCTTTATACACCTGAAGGACTACCTTATAGTGGCCTTCTACTCGCCACTGCTGTAAAGAACTGTTGTTTGAGTACCTGTGGCCTTTCTGTTATCTTAAATGCATTTGGCCATTACCCTTTGACCCTTCTCATTAGGATGTCTCCACTCACAGAACTGTCATTCACTGGATGTTTTCTCTGTAAACTTTAAGGACTGTAGTGCAGGAAAATCCCCAGAGGACAGCTGTGTCTTTCATGTCTGGTACCAACAATCAAACCACAGTTAGGCCCCATCCACACTACTTTGTTTTTGTTTAAAAAACACACATTAGTCTTTGTTCCTGCCAGCATTATCTACCCCTAAAAACACTGACTTTTGAAAAAAACACTCCAAAGATATATACTTCTGAAAACGCTGCCTCAGTGTTCTGGTGTGGATGGGCGAAAACGCAGTTTTTCAAAAATGCAGATTCTAATTTTGTTGATTTGTTTATGCTTATTACGTGCCTCTTCCCTGATTGGATCCTGCTCATTCCAATACCTCATTCCCCTTACTGGTCACCTTTCACAGAAAAAAAACATAACGCGTGCCTGTTGTGTTGCTTACTTGCATGCATATAAATTGCATTTTGCATCATTCCAATGCTTGCATAGGTGCGCAAAAGGCAAATAATTTACTGGTTGCAACAGTTTAGTAATAAATCCAACGGCTGGTGCCATTACCGTCCCTTCAAGCTTTTTTCATAAACAACATGGAAACGCTACCGTGGACAGAGATTGTAAAAATGGCATTTATAAATGAAAATGTAGTAGTGTAGACTTAGCCTTAAAGTCACAGAGGTTGCGTGTATTGTTCATTATAAAGTTGGGTCAAGCAACAGGTACACCTCCTGGCCAGCCTTATATACTGAGTAGCAGCCACATGCTTTGCTGTAAGAGAGAAGTGGCCTATTTGCACTAATGAACAGATATGCCGAGTAAAGTAGCCACTGAGTATATTCATCTATGCCTCAATATTTTAAAACAAGAAAGTGCTCACACTCAAAAGAAAGTACAAACTTATTCATTTATTACTGAACCAGCTGTGCTATCCGTCTTAGAGGGGTTGAAATCTAAGTAATCAATGTAGACCTACTTTTTTTTTAAATGATACACGGGTTGCCCTTATGAGTCCGGTATAATAATACACACTCAACTCATTTTCCTCATGGTGGCCTTTTCCTCTTTGGATAGTTTCGCTGCTTTCTCTAAGCGTTGTTTGTCAAACTGAAGTGTTTTGCTGGGAAAATGAGGTGGTCGCTACCTCATTGGCCTGGTTTAGCGACTCTGGCCTAGCCGTGTCAAGGCTTTGGTTTCTCAACAAGTGCAGCAATTTATCGTTATTTTCACTCATCTGTTGCCCATCATGTAGAGACGCAGTATCTGTCATTAGCATTAAAGCTATAAACCTTGTTCTTGGGGCCCGTGTTGAGGCAAGAAAGTTGCTACAATGCTGCTGTTGCTGTTTTAATACTATAATTTTGGATTTTTTTTACCCTTTTTCTACATGTTTTGCCTGTTCTTATATTTTTCTTCCTAACCTTAGCAACACTACAGACATACCATTCTCAGACATACACACAGGCAATCGTCCTTTTATCAAAGGTGGATATACAGTTTATATTTCTTACTCTCATTGGTTTACATTCAAATCCCAGGGCTGTCTCTGAACAATCTGCATAATCTTTTGGCGTTTGTGTGTTTTTCTTATTTTTTCCCTTGGTTTCTCTACTTTTGTGAATAACTATGTAGTTTGATGGACTAGTGGTCTATCTACAGTGCTGGTTTCAGCCTTGTGCCCACTCCTGCTGGAGCAGAATCTATCTCCATCAACCTTCAAACTGAACTAAGTGCGATCAGTACATGGAGGTATAACAGTGATGGTGTTCACCCTGCTATGGCAGGGTGTTGAATTAGAGGAACCACAAATTGGCTTGCCGTCTAAAGACAGAGCTTGGTTTAAATCTGCCCCCATTTCTCAAACTTATTTGATTCTAATTCTGCTAAGTGAAAAGCAACTTCGAGGAATGAGGTACTAAATCATTTTATGAAGTTTTCAGATGTGAAATTCATTTTTGAAAACGTTACACAAGCATAAAAATATTTAAAGAAATTTCCTGCCAGGCCCTTTTCTCTCCTCTTCTGACTTCCAATAAATAATTTTCTAAATAACAGCAAATGCTCTTCATGGCTGAGGGTTCACTGAAAAAGGAAAATGGCTTTTTTCAACTGATCAAAGCTTTTTCTTTAAAGGCTAATCAGGACTTTTACATAATCCCATTTCTTAATTTCTGCCAGACGTTCTTAGCTTCTAGGAGTTGCTTCAACGTTTTATTTTTTCAATTAGAAGTCTGAAACAGCCATTCATCATGTGTTTCTGTGCCAGCTGATATTCGAGTCGAGCGTACTCGATGTAACGTTTCGTCATCTCTGGCTCAAGCAGCCAGGAAGGGCAGCGTGGAAAGCAATGGGATGACAGAATGACGTCACTTTGGGTGGTGCCAGTGATGAAGGGACCATGTCACTGAAGACTGTTGCCCATTGCCATCTGCCTTCAGTGTGTCGGCTGTTATTTGTTTACCTCAATTCCAGCTATGGCCTTTCTGTCTTCACTGATCTTTTTAATGCCTCTTCAAGCTTTTCATATTCTTAGTGTTCCTTAGCCATGACAACTTCATTATTAAGAAATTTTTCTGTGATGTTTCTTACCAGTTGTTTACACGTTGGCATTGACAGTGCCAGAGAGAACTAGCTGGATCAGCAGGGACAGGGAATGCCTCTTGAATACTGTTAGCAGCCTCTATCTTAAATTTAGCGCCTATCTGCAAACACACATCCCTTTAAAACAGACTTTAAAGTATTCAAAAGCAGCTGCAAAACTCATTTTCCACCTTCAAGAGTTTTGGTCTGAAAGATGCATGCCTCCATGCATATGTCCTTTGAAAAAATAGATTTGTCTGCAGGCTCCAAGACACTCCGCATGCTTTATTTCAAACTGATACTTTGCTCTCCTGGGACTCACATCATATTATAAAGGATCCATGGAGGCATGGTTTTTGTCATTGTGTCAAGTATCAGATTACTTTTGTTGTAAAGAATCATTCCTTGGCAAAAAAAAAACCAAAAAAAACCAGAGAGCAGAAATACAGCACGTCTTCACTCAGAGTGGCAGAACACATAAACACGAGAATCTCCTGACAGCCTCATATAAACAAAACCTTCAAGCCTATGGCTGTGTTTATGAGCTAAAAAAGAAAACTCACCAGGCTGTCAGGATGGGCCTCCCCATCATCTGCTCTGCTGACATAAACAGAGGAGCATGCTCTGGCAAGGCCACGGCTGCACAGACAGGGTTGCCCTTTAGATGGGAAGAGGCCATTCGGCTCACACAGGCTCACCAACAATTCTCCTGCCTTTAACCTGATCTGCAGAAAACGCAACCAAAAAAAAAAGTCGGGGACACCTCTCATCCCTGTCATCCCTAATTACTGTGATGAATCACAGTGTCCATTCCCTGTCGAAAACTCCATTATAAAATTGTAACTCTGCCATTAGGTTGAATTTTGCTGGAACCACCTAGTTACAACCATTGGATAGCCCAAGCTTGCACCCAGGCGATGTCTCTTTGGCCATCAGGGCTCAACTTTTGTGTCTTTCATAAATAATAAAAACATCTGGTGAAACTACCTCTCCATTTCTTCATTTGGGCTCCTTAAAAAGCTAATTGTGTTGTACCCTCAGATGAGGCTAAATTCCACCATTAATTCTCCCCTTCCTAGATTTACAAACTTTCCTTTAAATGGTGCCCTTCTAAGTGTCAGGATCAGCTAAGTTACTCTTTCTCTGGGTTTCCAGGGTTCCATTGTCCTTCTAGTAGTTTGTCAACCACAAACAACAACTGGATCCCATCTAGAAGTGTGGTATAATCCTGGAATCACCTCTGTTTATTTCTAGAAATGTAGAGTATTCTGTTCTCTTGTGCTCTCCTTCTTATTGATGCCTTTTTTCCACATTGGAGACCCCAACATTGCTGACTCCTCCACATCTTTGTTTTGTGGTGTGAATGTAAATTAATGACAATATTCTAAAGTCCTTCACTTAAACCTTTATTTGCAGCAGTAGCAAAAATGATTCACCACCCCCCTGCCTTGGACTTTACACCTTTTATTGTGCTACAGTATGGACAATATTTTTTATAATGTCAAAGTGGAAAATTACTTTACTGACTCATCTCCACCTTCACAGTGGTTAGGGTTATCGAGTGTCCAGTGGAAAACCCAATACCATCGGTCACTAGGCAGGAATCACATCTGAATGGCACATCAGTATTTTACAGACCCCTCTAAATCGAAAAGACTTGATATATTTGTATTCACCACCTTGAGCTAATATTTGCTAGAGGGTCCTAGTAGCACTCAGGCATAGCAGTTTTCATTATCTAGATGTGCCAGGATGGTATAAAGCCCAGGGGTGTCTTTGGAGGAGTTGTCTTTATATCTAAACTAGAGGTGGTCCAAACAATCTGGAATATTCCATTAAATGAGTCGCAGTATCTCTCAAAGCATTTCATTGCAATGGAATCATCCTTTGTTTCACTTTAGCTGAAATAAATACTGTCATTTTGAGGATGTTGGATGTGATACACCAAGTACTGGCAGACACTATGTCAAGGACGTCATGTAGTTGTGACTAAACCTAACCACTAAGCAAGTAAGAGGCACTGACAATAACATTAGTACAAACAGCTGTCCTTTATTGCAGCATGTGCTGCTATCAACAAGAATGAGCAATGTAAAAATCCAAAAACAATACACAAACAATAACATTGATAGTTTAAACAATAAGAAGTGACTAACTACATATAGACATTTCCACAGTCACAACCAATTAAAAAAAATATTTTTCTTAATGATAAATGGTGACAATCTGGGATGGTCTCTCAAAAATATACAGCTCCTAATGCCTCCACAATAAATCAGAGGATGCTTGCCCTACATTCTTCTTTCATACTAGAGAAGATTCAAAAAGGGTCACGGTTTAAAATATTCACAGGGATTATTCGGCCAATGTGAACTGACATCAACGTGGGCTAACAAATCCAACCAAACATGACATACTTCTTTCCAAACAAAAAACTTTATGCGTGAATATCACATCTCCTTCAATCTGTGTCTCCTTGGAAATAACTTTGGCTCTTTCTCTGACCTTTTGTGCTAATGTCCACCTCAACGTACCACTGCCTCTGCCCATAGAGGCAGACCAACGCAAGTATGAAGGTCCTATTTCCTCCTAGAGATGTGAAGAGACTGGTAGGCTTCACAGGCCTCTTGGATACTTATAACAAATCCTAGTTGACTCGCACCCACATACAACACAACTGAGATGTATCGTAACACTGCACCACTCTGAATTACTTCTTTTCCGCAGGTAAGTGCTCTTTGCATTTATTTATTGTGTTAAGAAGAAAGCAAATAAAAAACAAAAAAAAAACCCATAAAACAGAAGTTGGCATCATGGCACAGTTCATCACAGAGGGAAATCCATATTTTCTCGTAGAAGCATTAAAAATGTAATAAGGAATGCCAACTATTTCTGACTCATTTTCATACAGATTCAGTGCCATGCTGTGCTTTCTCTATATTTATGTAAAACAGACTTCTCTGTGCTTTACAGTATGATGCCTCCATCAGGTCTTCAAAATTCCCATACGCTTCAATAAAACTGATCCTGCAGATTTTCTCCACTTAAACATGTTGTGTAGGGGATATTTAATTTTTTTTGGCTGACAGACTTCAGCTGACAGGCCTAAGGCCTTAAACTCTCGTCAGGCTAAACAGGAGGGCAGTATATTTTGGGAAAGCCAAAAGGCAATGCAGGAGTCAGAGTAATTTACAGTACATACTTAGATTGTGCTACTTTTAACTCCAATTTGAAAATTACCTTGAGCTTGTGATAATGATGTATGAAACATTTTCTGTATCTTTTGAGAAACTTCTAAATGTTAACATGCCCAGTTTACAGGGATGGAAATAACTAAGCCGGGTGTTTTGAGTTGGCAAGAAGGGAGGGTGAGAGTGCCTGCCTTTTACTAGACATCTTTTTAAACAGTTCAGCCAGTTCATTTGCTGCTTTTCTGACACTTTTGAGTTCAGATCACTTGCAAAAAAAAGAACACTTGCAAAGAGTCGTCTTGCTCTGTTTCTTTGAGAAAAGTAAAACAGACACTTAAATACAGCACTGGACACTTGGGAAAAGAGTTCTGTGTCTGGCAAGAAATATTTTCCTTTTCTTTTTCACTAAAGATTTTCTTATAATTTGTAATAATAAGTAACAAAAAGAAACCATCTTGGAATTGTCATCAGGGATTGAATAAAGACTTACCCCACTTTTTAAAATTTATTTTATCTCTTATATCTGCTGCTATTGGTTCTGATATAAAAAATAATTTTTTTAAGTGAAATCTTAAAAGCCAGTGTCTTTATCTGACTGTTACTAGTGTAGCTGAGAAGCTGGATTGTTCATTCCTTGTGTAGCCATGGTCCATAAAGGACATGAAAAGATACATCTGTTAGTAGCAAACTGGGCTGAAGTAAAGGAATGAAAGTAATAGACAGTCCCAGTCAGCTAGCGAGAAGCAGATCATAGAATGTTACATAGCTTACTGTACCCACAAGCGTTACCTGGTAGGTAACCACCCATACAATCAGACTGTGATTCAGACTACGAATGCTATAAATGTAATTACCCCGATCTCAAGGCTGTCAAATAAACGAACCACACGCCATGGCACAACGTAAAGAGGCTTTGCCTCTGACGCTGACGTCCTAGAGGTTCGATCCCCGAGAGTGGTGCAGTGAGTGTGTACACCTGATGAGCCCAAGTAAGGGCAAAACACGTGTTGCATACTCTTTGCATTATTTGACAGTAAACTATGCAACATTCTATGATCTTCTTCTCGCAACTGAGATGGCACCGTGGCGGATGTTTGCCGACTTGCAGACCAACCACAAGCGTTACCTGGTAGGTAACCACCCATACAATCAGACTGTGATTCAGACTACAAATGCTATGAATGTTATACTAGACTATACACAGGTGTGTCATAGCAAAGGGGTCTTAGTTTTGGAAACGGATAGCTTGTTATTGAGATTTACGGCGGTATTTGAATGTAGTTGTCTACATGTCACAATGGATCTTCCTCCAGTGCTCTGTTCTGCCTATTCTAGTGACAATCACTTGCATCATAGACACCAGAAAAGCCCAACAAGTGAAGCTGAGGAGGTCAAGTCACTCATTTAACTGGTCATTGGGCTAGGGTGTGGGAAAAGATGTTGTAGGTTTCAGTCTAGGATATGACTGACCAATATTGACATGAACCAATCTGTTATTATTTGTAGTATATCATGAAGGTTTGAGTGCATCACAAGCACTGCATGAAGCTCAAGAATTTTACTCTGAGCCTATGCCACATGAAGTTTCCATATTGGAACAAAATGACATGTGAACAATTCCAAGGGGTCTGAAATATTCTTTACAGCCTGTGTAAATAATTGGCTAAAGCAAAAAAAAAAACCCTAAAGCTTTACTTCTATGTGCTCGCTTATCCAACTGCCATCGCTTGGCTTTTCTTTGTCTCCCTTTTCCCTACTCTCAGCTTTTTCACCTCTTTTAATTGTCTGGTCATGTTCCAATGGTTGTATTTTAAGAGTGTATGATGGAAACTTTCACCTGACACAACTGATTATTTTGAGTGGAGAAAGTCCACAATAATTTGAGTGCCTTTCTTTATTTTTTATTTGTTTGTATTGTGTGTTTGTTGAGTGTCGGCAATTGGCCAGCTATTGGCCCAGCTTGTGCATATTACAAACAACAGGGAGGCGAAGCACTGATGCTGGAGGACACCACAGTAAATCTCTCACTGGGATTGGGTTGCCCTCCAACAATGACTCACTGCACTCTATGCCTCAGAGCCACCATTTAATGCTCCCATAATCCTGTTTGCTCCCAATTTAACAAGTAATGAAGAACTGTGTTAAATACTGAGCTGAAAATTCAGCTTATTAATATCATATGTTGGTTTCAAATTTACTTAAAGTTACAGTAAGCAGGTTAAGTAGATAGATGGATGCATGAATAGATTGATCCACCAAATTGGGCCTGTGGGAGTAGGCATTCCATTTTATAGAGAGAGAGAGACAATTGTTTTATGTTACAACATAAATTAAAAGAAGGAGAAAAAGGCTAAAGAAAGCATTCAGAGCAAATACTCCAATAAAATTAAACTGATCAAAACTCCTTCTAGATGTGAACTGTACTTCATTACAGCAAGATTCCTTTTCTACTACAGAAGCACAACATAAGATGAAGACGAGTGCTCAAGCTCTGTGTTTGTTTATCCCTGTTCATCATTTACCTTCATCTCACCGTGTCAGAAGGCTGACGATGTGATTAGTCCACATGTGACCTTGAACACACAGTGATAAAACACAAAAAGTTTTTGAATTCTTATGCTTGTGCTTTGTGGTTACTGATTTAACATTTTTAAATATGTGCCCATCAGTCCCTTTATACATTTTTTTTTTGTTAATGTGTATTTTGTTTGACTATGTTTATTCAATCCACTGGGTATCAAGAAGGGATGTGACAAGAATTGATACTTTGGTGCCAAGCCAATACCAAAATGTCTAAAAACAATTGTACTAGCTTGTGTTTCTTTGGAAGTCACAATAATAAGTGATAAAAGTGTGTGTAAGAAGTACACGTGAAAATGTCTCACTCTGCTACAGCACCAGATTAACTTGTCTCCAAAAGAAAAACCTGCCTGTGTTATCGTGATATTTCCCTCTACTTACCCTTTACCTATTTTCTTCAGGGGTACGTGTACTCAGCAGGTTGTTTACCAGGTTGGTCTACTGTCGCTTCTTAAGATTTACACACACATACATAGGTTCTATGTGTATGCACATAATGTATCTAACTGCAAAAATACAGAATGAAGGACGTATACACATCCACGTTATTCCCTAGTACTTTAACCCACAAAAGTACCGTATGAATAACACATGCACAGTCCGCTTACCCTAGTACTCCAAGAGGCTTACTTATTATCTGCACAAACAACATGCGATGCTTTAAATATATCTCAGACCTAAATATTACTTTGGTCTCTAGGAATATATTCAGACATACAAAGGCTCAACATCTTTGGTTATAGGCTATTTATCAATCAAAAATGCCTTACTTTATGTACTGTTCCACACTACTGGATAGAGCTCTCATTTTCAGACATAATAAACCTTGCAGACTCGAGTGTATAGCAAACATCTGACTGCTTCAGGTGCTCTTAATATCTACTTTATTACTAAGCCACTCTAAATATAAAGACAACGTATAGAAAGTTAAAAGCCGTGGTATTTATTAAAGAACAATAATACCAGTAGAGAAAAGCATAAAATAAAATGTAGATAGGAAAGTTTGGATATATACGGCCTTTAGAAAAATCTTA
Source organism: Erpetoichthys calabaricus (assembly GCF_900747795.2). NCBI lineage: Eukaryota > Metazoa > Chordata > Cladistia > Polypteriformes > Polypteridae > Erpetoichthys > Erpetoichthys calabaricus. The sequence continues at coordinate 28,198,773 of NC_041400.2, read as the reverse complement.
TGAAAAGATGTCAAACACAAATGTCCCAGGGTGGTGTTGATTTAGCAATCGGTATTCATGGAATGCTTTAGCTGACGATCATATGAAAATGGTCGCACGTTGCTGTTGCCCTCTCCTGACGTCACTCTGTCTTCTACTCTTGATGTCGCTCTTGCCCTTTTCTGATGTCACTCTCTTTGCTGTTTCTTCATCTTCATTCTTCTGACGTTACCTTCCAGACGAGGCATATTTATCAGAAGATTCATTGTGGCATGTCTTCCTTTCCCTAATTGTAAACCAATTTGGCAATTCTTTGTTACAGGTGGTCATCCGTTCACAGGTTATGAAGTAATCAGATACAACTTGAAGCATCAGCACGTCTTCCTTTCCCAGGCTGTCAACCAATTTAGTAATTCTTAGTCACAAGAATCTCCTCCTGTTCGCAGGTTATAAAGTAATTGGTTCTGCTTGAAGCATCTCCTGAATTTCTGTCCATTGGAGCAAAATATTTGCTTCAACATTACACAATTCGTTTACTGTCCTTGTAAGATTAAGTTAAATTTTGCTTGTATGAGCAAAAAATAAAATAAAATATAAAATTCACAATACTACACTGCCAAAATCACGCATGGAAATGTTTTTTGTTCAAAGCAGGACAATTTCAGTACATGATTGCCAGAATCAGCCTCTTTGATCTAGTTACGGATGTGTTGAGTAATAGGATAAAAGAAAAAGCATCCTAGCACAGGCTTTTTGCTGATGATATTATGTTGTGTAGCATCAGAAAAGATAAAGTGGAAAGGTAGTTGGAGGAACAGACAAGGGCTTTGAAAGATCAGAAGTATTGTGTGATCGAAGAATTAAGTCCAAGGTAAAGGTCAGGTTTTTAAGACTAGCAATGACGCATGGAGCTGAAACATTGGCAGTGAAGGGAGCGCAGGAGAAGATGTGGCAGAAATGAGAATATTGAGATGGATGCGTGGAGATAACAAAAAAAGGACAGAACAATGAAATGATACAATCAGAGGTGAGAGAGAAATCTAAGAAACTTCAGGAAAGTATGTTGAAGTGGTTTGAATATGTGATGATGAGAGACAACGAATATGTGGATAAAAGAGTTAACGGGAATGGAAATGCAGGGGAAGGGAAAGTCAGGGAGGCCAAAGCAGAGGTGGATGGATAAAGTAAAAGAAGAACTGAAGGCAAAGGGTGTGGCTGGGGAAGAGATGCAGGACTGAGGTGTATGGAGAAGGGAGATCAAGCACATCAACCCCACATAGAAGTGGGAAAAGATGAAGAGGAAGAAGAAGACGACTGTCTGAATCATGCTCATCATTACAATAGGGAAAACACATCCACACAGGCTTTCGCTATTGTCACTTTTATCTCATTATGGAGACTAGCTCAGAAATAGATTCATGCATGTTTTGAGAGTGAAATGATTTGACTGACTGGATGCAAGTTTTAATATCTGAAACAGTTCTGATAAAGGAGCAGAAGCTTTGTATTCATTCTCTGACTGAACATCTACAAATGTCCGTTCAAGCATCCATCCTTTTTCTAACTGGCCTATACAGTTCAGGGTCGCAGGGAAAACCTCGCAGGCATCCACAATTATGTGTACAGAAATATGGGATACAGAAGGAAATTTCACACCGGCGCTAGCAGCAGTTGAAACAAGTAAAAATGATAGCACATTTCAAACAAATTGGCTGTTGAAATAAGCGATGAAAAGAGCTTCTCCATTTGTTAACAGCAAAATAAAATTTATTTAGTGTTTCAATACTTTGAAGTACAAAGCACATGTCACTACTAATACAACATGTACTGCATTAGCAAAAACTAACTGAAGTGATATGCAGGTATAGCAATATGGGCAAAACAACATCCTGGATTTGAATCTACAAACACTAAATTTAGTTTTTGAAGGGAAAGCAAAGTTCATGAGTACAACCCCAAAAAATGTAACAATGCAGTAAAAACACATATTTGAATGATATATTGGTGAATGTAATGAAACCTCTCAGTTTCAATACAGTGAACAAAAGTAACTTAAGTCCAGTTCATTTTATCATTCTTAATTTGTGCACAAGCTAAGCAAGTCTGACCATTCATATAAGACACTGACAACAAAGGCTGTTTTTACAAGAATTCCTGAATAAACACAGCAACATAAAACTGACAAGTCTGACTTCACACAGGGAGCCTTAAAATTGCAACAAATTTGTTAAAAAAGAGGGCAGATTTGGACAATTAAAGCACCAGGGATTTGACATATTTGTAACTTCAATCAGTCTGAATCATCAGCTATATTGCATTATTCTATTAGAAAGTTGTTTGATGATGCAAATTTAAATCGCAAATATTACAAGCCTAACAGAGAGATTCTTTGACAAACCAGATTTCAAAAGCATGTTGTTGTAAAAGCAGCTTTAAAAAGTGTTTGTTTAAATTAAAACATCCTAAATTATCTTGAAATTCAGTAATGCAACAGTACATATATAATAATGTTTAATTTTTAGTATTGATTTTAATCAGCATTTTTGCAGTTACTGGAGAGAAAATGTCAGGGAATAAAATTAGAATGTGCACCTGGTACTCCATGATGATGTCATTCTTTATAAATTCTATTCTGCAAGATTATAACATCCCCCCAATTTGCTGTTACACTGGAGGAATCTTCATATTTACCACAAATTAAATTCAAGTCATGCATTGTGTTTTCATATTTATGAATTCCAACACTAGTTTACATATAGGATGGTTGGGGAACTATTAATGGATATACCAGTATTTTAAAGCTACTGTTACTACTAGTATTTATATATTTTAAATTCTATTACAGAAAAAGATGCAATATTTTCCATTTGAATAATAGCAGTATTTTTAATATAAAGGCTGGTAAAAGGTATTTCTGTTTTTGCTGTGGTATCAAAAAGGTATTGAGTATTGTGAAATTTCACCAGTATTGGTATACAAATATTCCAGTATTGTGACGTTCCTAGGGGCCATCCGCCTTAGCTTGCATTCGGTTAAAGACTCTACGCACTTAGACATCACTCTGTCACGTCGTGAGTTAGCAGTATTAGCACGAGGGTCAAGTTCAAATTGCACTTCCCCAACTTGTTTTATTACATTATCAAAAAATTACACAAAAAAGAGAAAGGAATTCATGTCAGATGTCAGTCAATAATGCATATTGTATGAGTGCAAGAGGAATATAGTGAAGACAAATTTAAAGTAGAGTCTCATCCAGCATTAATAAAATGTGAATCAGAGATTGTTCTCTCTTAAACATTTGTGGAGTGAGGTTTAAAAAAGAATCTAAAAAGTCCTACTTTGTGCTGTTACAATCATTATGAAAGCTTAAAACAAAGACATATCTATGATTTAAGTGAATGAATGACGAGCTTTAGAGTGTTAAGATGCTGGAAAAACTCCTTGTATATATACAAAGCACCATGACATTAACGTGAATTTTTCAAGTTAACACTAATAATTTTTTTTAAGAAAGTAAGGAACACAATTGGAGCTTTTCACAAAGCAGTTTCACCTAATACATCAAAACACACCAAACACAAAAATTAATGAAGCTAAGGACACTTTATAATTAAAGATTTGATTTGTTCTAATCATTCATGCCAAACACACTTAGGACACACACAATTCCCTGACAATATCCAAATCCTTTTGACACCTGGTTTATAATAATAACAGTAATAATTATTATTATTATTATTATTGAATAGTGTGAGGAGGAAAGTGAAGCAGATGTTCCAAAACAAACAACATTGTGTGTGCACATATTCTGCAGTGAAGCTGTTTACACAGAAGGCGGATGTGCTGGTACTGTCTTGCTAGTATGATATTTTATGATCTTGTAATACATTTTGATTAGTTGCATATGCCATATGTGGAAAAATAACATTAATAATCAGGAGGTGGCACAGGTCTCACACATCCAGGAATCTGGGTTTCATTTCTAGCACAGTCACTGTGCCACCATGCCACTTCACTTAATGCAGAAGTAGTAGCAGTGGTATTGTTATATACACAGAGGAAGGAGAAATTTCTTTCCTGCATATTCAACCAACATACAAGTTGCACTCTAGGCAGCCATGATAATAATTTTTTTGTAATAGAAAACACAAATTATCTTACCTGATGTTCAATTATGCTCCCAGCTGGAAACAGATAATGATACTGAAAAACAGAAAAATGAAGAAATTAAAGGTACAAAATAAGTAGCAAAAAAAATGAAATAAAAATCTCACTGCTTGCCTGGGCCAGCTAAAGGGTTGATCTGTGTCACATGCATAAGATGGCTGCCCACTTGCCTACCTTTACGTATAGCACAGTATGTGTTATATGTAAACCAAAGATTCCCCTCCTCTTAACGCTTAAATTAGTTTTTATGTCCATTTAAGCTATTTTTGATTCTCTGATTATCACTATGTTAATATTGCTGTTTGTTTTCATTATTTGCCTGATAAAGGATTTTATATCAGTTTTGCTTATTATATAGTTTCTATGTGCTTAAATGTGTTCAGCCTTGCTCCTTGTGTTTTGTGTGTGGTTCCCTAGCAGGTGGAGCCAGCTATCAATCTCTGATGAGGGACTCTGCTCTCAGCCGTATACAAGATCATGGGAATTGTAGTTCCTCTGTGGTACACTGTATCCACTTGATGTTGATGAGTTTTCTTCTTATTGTTTATTATTATTTCTTTGGATTTTGTTTATTTGACATTTTTGGGCTCTATTTTAGAATTTTGATTAATGTACTTGGGACTTGGTTACTACAGATTGCCATTTTAAGCCATTTTTTGTCATTTGAACATTTTGGTGTATTTTTCTGTTTTGTTAAGTATGAATTTCATTTATAAAAATTCCTTACTTGCTAATTTTATGATCAAAATGGATGTTTAAAGTGACTATTCTCCTTGTATATCTTTTATTTTTGTTATTCCTTGTATTGTTTGTGATATTCATTGTATTTTTTCCCAGTTCCCCATTTTTGATCCTGCTCCAGCTAAAGCCATCAGATAGCATTTGAGGTCTGGCCTGGCTTAGTTAATCTCCACATCTCCTCTGGGGAGACCAATGAGGTTCCTGGACTGCTTATTGGCTTATATTTGGAGGGCTCAGCTATTTTGCTTTAGAGGTGACTCCAATCATAACAATGCTCATTTGTTCATTTTCTCTTTCCACTCTGGCATAATATAATATAATATATGCTGCAGAAAATACTTACTTAAAAATAAGCGTGTCGGGTCATCACTGTAAATGAACTCCAAGGACGTTCTTTATTTACACTAATTGGTAGAAGCTCACTATATGAGAAGCAAGACTCTTCATGCATGTCTGATTAGTCTTACGAGAACAGCTCCTGTTATCATTAGGTTCATTTACATATAGTAGCTGGTAGACACTTCAGTCACACCAATGAGCACTCAAATAAATGGTACATTCTAGTAATACCCCTCTGCCATTAAATAACTTCCAAATGTCCCGAAATAGTTAATCGTGAAAGTTATTGTCCAGACATTTGGTTTACAGAATAAGACTTCTTATACATAAACTGTTATCACAGAACAAAGCAGGAAGTTAAATGCTATATATGATCTCAGTTCCTAATATAAAGTGTTCTGGTACAAATGAGGTCAGAATGTCATAGTTTAAGAGGCTTACAGTTTCAAGCTCTTTTTTCATTTCCCTTACAATTTTAGTATAATACAGTATAATATAATATAATGTGCTTCAGCAGTACAGTGGCAAGCTCAGCTGCCTCACACTTTCAGCACCCTAGGTTTGAATCCTGTATCTGGTCACTGCCTGTGTGGCGTTTCTCTCTCTTATTTTAGTGCTTCCTGGTATTCTGGTTCTCCTGCAGACAGGATCAGGTTATTTAAGTTGTAATTCTAAATTAGTCATATTGTGAGCGAGTATGGGATGTGTGCAAGCAGCTGCTTCTTGTTTTAAGTGTACATGGGATGGTCTAACACGCCCCATCTTGAACTGGATGAAGTGGTCTGTGAATGTAATATAGGGGTGGCATGGTGGCTAAACACTGCTTGCTTAGAGGCTCGAAGAACTTTGTTCAAATCCCAGCCCAGTCACTGTTGGTGTGCAGTTTCCACAATCTCTCTGTGTGTAGCATTATCGCCAGGTACGTCTACAGTATATCTCAAATGCATGTGTTTTAGGTTAATGAATAAGTCAATAAATGTGCCTTCCAATAAACACTCTAACTAGAGTTGCTTCCTTACAGTTTAGACCTCTATGCCCTGTGATCTTTAACTCTACTAAGCAGAACATTTAATAAGATTTAAATATGATTACACTGTATTTATACTATGGATACAGCATATACATATGACAGTTGTGTGTGAAGTTCAAATGTCACAACTGTGTAGCTATAAAACTAAAACCAGTAAACTAATTTACAGTAAAAATGAGCTGAAGTCTTCTTAAATTATGGTATGGCTAGTGACTGACATGCAGACAGAAAAGCACAAAAATCCTTCTGCAGTTCTCACTACTGACTCACCTTGTAGCCCAGTAAATATACTGAACACAGTGCTTTGGGCTTGAAAATGAATGTGTGCTACACATGAGAGGAGACCCAAAAATTACCAGAATAGTTCAATAGTACAGGAGTACTGTCTCATTAATCAGTCTACTGAGTGGCATCATGCAGAGTCAATTGGGTGCGTATTTCTGCTGTTTATTCTACAATCACTGAGGTGACTTTGACAATTTTTTACCCAGCCACCATGGCATACTTTAAAGACAAAATACTGGTTTTCTAACATTGATAGACTTGTTTATAAAGACTGTAATGGGCGGCCGGTTCCCATGCCCGGCCGGGATGCCCCTGCTGTATATGGTCCGGGGAAGCAGCCATGGGCTCCTCACTACCTCCCACGGGATGCTTGGTGGCAGCCTCCCTGGCTGACAATGGTGCCTCAGTCTCCCGCAGGGTTTCATGGGAGATGGAGTTCTCCACAAACCTGTGGGGACCTGGGATGGCCGCCAGGGGGTGCTGCATGGATCCCGGAGCCCACCTAGACATCTCTACAGTCCCGCCCGGAAGTGCAATTAGCCACAGGTGATCAAGCACCAGGTGGGCTATAAAAAGGGCCAGCATCCACCACTCAGGAGCCAGAATCGGGAGGAAGAGGACGAGGTTGCCTGGGAGGAGTGGTGGTGCCAGAAGACGGGTTTGTTGATTACTGAGTGCTTTGGGACTGTGTATTGCCTGTGGAGTTCACGGGGAAGACATGCCCCACAGGTGAATAAAAATAAAAAGTGTGTTTGTTTTTTACACGTGCCTCTGCGTCAGTCTGTGCCGGGTCGGGCGCTATATAGTGCCTTTTACAAGACATAACATTGAAATGCTGAAGTGTCTACAGAAAAGCATCCGGAAGTGTGGAAAAGTGGCACACTCAAAAAGTGCATTTTGAAGTACAGCAAGGTGGTTCTCCTGTTTTGTCTTGGTAGAGTAATATATTACTCTACTTTCCAGTTTTGTACTATTAATAATATGTAGCCTTTGTCAGAATGCCTCCAATCTCACAGACTTACCACTGTTTATAAGGTACTGTACCATATCACTTCTCCCCACCTTCCCTTCTACATCTATAACCTCAGGCAATTAGGTATAGTAAAAGACAAGCAGGAGTTAAGTTACACTTTAAATGATGTATTACTGATAATATTCATAAATAATAACAATATGTAAAGTACATTTGAATATTGGCAACCATACAACCTGATAAATGGTGATGTGTAGTTTGAGGCGGCACACAGACTTGTTAGTTACTTAAAAATGTCTCTAGTTAAGGCATCATTTTGTGGTCAGCCTTCTTCAGAACAGGCCGCATGCCTGTTTTAATATATCTGCTGAGCTGTGCTCTCCATTGTGTTGTCCTTTTCAGTTCATTGTCTTTCATCAGTTTGGTAAGAGAGAGAGGGAGTGAGGTAAAGCAAGCAAATGTATAGGTTTTCTGTCCAACCCCTAGAGCCAATAGGGCATTGTGGTACTTAAAGGCTTTTGATACATGCCAGTTCCAAACAGCCATACTTCAGACCAATGGGGGGGACAGAACACCTTCACACCTGCCCTCCAAACCATATGTTAAGGTAAAGGTTGGCAGTTAGGCAGCCTGGCTTTACTGTGGGGGATGAGAGAGAGACTCCAGCAGAGAAACACTTACCAAACTTGTTTGAGGCACTTCCTCCCAACCCTGTCGTAAAATTACCTTAAAAGGGATGAAGGGGTTCTTAAACCATCAAACCATTGCTGTTATTATCAATAATGTAGCACTAATATTACACTGCTTTGTCTAAGTTGCAAATAAAGACATACAAAATATTTATCAACTTGTATACAAAATTTCACATCACAACAACTCCCCATGTTACCAGTCAAGGAGTTTTAGACCAAGAACAATTAGGTTTTTCCATGCACTCTGCCATATAATATACTGTATATAATATTTCAAATTTATAATATTTTTTAACAATTATGGGAATTTTTGGGTCCCCTTTGTAAAAATAACCTGAAATCAGTTGTGTTCACCTGTAAAGTTAATTGGAGATGCTTAATTATCTAAGTGTGTATGAAGGTGTATGCGTGAGTGATGTTGCTTTACAACCTGCATTGTGTCTGTGCTAGGGCTGATAAGTAATTTAAAAAAGATGGTAAGGATTTCAGTGCTTTAAAGATCAGCACATTTAAAACATCTCACAAATACTTTCATCCTTGAATGTGTCTCAGACAATGCCAGAGTTACGGTGATAGTAGACAAGCATTATCTGTGTCTTAAGAGCATTCCCCTCCTTATCACCCTATGGCAAACCTGTGCACAAATAGTGTAGGGTCACTCTGCACTCAAAATGAACATTTTCTTTACAAAATGTTAACAGAAGACAATAGAGACACAGAAGGGAGCTCTAACATGACAGCTGCCTGTGGAACTGCAGAACAGCAGATAAATGAAGCGGGGAGCATGGTGGAATAGTAGTTAGCTCTGCTACCTCACAGCTTTAGGACAGTAGTTCAGAGCCTGGGCCATTTATCACTTGTGTGTGCTTTGCTTGTCCCTCTTGTCCCAATTAATTTTATTTTTTTTTAATCTGAGCCTTGCAGTTGTCTCTCTGATTAGGATAATAACAGATCCTATACTTATCCTGACACAAATGAATCCTAGTGTGCCCTGCGAGGGACTCGTGCCCATCCTGGTTTGGTTCCTGTTTTGCACCTGATGCTGACTTTATCAGTAGTAGCAGTAGCAGCAATGGTAGTCATATTATAATGAGTACACAAGGCAGTGAAATTCTTAATTACCCCAAACAACTTGCAACATGCTGCCATAATAAACTAGATCATTAAAATACAGAACTTCACTTTATTTATAAAATGCAGCTGGAATATACAAGCTTGAAGATTGATGGGTTAAGCTGATATGCAAGTTAGTCTAAGCTGTCCTGGTATGACTGAGTGTTCCCTGCGTGGACTGTTACTCTTGCCTTGCCCCCACTACTGCCAGGACTGGCCTTGGTTTGCAGCAAATTTCTATCAACCATTCCTTTAATTTCCCTATACGTTTAAGCTGATTTGTATTGTTAAATCTGAGCCCATCTACAGGGAAAAGCACAACATAAGAATGAAGTGAATTCAGCCCAAAGCAGATGGATGTCAGTGTTAACACGACTTTAAGATGACTCATCAATTATGGCGTTACACTGTAACATGCAAATTAGCTCTTGGAAAGTTGGCTCTCTGACTGCTTAAAGCACAGCAGTCTACACCGTTTTACTCAATCTCTCAAGCACAGATTTTATGTGCCAGATGGTAAAAATAAACAAATTCATCAGCTTGAGGAAATTGTTTTATTAAACTTTACTTTTATTGCTATTTTCACATTTACGCTTGTGTCATCTTAAAAACCACACTTTACCACTGTGTGCGATTTCCATATCAAACAAATCAATTTCTTTTTGAACAGTGCTCTTCATTGATTTAAAGGGGCAGAGCATCTGTATAGACTTACAAACTCCAGGGAGGCACACGTGCCCTGGTTTTAGTGGGAAGCCCCCATGCATGCTTTGTTTTATTTTGTTAGTTCCGTTGAGTGTGTACTGGAGAGAAAACATGCACTCTGTAGAACAGCGTGTCTAAACTGTGAAACTGTATGTATGACTCCTTCAAGTTGACATGTGTGGGATTTGTAGAACAACATCCTCTTGCATCTGCTCCTGCGGAATGCACAGTTCAGTGACTGGCGAAAAAGTGGCGTATTGCTGGTTCTGTGAGCAGTGTAGCAAACACAAGACATCCTTCTGTCCATGCTAACAGTCAGCAACCTCGGGGGGTATGGCAGAAGATATCCCAAGTCAACATGGCAGTTATCACAACACACACAAAAGGCCATGTTAGCGCGAACTCCGTGATGTGTGGACTACATTTTGTGTGTCACATTGTATTGGATCAACACTAAAATTTTGACTTCGGTACCCATACTAGGCTTCACACCTCAGAACCAGATAATTAAACCCACATACCAGCACCATGCACTTCGTCACCCTTGCCCACACACAATATGGCACATGGCTCTGCTGACCTCCGCTCGGCCAGGGTCAGAGGCACCCCCAACTGCTACACCATCCCATCAGTTCTGCCAGGGTCCGCCCAAGGCTCTCTGCCAGCCATGCTCACAGACCTCAGAAACAGAGAGACACGTAGTAAAGTGCTCCTCACAGTACTGGATATGCAACTCCTCTTCAGTCTGTGGCTTCTTGAAACATGTCCCTCTGTCTGGACCCCCTCAGAGTTGCAAGGGCCCTGTTATTCAAATGTTATATTGAATGGGTTTGGGTCCCCTTTGGAGTTTCAAGTGTGTTGATATTAACGTATTATAGAGGTGTCAATCTTCTGAGATTTGACCGTGCTAATATACAATTATTGCTGCCTGTGGGTCAGAGCACGAGGTGCACAGAAAAAGAAAAATGCTGGTACCATCTACTCCAAATCCTGGAAGTAAGATTACAAAATTTCACATAATGCTGGTATAAATCATTTTAAAATTGTGTAATTCTGGGCTTTTTTTAGCACCTGTATACTGCCCAACACTAGTGTCATCTGGTAAATAAGTAAACCATTTATTTAAATACTTAAACACACAAATTATAGTAAAACACAATGTAAAACCCAACAAATTTCAACAATTAACATAAATAAATCAAGAAAAATATAAAGTCCATTAACATTCTCATTAAGGTTTGGTCAAATGACAATGGAGGAGAGGAAAACAAAAACTCCAGAAAACAACATTAGTCAAGAAAACAAACTTCTAGAGCAGGGGTCCCCAACTTTGGGATTTTTGATATGTTTCAAACGTTAGCAGAGGTTGTTAAAGATACCAAGCCAGGGCCTTCTTTCTCCCAGCTGGTGTATGATCACCTATCTCAGCTTTCAATTGAGTTTGAGCATTTTTCCCAACCACAAAAGACCCCCGAAATGGGAAGGAATGGATCCGTGACCCATTTGTTAATAAGCCAGGTGAATCAACTTTGTCTGTGCTTGAAGAGGATCAACTGCTTGAGGTTGCAAATGATGATGGCCTTGAAAGCATGTTTGAGACAACTTCAAATCTCTATACGTTTTGGATTAAAGTCAAGGCGGAATATCCTGAGGTTGCCACAAAGGCACTGAAAAGTCTGCTTCCATTTCCAACATCCTATCTTTGTAAGGCAGTGTTTTCTGCAGTGACAGCAACCAAAACGAGATTACAGAGTAGACTGAACATAAGCAACACACTTCATGTGTCACTGTCTTCCATCGTCCCCAAATGGGATCGTTTGGTTGCAGGAACACAAGCTCAGGGATCCTACTGATTCTGCATTATGGTAAATTGCATTATTGCTATTACAATATTATAACTTAATAATAATAGAAATGTAATGTAAATTGTGTATAAAACTGCCCTATGAACCCGCCCCAAATCCTCAACCCCTGCCCTCTTTTGGACACTAGACGACATTACACTCGGGGCAAGGGCACAGACGCTGTATGGACATCTCATCCCTTATATATATACATATATGTATATATTGTGAGATAACCTGCCCGGACACAAATAGATTGACACTGGCAGTTCCAAAAAAACACACACGTTTATTATAACAAAGGTCCCAAAACCCAAGTCCCGCACACACACAGTGCTTCCAGCACCACAACACCCTTCTACGGGCCTTCAATGGCCCCTTTTATATTCACCAGGATGTGCTCCAGATGCATGCTGATGACCTTCCGGCAGCACATCCGGATTTGGCACGTAAAAACTGCCTCCTGGTCCTTCCAGGCGTCCCGGCTAGGTCTGCCCCCAGCCTCCTGCCACAATATATATGTAGTTTTACTGTCAAATAATGCAAAGAGTACACGACACGTGTTTCACCCTAATTCTGGGCTCATCAGGCGTACACACTCACTGCACCCCCCTCTCAGGGAATCGAACCTTGGATGTCAACGCTAGAGGCAAAGCCTCTAACGTTGCGCCACGGCGTGTGGTTCGTTCACTTGCTGGTATCCACCCATACAATCAGATTGTGATTCAGACTACGAATGCCATGAATATATATATATACTGTATATATATAAATATATATATATGTATATATACGAACCATGTGAATGGTAATAAAATAATTTTAAAAAATTTGCAATCTCTTGCCCTATGTGTACCTTCAGCTCATTTCTGCTGTATTCACGTATGTCTGAACCTTTCTTCACCAGTGTTTCCTCTCTCGTGCAAATTCCCATAAAGCCTGCATCTCAGACTGTCATTATTTTCTCAAATCCTATACAGTTTTATATTTTCAGTCTTTAAAGGCAAGTCTGTCAGCGCGCATCTTACTCTTTTACCAACATCTCTTCACCTGCACACCCTCTCGGGAGTGCATTCCCATCACACTTGCTTCTCAGACTTTGCCATTATTTTCAAAGCACCTTGTTCATGTTCTGTCCTGTTTTTTTACTTGCCATCTCTGAAGGTGACTCTCCGCATGCCTCCCATGCCATTTCTTCTCCTCATGTATCTCACACA